>NC_044601.1:14245942-14561692 GCF_901933205.1 Camarhynchus parvulus | reverse complement strand
TCACATACTGAGGGGAGTTATCAACACAGGCTGGTGGGTGAGGGGCTGGACATGACCCAGTCATGGGCACTCCCAGCCCAGAGAGCCAAACATGTCCTGGGCTGCATCCAAAGCAGTGTGGACAGCAGGGGAGGGAGGGGATTCTGCCCCTCTGCTCTGCTCTGCTCTGCTCTGCTCTGCTCTGCTCTGCTCTGTTCTGCTCTGCTCTGCTCTGCTCTGGTGAGAGCCCACCTGTAACCCTACATCCAGCTCTGGGGTCACATATCCTCTCACCTCTCCTATGACAAAGGGCTGAGAGAATTGGGGTTGCCCAACCTAGAGAAGAGAGGGCTCCAGAGAGACCTTATTGAGACCTCTCAGTGTTTAAAGGGAGTTTACAAGACTAGGACAGGTCCTGTTAAACTTTTTAACAGGTCCTGTTATGGTAAGAGAAGAGAAATTGGTTTTACATGAAAAGAGGGTAGATTTATACTACCTAGAAAGAAGATTATTTTTTTTAGGATGAGCACATTTAAACCCTGAAACAAGCTGTCCAGAGGGGTGGCAGGAGCCCCATACCTGGAAATATTCAAAACCATGTTGGATAGGAGTCTAAACAACCTGATCTAGTAGAAGATATCTATAGTCACTACAAGGGATGATGGTGTTCAAAGATCCCTTCCAATTCAAACTACTTAATGTTTCTATAGCATCCTCATTAGAATCCATTACAAATGAATGTGCATTTTGAAAGATAACACAAAGCCAAGTTCTGTCATGATCCTCATCTGCTTAATTTAAATTCTAAAATATGTTATTTGTACAACAGATTTATTCTCCTGCAAAATTTAATAGAATTCTGGGGGGAAAATAGCCTGAACACTGGGAGGAATAAAAGTGCTCCATGTTTTCTTTCCTAGAACCTGTCTTCTCTCTCATTTTATAGGATGGACAAAAAAATCTTTTCAAATTTTTCAAAACTGCCTTTAAAGATCGCAGGAATTAAGAAAACTTCAGTGAGTCATAGACATTTTCAGAGGTCTCCCAGCTCAGTGTTTCCTAAAAAAATAAATAGAAAATGAATTGACTCTTTAAAATAACAGAAGCAATCAAAAGGAAAGTGAACTTCAATATTCATAACTTATTTTACATTCTCTCTTCATTCTGGCAACTGTTGTAGTTAACAGATGGTACAAAGTCAAATATACCTTTGATTATAGGAAAAAAAAGAAAAAACATTAGGTGATTCAGGTGTTCAGTTAAGCGTAAGATATTAGGACTGGTTCACTTATACTGCTAGCTTGTAACAAAATATAGGCAAGCTAGAGGAAACATGGAGTGCTTAATTGTCTTACAGGATTCTAAAAATGCATTCCATTAGCCCCAGTTCAGGAAGCAGCTCTGTTCCTAAAATCATGCTGAATCCTAAATATGGTCATCAGTGTTATTGACTTCATTGCTTAACTCCAACTTCTCCATTAAATTCCAATGAGCCAGATACCAGTGACATTATGTAATTCATCACCATCAAATAGATATTTAGATGTCCACTTCCTTCACTTTCTGAGCTCTGCATCAAATACCATGAATATTGGAAGTTGTCAGCCATTTCAGCGCTCACCAGAGCACTCACAGTAGCAGCTCTCCGCAACTCCTTCCACAAGAAAATCCAAAAAAGTCAGCATTAAACAGATAATACTTATAGTCAAACCATTGACTAAATGACTTTTCTGTTTTTTCTGATGGTGCCCTTCATTTTATTGGAGACCAGATGGCTTTGCTGTTATTGGGAAGCAGAAGGCCAATTAATTTTGACAGCACCAACTATTAACTCTTATGATACAGATTCTTCTGCATGAGTACCTCGTTTGCAACCCCTTCCATACTGAGGCCTTTATTTTCCACTGCAGATAAGCCTAGCATCTTTTTCAGAATAATTACCATAGTTAGCACGTAAACCTTACTTTTTAATTTCTTCGCTCTTTGTTTACATTTTAACAGTTATACAGCCCTGTGGGCAATTCATAGCCACAGGCAGGCTACCTTTTCTGGTCTACAACTGAGGAAAAGTGGAGTGGTGGATGTAAATATAGATTTCATCTATGAAGGCAAGTCATGGCTCAGTTTTCAGGTTTTGGTTTTGTTACAAGTCCCTGTCTATGAGTAAGAGTTCATCAGGCAAAGTGGTTCATTCCACATGGAAGAGAAAACCTTAGCTTTTCTCAGGGATAAAGTAGGATACCCAAAACTGTAAGCTGACCATCAACCTTCACCAGACTTCCTTTCTTGTACTTTGAAAACACAGGTCTTCTGTGTTTCACTTCAACGTGGGGAGTATTTCTCATAAAATATTATAGAGACCTTGCAAAGCTTCTGTCATGTGCGTGAGTCAAAAGAAATGTAAAAAAGCATTAATTGCTTCATAATCAGCTAGTACTAAGAAATAAAATCATCTTCCATATATATTCCTGTTTTCAAGCAGCTTTTTCATGCATGAAGTGTAATGTTGCTTTAATCTCCTTTCACTTGTACTCCATGTTATCAGAAGGCTGCAATTGAAGTTTTCAGTGTCTGTTTTCTGCCAGTTGCCATAGGGGTTGGTTTTTTTTATCATTTTATTTATAAATCAAGTCACTCTGTTAACTGGGTGGTTCTATTTTGATACTCAAGAACAATATTGTCCAGGATGTTTGTGTCTCTCTAAACTGTTATTTTGGTTTACCATAAATTTGCCTTCAGAACAGATTTTGCCATATCATTATTTATGTATTATAAATGACCCCAGAATAATACATTTTGCTGTGGTCATCTCATGCTTGACTGAGTTTGAGGAAAGAAATAAAACTCTCTGATTTCTTAAAAAGTTAACTGTTCCAGCTTGATAATTCCAGACGAGAAATGTTTCTTTAGTTATCAGTTGTTTTTCAGGAGAGCATCATCATACTCACAGGTTTTTGACATGCTTTTGATTTGTTTTCTTTTTTTTTTTTCAATTTAATTGCTTCAGAATGTTTCTGTGGTGAAAAAAAAAGACATCAAATTTGCCACTTCAGGAGGTTAGAAAACTAATCTTTTTCATTTTTAGAACATCATAAGGAATTTTTGGGATTTTGTCCTTGACATAGAATATTCTTGTAGGTCACTGGTAGTAAGATTTCTGAATTTATATCAAAAGTCTGCATTCATATGATATAATTATTTGTCTAGAGGTTTTTTTTCATTCTGCCAGGATGGGATCTTTATGGAAAATCCTGTGAAACAGTTTTTTCCTTGCATTTTTGTTTTCTTGCCTTGTTTTTTTTTTATAAAATAGGTATGCACAGGGGTTTACAGTGTTATTTGTTGTTCTACAATTAAGGAACAGACATATGGAATGAATATCTTATACTCTGTGTGGTACTTGTAAAATTCTAGATAAAAGAACTGCTTTATCCTGGTACAATGTCTTGTATATAACAATTTTGGATCTCTTGTTACCATAACAACAAATTGAAAAGCAAGACTAAGTTAATTTCATAATGCAATTTTTGACTGTTCATTCCTTCATCTAAAGATTTTCTTCTTCACTCTGAAGAGGCTTGCATTATACTGCATTTGTTGAAACATTATTATAGTAATTATGCAGAGTTTAATGTAAGTGATGGGGGGAGCAGGCAGATGGGATTCTGAATTTTAAATGAAAAGAGATGATTTCTCCCTATGGAACTGTAATTGTCCCACAGATAAAACCAATCCATCAGTCTCATCTCTCACTCTTGTGCATCAGTTCTTGTTTCAATCACTTGTTTGTTGTGCATCTGTTATTGTGGTAATGCATTAACCAAAGGATCAGCATCTTTACTTTTCCTTCTGGTCCATAAGAGTATAGAGAGATGGCAAATGCTGTGATTTTTCTGCCACTACACACTACCAGTAAAAATCCTACAATGAAAATATTTTGCCATTCAAAACAGGAGTTGATAGAAAATTGATACTTAGACTGATTTTCCACTGGGCCTAGAAATGGTCTAATACTAGTGAATTTACACATCTCACAGAAGTTTTTTTTCACTTGAATAAGAATCATCTATGAAATGGTTGAAGAACATATTTGAAAGATCCCACAAAGTACTAGATGTCTGCCAATAAATACAGTGCCCATGTCTTTGCATTTTGCCATGCAAAATTGTCTTTATGTTCCTTATGTGCCCCGAGGGGTGAAGATAACAATGGGGGCCAATGCACTGAGCTCACTAGCCACTGATCAGGGTCACACCACAGCACTATAATATCTCCATATTCTCAATTGCTAGCACTGTATTTAATTCTGCTTATATTCCACTCCTGGAGACCTTTTTTTTTCCTCCTGTCTACAGTGTAGACTACTGAGAGTATACTAAGTCATTAATGAGTTACAAAGGGTAACATTCTCATGAAATTCTAAATCATTTTGAGCCAATTTGCAGAAGTCAGCTCAGGTTGAGCAAAATAGAACGTGATGAGAACTGAAGTTTAATTTGTAGAAATTAAACTACACTTTTAGATCTACAGTAATATTTAATGTAGAAAAATGGTAGTAATTTCACTTTCTTGTAAATACTAATTGTCATTCAGCTGTATAATAAATTATTTTTAGGCAATGAATCAAAAAAGTAGTAAAAATAAAAGTGCACAGCAACTTTGATCCTGTTTTGCTTAAACTCTGCACAGTGTATTATCTCTCAGTCTATTATTTCTTTCTCTTCCCTGTCTTCTTTTCACATCTTTTTTGCCCTAAGCACTCTAACTTCTCTGTTGTCATTTGGGTTCTATTTTTGTTCATTGAATTGCAGATTATCTGAGGGCGTTAAAGTGTTATGATTCATTTACTAGAGAGAAATACAATTTGAGCCACTTTGCAATAATTTGTTTTGCTGCAGTATAATTGCCCTGTCATGACATTTTTTTGTAAAGCCCTCAATGCATTCTGTAATATGTGCAGTTACCATATATTATCTCACTCAATATAATTTATAAAATTTTGAAGTAATCATTACAAATTAATTCTGTGCTAACTGAGAAGAGTGCTGTACACAGTGCTTCAGCAGAAAAAAACAGGGCAGAGAGACTGATGTTCACTGAGTCAGGCTCATCCTTGTCACCCATTTGTCTCCTTGTGCAATACCTGCAGTGCCTCAGGGTGGCACAACACAGGCACTGCATGTTGGACATGTGACATGAACAGCAGGGCAAGAGCTGTGTCCTCCCAATTGCCTGCACCTTGGTCATTTCTATAAGGATGAAGGTCCATTTCCTGGCTCTTTTTCAGGAGTTATGAGCCATGACTGTGCCTTTCCGGAGTGTCTATTGTTCACAAGGTTTTCATCCTCATAAATAAAAGGGAGCATGGAGGGGCTTATGTGGCAGTACTTACCCTTGTTAATAGTGTATTTAAAAAAAAATTAATTGCAGTGAACCTTTATAGGTTTTATTTCTTATTTTTCTAATTTTTTAAATAATATAATTTATGGTTATTACTATTATTACTATTACTGCTACTGCTACTGCTGCTGCTGCTGCTGCTGCTGCTGCTGCTGCTGCTATATAACAGCAACTCAAGTACATCAGAAGGAATATGGAACCAACACTACAGGAACTGTAGAGAGCTTTTATGTGGAACTATCAATGAGCAAGTTGAAGAAAGGACAACTTAGCTTTACTATTGGATAGGCCATCCAGAGGTCCTTTAAGAATGGGACTTCTACATCTTCCCCCTCCAAATTCTGTAGACAAATACAAAAAGATAGCTCAAAAGGAAAACATGAGATTTTTTGTGAAGAAACAAGATGATGTAGGACACAATGAAATGGTCAGAGTGCCAGAAGGACACAATCAATGAAAATAGATTGTTAAAGCGCAGTGGAAACTTCAAAGTGCCCACAGATCCAAATATGGTTACAAAAATATAAAAGCAAAAATAGTTGCAAGAGAAAACAGCACAAATATTTTAAGCATCAATTGCTTCAAGTAAGATTCTTAGATGTCTTTTGTTGTGCAAATGAGATGCTCAGGAGGAGATTGTTTTGAACACCAGTTCAGAGGGATTTTGTACTCTGATTTTACATTTTTGCATTTCCCACAGGCTTGGTGCTTGTGTGCACCATTGCAGGGCTGTGCAATGCTGTGGGCTGAGAGTGAGTCTTTATGCTCACCACCAGAGCTACCCAGCATCACCATTCCCATCTTGGTCACACCTTTGTCAGCCCCAGCACGTTTGCCTGCAGCCCTACTGGGCTACCATGAGTCCAGCAGGACTCATGTGTTACAGGACAAACCTGGATTTCACATTCCTGTTTGTCAGAAGCTGCTGTTTTGTCACTGCTGGGTGATAAATGAGCAGTTTATTTTTTGCTCAGAAAGATCTGGCATTATTTTTCTTTTCGCAAAATGGGTTCTGGGAGAAGAATGGGAGGGAAGTTAGATGTTAAAAATCTCATTTAGCATTGAACTCTGCTAATGCTTTCGTCAGAAACAAGGAGATTTCAAAATATCAAAACATTTTTACTCAGAAAACATGCAAGTAAAATGTTTTGACATTTTCAAAATTAAATGCTTCATTAAACAAATGGTGAAATGAAACATTTTGAGAAACAAACCCTTCTGACTTTGTATTTAGCACCCCCCTTTTAGAAACTGTCTTTATTAGAACAATAAGATCTGAAGGAGATTGAATAATTCAGAACTGACACAAAATGCTTTTTAGTTTGACGTAAGTTGCTACTTTAATGTTTTTGATCTATTGAAATTGAAAACCTTACAAAATTTCCCCAGGACCCTTTTAGTTCACCAGGTTTCTGCTTATTTATCCAGACAACCACTGATATGAAATGCATTATAGCTCTAGTTTCAAGCTTTCACTTTTCTGCTGGTCCTTATTTTTCCTATTTCTTAGTCCTCTCTGCTCCCCAGAATAAATGTTTCTTATTTAAAAACTACTGAAACTTCTTCTCTTTAGCTGAATACTCCCTAGTCACCGTACTTGCCATTTGCTCACAGTCTTGGCAGAGAGATGAGGCTTTGGTTGTGGACTGCAGTGCGCACCAGGGCAGCAGTTACACAAGAAGGAAGGGCTTTCAGACTTTGACAATATCTGCAGTTCCAGTAGACTACAGAGGGCATCTTACTTTTTTTCTTTTTCTTTTTTTTTTAAATCAAATCTATGCAAAGTATTAAAAAAAAAATCTCGTGGATGTTATTTTTTAATCTTTCATTAGCCAACCTGTCCAGCTGCAGCCTAATCATGATTCAAGTGTCTGATCCATGAACACAGAGCCCATGCTTCCCAGTTTCTTACATGATGAGAAGTAAATTTCTTTCTGCCTAAGAAAAAACCCATAAAGAATTCAGGTTTTTTTTCTATCCTAAGGAAGAGTCAGCAGGAATATAAACCATTTTTAATGACTTTTTAAATCATCCTGCAGCATCCTTCCTGTGGTTAAACACATGTTGGATACCATTCAGTCCCCTTCGTTATTGAAGAAAAAAAATTCAACCCCAAGAACTATGGTCCATGATTCAGAGGGGAGCACTGTGACAGGGCACCATGACCACTTTCGTTCCAGACTTTCTGTACATATGAACAAGATGACCCTATCTTCCACACTTGTCAGACAAACACTAGCTGTTATCAGCCACAAACTCACTGTGGAAGACTCAAATGAACAAAGAAACAGACACAAGATACTGAACTTAAAAGAGAAAAAAAAATAACACTACAACGAAAACTATATGTTTTTAAAAGGCTTGAACAAAAATAAATACATTTTTCACAGAATGATATGTCTTCAATCTACTATGTTCTTTTAGAGACCGGTGATGTAACTTCATTTTGTTCTTCTGAAGATACTGAAAAGCCATTTCAGGGAAAATATTTCAAAAGAGAGATAAGATTCTGTGACCACCAAGAAGTTAAGGGCAGGGGCTTTCGTTCTAATTTATTCTCAATTCATTTTGGACAGGGACAGTTAATTTGAGCATTGGTCACAGTTTTGATGTATTGGTGACTTACTGTGTCACGGTGCTTGAAGCTGAAGTATTATTCTCTAATTGTATTTTAAATTTATTTTAGTAAACTTAAGTACTTTAATTGTACTTTAATTGTACTTTAAATTCTAAATGGAAGGTTGCAGCTGTTTTGCTGATTGGGTAAAGGGTTTCTTTTCAGTTCTGTGAATTTCTGGAAGGCTTGAGGAGCAGCTTTTGGATATGATTTCCAGAAATGCCCCAAACAAGTTATTTTTCTATCTCTGCACACCAAATTTCAGACCAATTTAGAAATACATAATGGTTGTCTTTCACCTTTGTCCATTCCAAAGCTGGAGGTCTGCCCTTGTGTATGAATTAAGAGGAAAAGCCAACAGAGCTGAGCCACAGCTGGCGATTTTAACCTGACCTAACAGATACGCCACACACACTGACTACAATGCAGTTTGCAGGGTAATGAAGCTAAGATCAAAAATGTTGAATGAGGTAAGAGCACATGCAAGTATTTGGATTGCAGAATGCACCTTGTGTGCACCTCTGCAGGTCAGATGTGTCTGTACACACAGCAGCTGGCACTGTGCTGTTTTGTGTGGCTGCTGCAGGACGATGGCTGGGCAAAGTGACCTGGCGTACAAGCAGGTGAAACTGGCTTGCACTGTCCTTCTCCCACCCCTTTGTAGGGCATAGCCTGGACATGGATGTGCTTTGCTGGGAGTTACCCATTCCAGGCATAGCAACTGCAAGTTTTCCTGGAACAGCAACCTGAGCAAGGTGGAGGTGGCGGATGTCAGCTGAAGCAAAATCTGCTTTAAGATCATGTCACAAGACTGCCAGACCACTGCCACTTGGAATCTATCACAAGGAATGGGTTTTTCTGGGAGAGAATCTATCATTGGCAAAGGACATGAATCTATTACAGGTGATGATATTTACAGAATGTAAATTTTTATAAAAGCCCAAATCTCTGGCTATCAAGAACAGAAAGCTAAAGAACTAAAGTAGCTCTATATTTTTTCCATTCAGATAATTATTAATTGTACGCAAACACATTTTCGCCTTCCTGACAGTTAATAGCAGTTTTCAATGATTTTATAGGTAGCATAATCCTAATTCAGATGTGATAGTTCAATAATATTTATTTTTTTAATTTATTGAATGACTCCATATTTTAATAAGGAAAATCTTTTGAAATCCAGCTTTCTCTCTCAAAAGAATGACATCATTTTAGGCATTTCTTTACTATTAATTATTTTTCTAAATATTAAGTCTAAAATCACCCATCACAGACTTACTGCCTGATAATTCTGCAAAAAGTGAACAGAATTGTTCACAAAAATTGTTTTGCACCAGAGTGACTCTCAATCAATAGAAGAGCAAGCTATTTACTCTTCTGATATGTATGCTATAGGCTACCCAACCTCCATTTACCTGTATTCATGCCTTTTAGATGATGAAGGATGGTTTTAATAAGTATTGAAATTTCAATTTCAGTAGGCATTGGTGCTCCCCAGATGTAATTCCCCCCATACATGAGGACTATATCCTCATTTTTAGCAGGTATTTTCCCTGTATTTTTACTTGTTTCTCTAGAGAATCTGAGCAAGGAGTAAAATGAAAGAGAAAAAATCAATAGTCCAGTGTATGTCAATGAAAAATGAAATATCAGTCTGAATAGTACATAGATACTGACACAGATTTCTGAAGTCAAAAAGTCACTTTCAAAAGTATAGTTTAAAGGCTGCTTCCAAACATATAAATCAACTCAATTGCAGAGAAGCTGTAAAATACCTAAGAACTCAATATCTTTAGGTGACTTAAGCACTTAAAAGCCTACATGTCATTGAAAGTCAGTGGTTTCTAAACACTTAAATCATTTCTATATTTGAAATTTGGGCTTAAAAAATCACATAGAAAATTCAAAGAATTTCACCTATTGCCACTCCAGAACAACGGCTTTTTGGAGAGTTGGATCCCCCATAACCACAGGTTTTAAGAGTTTTGTGAGACCTCTGGGTTTGTTTGGGGGCCTTTTTTGTTGTTTTGGGGGATTTTTTGGTAATTGGTAACAATTTTACAAAATCTTTTTGAAATCTTTCTTAAATCTTGCTGAAATCCATGTCTGAATTCAGAATAATTCAAAAAGCAATAATGCTACCATCTCCCTCCTGCCCTCTCCTTGCACAATAGCTGCAGAAGATAGGGCCATTGGAGGGAATCTAAATATTTATATTTACTTCTATGTGTCACCTGTGCCTGCAGTTAGAAAATGGAAATATCCCATAACATTGTTTCCAATGTTATTTTGTAGGGCCTTTTAAACAAAACAAACAAAACCCACCAAAAAACCAAAACCACAATAAAAGCCACGTGCACACACATATCAGGGATTGGATAGAGTTGATTTTTACATTACCTTTTACTTCAAATAGTTAACCTGTATTTAGTTTCTAATCTTCTTCAAGATCATGAACTTTTCAAGTCTTTTATTATGGAAGACCAAGCACACCATGAATAGAACTGCCACAAAAAGTGTTCAGAACCATCCATAATTCTGCACCTGGCCCTCACTGACAAAATACCATAAGGGTAAAGAAGAAAGAGAGAAAAGGCTTCATGAATTTGACATGTTTAGAGTTTTACCAGTTCTACCAATCAAAAGTAGAAATTGCATGTTTCAATTATTCACGTGGGCTAGAATGCCTCACAGTAGTAGTAGTAGTAGTAGTAATAATAATAATAATAATAATAATAATAATAATAATAATAATAATAATAATAATAATAATAACCATCATCATCATCATCATCTGGAATGATAACATAAACCTGGAGCAGATAACTGTTACCCAATTCATTGTGCTGTAGAGCTGTGGACAGTCATCTTCCTGACAACACTACTAAATGAGGATTACCTGAAGTTTTCCTCTGATTTTGAAAACCACATATCAAATAAATAAATGCAAGTGCCTTCTTCTTGATGTCCCAACATTTCATGTGCCCACAGTGCAAAAGCTCTCAGATATCAGGGATACAACAGTAATTCAACAGAAAACATTGTCCCAGGCATGTGTGTGGGGCTTTTACGGGAATTGAGCATTTGCAAACAAGTATGTACAGACACGGAAATGCCTAATGTGGACTATCACCTCCTGGTGACATTCTGGTGCATTTTTTCTGACCACTAGATGACTGTAACCATTATGCAGTTCTCATAAATTCAGCAGAAATAATAGAAAAACTTAAACTGACTTTTAACTGTGTTGCCTACAGGTATGCAGAGAATCAAGTATCACAAAGAATCACAGAGAATACAAATTGATATTTGGGGAAAAAAGTCATTCAGCCTAAGTAAAAAAAGTTTGTATTACTTACATCAAATATTTATTATGCTTTTCCATGAGATTAAGGACAAAAAGATGAAGAAAAAGAGTCAAAAATGAAAAGGAAGAAAAAAGATGGGGTGTATTTATTGCAAGAATTTTTTCACATAATTTTTTTTTCACATAATTTTTTTTTCACATAATTTTTTCTAGTAGTCCAAATTAATTTATTTTAAAAGAAAGAAAGTTTTAGAACTGAGAAAAAACCCCAAACTTAAAGAAAATGTATATTGAAGGTGACTGGCAAAGAAGGCTATTCTTGAAATTACATAAACAAAAGGCTTTGTTCCACATTTATATTCCACATTTCTTCCTGTTTCTTCTTGACATATTCAAAGACTTCTCCACCACCAATCTTTTGCATCAGGAGAAAATTTTCTGCAGGAAAGTTGCTTTTCTGCAACAAAAGACTGGTGCTTCAGTTAACCAGCAAAAAACAAATGACCTGTAGGCACAGATCCGTGTTTTTACTTCATTGTTTTCAGTTGAAGGTTCTAACTTCCTCTTTTTCTTAAGTGGGGTTAAATCCAGATCCCAAGCAGCGAGGTATTAAAATTTTTTTGCAAAACTAAGTATCTAGGTGGTACCTGGAATGAGCTAATCAGAATTCCCTGCAAAGCCTGTTCTCCTTATACTGATTCATCCCTATATGGATACGTGACCTGGGAGCAAATGCTGTAATTTTGTTTAGCTTTATTTTCAGGCAATATCAGGAAATGGGCAGAAGGGGCAACCTGTGGAGGAGCAGTCAGTGGGTGAGCATGACCCCTCTAACTGTGCTGGGTTGCTACTGGTTGATGCAGATTGAGTGGAACATGAATTACAATCATTTGGGGTGACAGCACTCTCTGGTGTGTCAGAAACAACACTGGTACCAACAACCTCTGAAGGGCTGGAGGAAGCAGTCATGCTTTCAACCCTGAAAAAAACAGATCAGGATTTTAAATGGTTAAATAGTTACTGTAAAATTTTACAAAGCCTCTTCCAAAAAATGGATCCATGCATCTCTTTAAAAGTTTATTATATTCTGACTTACAATGAAGGATGGATGGGTTATGTACCAGAGAGAGTAACCTAAAATTTGGAAAGCCAACCATGTTCTTCATAGTTTTCTGTGTCTAAGTGGCAGTCCATTACCCCAGTGAAATCTGCCTGACCTCCTCCTAACCAGGAGATTACATCCTCCTAACCACAAAAAAAAGAGTCATACCCAGTATTGGTAGGTCAACGGCAATATGTGGTCATATTGCTGCAAGCAGTTGACTGACTGGACAGGAAAAAGGGGGCTGGCCTGGTGCACATGTCATCCATCTGTTTGCTCGTGCTGCCTATCATAGCTCTTCTGCAGGCTGTGCTGGGAAAAGCTGGATGTGATGCTCATCCTTGGAATGACTCTTCTGAATGGTTCCCCTTTTGTTATAAGGAGCAGGAGAGAGGGATGTTCTTCCCTTCTTCCCCTGTCTTTTAAACAGAGCTCATCTTGTAAAGTTTTACAGTAGGATCTAAATTAGTGAACATGATATATCAGTAAAATTGGGAGAGTGCCTTGAGGAGTTAGTAAAGAAAACAGCAACGTTTAAAAAAATTATTTGAACTTAGGTGCTAGCTTTATTATTATTATGGGAAATAAGTCGGAGTAATTAAAAATTACTTAATTAGAATAACTTTAATTTTTTGTTTAATAATTTGCATTTCTTTTGGGCTTCCACAGTTACTGGATAAAGTGTTGCAGCATGTCTATTTTCTCTGTGGCATTACGAGTACAGATTGTGCATATGAACAACTGCAGCTGATTTATCGAGTCTATACATTCTTATGTAGTAAAAATTATGTTATCAATTCAAGATGTTTTCCTTGGAGCCATTCCTGTTACCAAAAATAAATTAAATAAATAAAATATTAAAAATAGTTACAAATCAGTAAATAGTAACAGTATATACGAAGACAGGTTAAAAAAATATACAATTTGTTAAAATAGGTCTATGGGTCTGCTAAAATTCCCTGTGTGCCTCAAATTGCTATTTTAGCCATGTTTGAGGTATGAAAACAATACATCTGATATTAAATGCTTAGTGCTGTAATATAGCCAGTGCAAGCTGATGCTTTTCCAAATTGAAAGACTTATTTGTATGGTATTGAAGGTTAGCAACAGGAAATGCTATCTGATTAAGTTCCCATGACTACAGCTCAGCCTTTATGTGGATGCATGCATTTGAGGCATCATTTAATGATGTGACCTCTGAAACAAGCAGATGGGGACTGTGACACAAAAAGTTCACAGCTGTTGAGCTGGGATCTATAAGCAACTGTTCCCTCTGCAGAACAGACACCTCATGGCTGTTATGCTCACTTTCCAAACAAAGACACAGCGCCAGCTGAATACTTAGAAACTCACAAGATCCCAGAAACTCTTTATTTGCTGCAAGGAGCCTTGAACAAAGCAGCCGACTTGTGAAGAAGGATTATACTATTAGGACAGCTATTAGGCCTTAACATGAGCCCAAGGAGGTTACAAATCAGACAAGCTTGTTCAGAAAAGTGATTCTAGAGGAGTTGCTGCAGGGAGTTAGAAATGCTATGGATTTAGCACAAGGAACTAAGCTCAGTGTATGCCTGTTTTTCTCACTAAGGTTTTTTGTTTGGCCCAAAGAGACAGTTAAAATTATATGCCATGAATTTGCAAAGAGAGATACATAGATATCTGAGCAAAGATAGAGCATTCTAGTTCTATAATATTCTTAGAGGGTACATCAGGTACACCACCAACATATGATTTTGGTATTGCTGGTTTTTTTCTGAGGTTTTAATTTAAATCCTCCCATACAAGTCTGGTGTTGGCTAGAACATGATCTTTGTCTTAGACTTTTGATGCAAAGTAACACGGATCATTTTCTAATGAGGTGAAGAAAATGATAGAGATATTTAGGCAATGAAGGCTATGAAAGCCTGTTCTTAAAGGTTTGAAGCCTATGATTATTGCTGTTGTGTGTGTAGGGATAAGACCATCTTGTAATAATTAAAACCAACCAACCAAACAAACAAACAACAATAAAAACCGAAAACACCCAAAAGGTTTTTTTTTAAGTGGCCTTAAAGATGACTAGAAGACAAAATGAGAGTGAATTATGTTATTCCCTGGAATCATTGAGACCTCTTGGCATTTAGAAAGAGGAATTTAGGAGTCAAGAGGAAAAGACTAAGACATTTATAAGGAAAAAAGGCGTGAAGGAAAAAGGCGTTTGGCAATGAGACAGCAGTAGACAGACTTCTAGAAGGACGTTGCATTGATTCCCTGTTTTATTTTCTTACTACTGATTTTCACAAGTTTTGATGAGATTGTTTTGGTTTGCATCCATTCAAGCATCAACAAAACCAGATATCTAGAGTCTTGATGGAGAAAAGAGCCTTAGGTGAGCAATGCTGACCTAGTTTCTGACCAGAGGGTAGTATTACACTAAAATAAGCTTTTTCTGCTAAGATTCTTTGGTTTAAGTCCTTTGAAATTGATGCCATATAAATCTCTCTTTGTTAAAAATTTATTAACTTAGTGTGATTACTTCTTTCCAGAAAGAGATATTTCTATAAATTAGAATATCTAATTGTAATACTTTTTGATGGAAAAAGAAAGGATTTAAAAATTCCCTTATTGTTATATTGGTTATAGTATAACCTCTCTGCTTTCTATCTTTTATAAGCTTAATAAGTAAGTTACTATTAGAAATTAACATTATGATTTGAGCTTGTACTGCTTTACTCTGGATAGCTGCTACCTCTGTGTTTATTGATAAAATAAATAATTTTGAATATTTTAATTCTAATTTTAATTTTAATTCTATTTTAATTTTAATAATTTTAAGTCATATTGATTGAAAATATAACTGTTACTACAAAATGTCTTTGTGTGAAGAGCTGTGGCATTCACTGAACTTGGCTAATGATACTGCATGAGCAGCACACATCACAGTTTAGCTAGACTATAGGCAGCTCTTTTCATCATAATTAATATCATCACCAAGTCAACATTTCTGATTTTGTCTTAACAATAGGAAAAGTAAGTCAGGAGGTTTGATGGACTGGTTCTAAACAGAGCCCTCTGAATTTTGAAGAGGTAGTCATGTTATCAAGATTTCTAGATGATGTTTTGCGTGCTTTGTGCAATATCTAGCTTCAATGGCATCTCAAAAATTTTTTGATCTTGTGGAAATCCTGGAAGCTTAAAGTGCCAGTGGAGATGTTTCCTGTTCTGATACATTGTGGTGCCAGTCTTGATGCTGTCCTGATTGATGAGCAGAGTTTCACTCAAAACCCCAAACCAAGCCCGAATGAAGACTTAGGAAGCCTTGGCATACATAGCCTAAGCAAGGTTCCCCACTGGAATAATTTGCTTAGACTTTATGTCTATTTAGAAAGTTGCGATAAAAAAGGTTTGTATTAATTTTCTCCAGGTTACAGTCAAGAGCAGTTGTTGTGGCCAAGCATGCTCAAAAATAAGAAATCCTACCAATTGAATAAATAAAGGTCATTGTTCCAAACTAGACTGAAACTTGTGGATATATGAATCTTAATGATTTCATTCTCTAAAAGTTCAACTAAAGGTGCTCCTTCAAATGCTTTTCTGAAGAAGATAATAGATGAAAGTCAAGAACTTTTTAGCATATGTCATAAGCTGCAATTCTAAATTAAATATTGTGCTATTGCAGGCTCCAAAAGTAACACAAGGTCACAAGGAATATTGGATGTAGCACAGGAACCTAAGACAGCAGATGCATCACAGCCTAGGCATCCTTGAGAGACTTCCTGAAGGGTACTGACTCTTTGAGGAGTCTGGGAAGATCTCTATGTTATCTATATGATACACTTTTCAGTAATTGAGTCACTTCTTCTCTACATCATACTCAGGCTCCATATGCTTATCCTTGCCCATTTTTATGTCTAAAATGAAGGCAATTATAATTGCATTGCTTTAATTTATTTTGGATGAAATATATTACTTATGAACAACTTCTACCTGACACAGATAAAAAATATTAAGTATCCAAGTCAACATGCCTGCTTTCCATGATAACACTTTTCAGTAATTTTATTAAAGATCCTGTCTCAGGGACTGTTACATTTAATGTTAGTATAATATGACTGACGCAGAAATAGGAAACTGTCCAAATTCAGGAGTATTTTTTGAAACCTCTGACTGAATCTGTAGGGAAAAATGGGATTTTAAATGAATATTAACTATGTAACAGAAAATTCTTATCAATATATGTACTTTACATTACATAAATGGACAAAATAATTTTAATACAATTTTTATACAATTTAATTTTTATATTATTTTCTTGAAGAGGAAAACCTTCCATTGGCAAGATAATTCCTAATATGGCACACAGATCTACAGTGTTCCATGTATAAGGGCAAGATATCACTGAGGTGAATGGAGAACTTTACCCAAATGCCAAATGTCAGATTTCTGAAAAAAGTGTTTTGATGTGATATGAAAATCTTTAAATGATCTCATGTGGACAGCTCAAAAGGTATAAATACTGACTAAAGTACAGCCCAAAACATCTGAATATTCATCACCAAATGGGACCATGGTGCTTGTGACCAAAGAAGTTGAATTGATGTAAGATGATGATCTCATTGCATTTGAAATAGTTCATATCAAAGAAGCCAGGGAAAATTTAAGAAGACACAATATTAAGGATCAGCTTGACATATTCCTTCCCAAATTTGGATTTAAAAGGGTTTCCTTTACACAAGTTGAATTTTGTAGCCATAGAAAAGGCACTCTGGTATTTCCACTGTAAAACACAAATTTTGGGTCACCATAAGCAGTGATAGAAAACCAGTCTCAATAATTATTGTCTAGAAAATAGGCAATAATTGTCTATTCCTGTTTGACATCAGCAACAGTAAAAGGATGAAATATTTTTCTGTACCGTAGATGAAACATGAATACATATATACAAAAGAAATCAAAATGTTTACTTCTTAGTCTTCCTTTCATTATAGAGATTTTTGACTGGGTAGGGGGTTTTTTGTTTTGTTTTGATGGATTTTTTTGATACAGTGTGGTTTGGTTTTCAGGGGGTTTTGGGGTTTTCTGTGTTTGTTTTCTTTGTTTGTTTGTTTGTTTGTTTTTGTTATCTTCATGTTTCAAATTCAAATAAAAATTTTAGTGGAGAAAAACAGGGTCTAAACAGAATGATAAAGTGTTCCTTTGCAGTAATTTATTATTCAGTATGATGACTGAAGGGCATGATGCTTTCCTAAGGGACTTAAGTTCCAGAAGTGCACTTATGGGAACCGCATGAGATTTAATAAGACCAAGTTCAAGGTGCTGTACCTAAATCACAGTAAACTTCAGTGTCAGCACAGGCTGGGGATGAACAGATGGAGAGCAGCCCTGTGGGAAGGACTTGGGGATGCTGCTGGGTGAGAGGCTGGCCATGACCCAGCCATGGGCACTCCCAGCCCAGAGAGCCAAACGTGTCCTGGGCTGCATCCAAAGCAGCGTGGGCAGCAGGGGAGGGAGGGGATTCTGCCCCTCTGCTCTGCTCTGGTGAGAGCCCACCTGGAACCCTGCATCCAGCTCTGGGGTCCCAGCACAGGGAGGACATGGAACTGCTGGAGTGAGTCCAGAGGAGAGGTACAAAAGTGATGAGAGGTCTGGAGCACCTCTCCTATAACAAAAGGCTGAGAGAGTTGGGATTTTCCAGCCTGGAGTAAAGAGGGCTACAAAGAGACTCTTTTGCAATCTTCCAGTACCTAAAGGATGCTTTTAAGACAAATGAAGTGGGCAGCCTTTTTAACAGGGCATGCAACAACAGGACAACAGATAATAGTTTTATTTTTATCATTATCTGAATTAGTCTAGATTCAGACTAGATATCAGAAACGTTTTTATGATCACATTGGTGAAATCCTGCAATGGGCTGTCCAGAGAAGTCATAGATGCCTCATCCCTGGAAACATTCAAGATCAGGTTGGATGTGGCTCTGAACAATGAACAACCTGATCTATTTGAAGATGTCCCTGCTTATCACAGGGGATTTGGACTAAATGCTTGTTAAAGGTCGCTTCCAACCCCAACCATCCTGTAAGTCTATTCTATGCTCGTTGTGAAGTTAGTTTACTCTGAGCATCACCTTTCCCCTCCCTACATACTTACTATAGGCTTATATCTCTGAGCACCACTACTGATGACCGCAGTTAAGATGCTAAAAGTTGTTGTTTTACTGGGTAATTTTATTACCTGCACCTAAATTCTGCAAAACATTTCTCCCATCTTTGTACAAAGCCAGCACTACATCCAGTGTCTGTGATAAAATTCTAAAACTGATGCTGTTCTTTCCAAGGGGTACTGAAAAAACCTGCAGCTGTCAAACTCAGAAATATTTGTAACAAAACAGCTGTATGCCACACTTAACTAGGAAATTTTTCTGGCCATGACAACATGAGTTGTTTGTGGAGGACAAGAAAAAAGGAAGTTTATGTTCTCCCTCAGGTTACGGTGAGTTCAGTACAAGCTGTAGCTTTGAACAGATGCGTCAGTTAATATAAATGCCCAGTACTAGGGCTTTCAACATGCATCAAATTTCTTACTTTTATTGAAGGAATGGGATACACATCCTGCTATTTCTATACATTCCTTTACTTTTATAAGGGATTCACCTGTTCAAGGACAGCAGATATTGGCTTTCTATGGTTGTCAGATAGCTTATCTTGCCTGAAACACTATCTTGCCTAGATATATTCCCTTGCTGCAGCATCGTCAAATAAAACGAATAGAAAAACCTACAGCCACTTAACAGAGAGTAGGTCAGAAGAAAAAAAACTAACCTAATACTTTCTAGCTTGTGAGTATGGCCTATTTCTCCCTTGTGGTTTCATACATAGAGGAGGTTTTATGTTTGGCCAACTGATAATTTCCAAATTCTGTTCTTAGACATAAATGAAAAATGGAGTGTAGTTTTTCTATCAGAACATAAAGAAAATAATTAAAATGTATATAGGTGATGCTAGCTTTCTTTGATGGCTAAATTTTTGAATTGTCTTTCACTTCAAATAAATAATCTGTGCTCCTTTTCATTATGGCGAAATAAGAGAGCAGGAACTCTTCAGTCAGCCTATTCCAAAGATGCAGCTGCTCTGGGTTCTGTCTTCACTGGCCCTGAGTAGTAATAGGGATGAAAACAACTGCTAGCAGCAAAGTAAAAGGTTAGGTGGAATAGGCACTTGTGGTTATTCTCACTACTTTTAAGGTGACTGCAGAGTCTCTTTGCCTTAGAATTAACAGATGCAAAATTTAAAGTGATTTTAATCTAAGACATTGAGGGGCTTGTGCCAACAATGCTTACTGATGACCAGTGCAGGCAAGTGCTGCTGAGATTTCCAGATCGTTTCCCATGATCACTGATGGCATAGCTGTGGTTTAAGTGTAGTCTCCCTAGACTCCGTCTGGCTGATTCCTTATCGCCCAGCTTTGTAAAAATTGAACAAAACTAACTAGGTTAGGTGCTTTATTATTTAATGGGTAAATGTCTATTTGTGACTGAAAGAGGTAGATATCTGAACCACAGATAATTTCATTGTAAATTTCCCCTGTAATGATCCTTACTGACTGCAAAACCCATTAACAGCTGACACTATTGCAAGTCACAGCAAATAACTATGTGCTTATACTGTAGATTTGTCTCATATATTGCTTCCCCAGTTGAACTAACAAGAAGAACTTAAATGAGCAAAAAAGAGACAAAACAGCTTCATTTTGTTTGTGTTAAGCAGCGGCTTCTATTTAGTATTGCCAAACTCCAAAATATCCACCTGATTTGTTAATTTGAAAGCTAGATGAAAGCTTAATTCAGAAATACAAAAAGAAAGTGAGATAGAAAAAGAAGACTGCAGGAGATTTCAGTAGGACTAAACCACAAAAAATTTGAGGGTGTATAGAATATTTGTTCCTACCACTGCACAGAAACATCTTTCACACCTTTAAAATGTCAGCCTGCATTTTTAAACTAAATTTGATTGTAACTTTTTCAGATTATGAAATGCTTTGTTACCCCATCTTTTGGTCTTAGTAACTAGGATCATAATCTGAAATATGAAAATAGGGTAAAGAAGTTACAGAATATATGACAGAACAATTTTAATTCTAAAGAAGTTACAGAATATATGACAGAACAATTTGAATTCTAAAGAAGTTACAGAATATATGACAGAACAATTTGAATTCTAATGAACATTCAGATTCAAAGTTACTTCTAAAATTCAGGCTTGTGCTTGTTTAAAAGAAAAAAACATATGCTTAAACTCTTACCTCAGACTTTGCAATCCATGACCACTCAGGTTTCAGAATTATTTATCCCCAGCAGTTCACATGTAATTTAATTATCTTAGTGTAAGACATAAGAGTGATTCATATGTCTCATTCATTTCCTCTGTAGACATGGTGCAATGAGGTGCAGAACTGCTTAGTAGGAGGTGCATATTGCAGCAGAATTTATGGTTATTTTGGGTTTTGGCTAGTGCTTCCCTCAGATTAAAAGGAATTCATAGCTCCTCTATGTAACTGTGATTTCTTCCCAAAAAACATAAAATGGGGGAAAAGATTAAATTGAAAATAGTGTACTGCAACAGAAAGGTTGGGATATACTATCCTGTCTGAATTTTCCACACTTTCAGCCAGCATCTTAACAACCTTCAGTCTTCCCCCTTTTTGTCTACAGACCCTGGGTGCAGTAATTTCTTCTCTTTGCTGCTTTACAGCAACTCCATGTTCCAGCTGCTCCAGAGCAAATGCAGGCAGCACAAATTTAAGCTGTTACAGAGAGCACATTTTATAAGCTGTAACCATGGTAAGTCTCAATATTGCATTTTAAACTATTTAGTTTCTAGACTGATAAATTATGCATGTATTAACTCAGTTAACTCTATTAACATCTTAACGCAAAACTAATGGAACAATTGAATTATTGATAAACCACTTTGACATAATGAAATTATAGCTAGGAGCAGTGCAACTTTGGTATACAAATTTGTAGCTCTGAATCTTGACTTTCAGTCTGCAAGATGTCTCTGCACATGAAAGGGTCCTTAAGCATGTGCTTAGCTTTGAGAAAATCTTAAGCATGTGCTCATGTAACTTCCAAAGCTGATACATCGTGGTCAGTGCAGTAAGGGAGAAAAAAGGTTCCTGTAGGAATAGCATTGGTGATTCAATAGGTGGCACTCTTATTGACTGAATGATTCAGCTTAGTGCAAAGTATTGAAGGGCTCATTTTTCAGCTGAGGTATAAACTAGGGGTTACAGATGAATCCTGATATTTACAGCTCATTACAATTTGAAGGTATTGCTACTGAGAAAATCGTGTATCAGCTGGACTTCCATGCTGTGCTTTTTGGTTAATATTGTTGCAGCCAGTGGACAATTCTACAATGTAGTGGGAACAATTGTATGGCTCTGAAGATGTTTCAGCTGAGGATGAAACAGGTCCCAAGCACAGACAGTGATTTAGTACAGGTCAGAAAGTAATCTCAATAACAACTTAGCATGAAACTATAGTAGTCTGGAGAGAAAGCTGCCTGAAGATCGGGTGTGGTCCAGAGGAGACGCCTTCACACTGTTCCATTTGCTGTCTGAGACACAGCTCACCAGGAGAGGAGTTTTGTAATGCAGCTGAATTCAGCACCATGCTCCACATCATTGCTCAGTGTAGAACATTCCAGAGAAGAGCTGCAAGCAGTCTTTCCAGGGAAAAGCAAAAGCAGCTGCTCAGTGAACTGCATTATATTTTACAAGAATATCCCATATTTATCAGGAAAAGATTATTAAACCTGCATTCTAGAAAAAATGATTCATCTTTAAATTAAATGAATTCAAGTTCTCTGTACAATTGGTGCAATCTCTGTTTAAATTTATTTATGGTATTTAATACCAGGTGCAATCACACACTATTTTTCCTGCAAGATACAAGTCATGTCCTTATCCCATAAGGCAGTTCAGGATCCTCCAGCTTTCTCTGCATGTACCAGCACAAAATCCAAATTATTTTCTGGTTAATGAGTTTCTTCTTAGATATTTCCTACCATATAAGTTCAGAATGATGCTGCATTTACATACCCCATACAGAAACAGATATTTTCAAGGACATTTTCCTTGTATTTCTATTGCATCAGTGCTAATGTTGTAGCCTTTTTGCTGAATCTCATTATAAGAGGTTGTCTGCAGGACAAGATCATTTTTCCATCATGAGCCCTTAGGAAAGTTATTGAGTTTGGTTCTTCAAATGTTTTAAATCATTTTAGCAGTTGACAGTGCATGCAGCTATAGGGGAGGAGGGGAAAATGAAAGCAAAAAAATGCAGATAGTGAATCTGGAAGCAAAAAGCCAAATTCTCCTCTGCTTTCTACTTTACATAGTCATTTTACTAGTGCTGGCCAATACAGATTCAGAAGCTGGTAGTAACTTATGATCTCTTTGAAAACCCTGCTCAGACGAGGGGACTTTGAATAAAAGTCAGTGTAAGACACCTAGGATGCAGTTTTACAGCTGCATTAGGCAGTCATTGCAGAGCTATTAAACACATGGTGCTCCTCTTCTGTCTTTGCTTGCCACTGCACTACTGTTAGAGAGGGAATCTGGATCATGGACCTGGGCTGCACTAGTGCACTTTCAATCTGGTACTGCATAGTGGCCTTGGCTTTCTAAACACTGGGAAGCAGCAGAGCAGAGTGAAGTTGGGAAAGAAGTATGATGGTTGTGCAGGTGCCATCAATTTGATGGACTTGAAAGTACTATAAAATTACATCTGAACCTACTCTGGTTGGGTCATCTGCACGTCAATATTCTGAAAATACCACTCTTCATTACACCTAATTTTGTGTGCTGAAAATTTCACACTTGAGCTAATGCCAGAAGTCAAGAGCTCGTATCCTTGAATGTTATGAGCACATATTTGGAGCCATTTAAGGCTAGAGAAGAGGGTCCTTCTATCTTTTCCTGCAGAAAGCCACAGTGTCTGTCCTCCCTGCCTCCATTACAAGAGCTGCTAGGTTGTCTTTCTCCCTACCTCAATTTCTCATTTCAACCTTTCAGTCTTTTGCTTCCCTTTCCCCTCCTAGGATAGGTACATTCTTCAAATGAGGAGTGCCTTCACTCACTTTTACCTGTAATGAAGTTCTCAGTCAGCAATATCCTATTATTACTGCAGGCTGAATTTCTTTCTACCTAAATGTGATACAAAGCTTCCTGTCTAGGAATCTCTTCTGCTCCTGTTTCCCTCACCAACATTTTTCTTATCTCAGGTGTTGACTGGCAGTGTAAACTCAGCCTTACTGACATACTGTTCTCAAATTAATGCTGTTATTAATGAAAAGTAGTGACTGTGGCTACTGTCTACACAATAGAAACAGGATGTGACAAAGCCTTTGCTAGACAAAAGAAGAGTCAGGGTAAAATGAAGGCAGAAAATTGAATTGCTCATCTACTTCATGCCAAGCTCTTGAGTATCTCCCTGTACTGCTGCTGCTGCACAAGGAATTGGACCGAAAAATACTATCTTCAGTCCAGTGCACAAAACATGGTAGTGTGGGCTGGGAAGTAAAACAAAAGAGCTACAGTCAGCACTCCTTGGCTTTGGGTAGGATGAGGGAAACATTACAAACCTTTCTTGCAACATGAAGGTCATGATATAGAAAAGAAACTGATTATAATGCCCATTGTAACCTTGGAAATGTTTTTCAATATGAACATTGCAGCTCTTTATTGTGCTTTTACATTTGTCTCTGTCTGTCAGAATCCAGTGAAATTTATTTGTGCCTCTGAACATATAATTTCCAAATACAATTTGAATTGGAAAGATTAAAAAATCTGAGGAAAGAGATTCTAGTACAACCCAGTCAAATGAGTACTGAACTAAAAGCAAGCATATCCAGTACAATTGATTTCCAGGGAAAATAAATAGGAAAACAAATGTGACACGTATCAAAAGATATACTGACACCAGATAAATATTAATGCCTGGGAAAAGACAACATATTTCACTGTCATTTACCAAAAAAAGTATATATCATTCATCTTAATGAATTAAGTTACAGTAAATTAATGATGATTCCCAAACTCAATAGCCATCACATAAAGGGATATTTTCAAGCAGTATTCTGTATTAGAAGTAAGAGACCTTGTCGCAATGAAATATGAATGATATCAAACATACACTGAAGAATGGTGAATGAGGTTACAGGAAAGTCAGATGCAAAGTGAATTTTCTGAAAAGACTGAGTGTTAGACTGAATACTTAAAGTACACACCTTAACAAGAAGTTTTGTTTCCAGTACTGACAGGAAAAATGCTCTCTAAGGGTGAGATTTTCAGAGGAGTTCAGCACCGGGGAGTTTATGAAGAAGTAATTTTGACAACATCCACTGTTAAAGTGAATTGATGGGCACTGGAAGTTTGAAGTTATATCTGGTCTCTTCCCTATCCGCTCACTCTTACAATGAAATAAACTTTTCCTTCCCCAGTAAAAAAGAAACAAGGAAACAAAGAAAACACAAAACAAAATCCATACAGAAGACTCTGATTAATTTGCTTTTGCAGAAGGACAGTTGTCAAAAATGCTTTGTATAGCTGTTTGCTATTTCAAGTCTGCTTTAGTAAGTCATCACTAAGTTCAGTAAGACATAAGGTCAAGTTATTCAGAGTTCAGAACTAAATGTTCTTTGAATCTGATTTACTGAGTCTCCTTGGCACTGCAGGCTCTTGAGGAAGAATACCTACTGTACAGACTCTTCAAAGGCAAGCATATAGCTCTGACCTATACTAAAGGGTTCTCTTTGAGCAGCAGCCACTTCTGCAGCAACTAACCTTTTTTATAAATCCAGTGCCAGGGGTTTTTTTGGTCACATGAATTTATTTTTTCATTGACTAAATAATTTTGCCTTTGTACTATTTCCTTCTTTATCAACAGCTTGCATAAAGTAGCAAATATTTTGCATTTCTACTCAAAAAATACAAAGATGTTAACAATACCTACCCAAAAC
Source organism: Camarhynchus parvulus (assembly GCF_901933205.1). Lineage (NCBI taxonomy): Eukaryota > Metazoa > Chordata > Aves > Passeriformes > Thraupidae > Camarhynchus > Camarhynchus parvulus. Next base: position 14,536,289 of record NC_044601.1, on the reverse strand, counting down.
CACCACCATTTTTTTGCTTCAGAGTTAGGCTGGAGGCACATGAGGATAAGGCCATCTGTTTATTCATGAAACAGTTCAGTTCAAGTGCCAGGCCCACCAGGAATTGTTGGACAGAAGAGCAAAAGAGCAGGAGTCACTTAATAGATGTAAATACTTGTAAATGTACAACTGGAATGATTCACTTTTTTCCCCCCCCTCCTTTCTCAGGGTGGAGAGTGTTTCAGACCTCCAGGACTCTTTCCAACTGTCTAGATTCTGCACTCCAATTTATAGCTGCAGTAATTTGGATACTCACATAATTCCCTCCTGCTGTCTGCTGTCTTTGAGGAATTTTTTGTCATGGAGGAATAGTAAGAGCATGGACCTCACCTGTTAGGTAAACACATAAAAACCTAAACATTTCACTGGGAAATCAAAAATGTAAGTATTTTGTGTCTGCCACACTAACATTTCTAACAAAACTCTTATGTTACAAGTGTTCTAACTATTTAATTGATAGTGATCAGCAAGATGTTTTGACAAATTTAGATTCAGAACAACATCATTGCCTCGTGCACAGTGGAGGACCTTCAGATCTAGCAAAACGCAACAGAGAGGGAACATCTGGCAAGACAGACTCTGACCTGAAAAACAGAAGCAAACTTTTCACAACAGCCAGTAAGGAAGCATAAATTTGGAGGTCCTCATATCATTTCCAGGGAGTGACTCTTCTGATCATAAGAGCCTTCCTTAAGAGCAGGAGTCCAGCTCTCTGACTTCTCTTGCCTTTTCTGCTTCTTTCCTTTCTCATCTCTACCGTAAGCTACTCCTTCACAATATGGAAATTGCAAAGTTATAACAGAGTTTGATGAAACAATTCATCTATTACTGATGCCATTTGGTTTTTGCCTTTTTACTTTAATATGCTCTCTGTACTCTTCACACATATATTTGCAGCCTATTGTACTAGAGGCTGGTTTTCCCAGTACTTTTCCATGGCCTTTTCCTAGGCAGAAAGACAAAAGAACTTGCAGAGCTCCAAGCCCTGGGAGGTGCATGGCCCCTCTGCTATCTTGGTTCCTCCTGGGAACCAAGGCCTACAACAACTCTTTGGGACACATTTCATGGACAAAGGCTGGCTAGTGCTGAGTGGGGGACTCCAGAGAAGGGGCTTGACCTGGGCAGGGGGGAATTACATCAGCTATTGTCCTCTTAATTGGTGCTTTTTATCAATTATGCTAATTTCCTAAAACGTATAAAAATGTACTCATCCTTGGGAGGGTGGGCTTTTGTGGACATCTTTCCATCACTGCCCCTGAAGGTCTTCAAATAAAGATCCACTCTTATATTACCTCCTTACTAAAATGATCTTGAGTTTCATTTCTAGGTTTGGAAAAAGGTAACATTACAAAGTTGCTGAAATTTACTTTATCCTTCTTTTTTCTTTATCCTTATTTCTTTTTTAGTAGTGTAACAGAATTTAGGAAATTTTTGGGCTGATATTTTGAAATATTATATTGAAATAGTATTCCTCTTTTGTTCCTTCTTTTAGGTCAAAGTGAGTGTTGTGGATCCAATAACAACCTCATTTTTTCTCAAATGAAAAAGACACCAAGAGATTTTCTTGGATAAGTACCTTTCAAAAAAAGAAAAAAGGTATTTCCAGGTTTTTCCAATTTTTTAATAACACAATAACATTTCTGTGAACATGCTTTGACAACTCAAGCACATTTTCACTCCTTGTTGGTACAGTAATATCTCACTGGAAATAACATTAAATCATATGAGATGCAAATCTACACCTATTCAGATGTCACAGCAAAGGATTTAATTTACATTTCTCTGTCTTGCAGTCTTCAACTATGATGTGCAGTTCAAGACCCACTTCTGTCACCTAATATTTGGTCCCTAAAAGTACATGGATGAACCTGGAAGTGTTTTCTGACTGCAACAGTGGTTGTGACATTGTGTTCTGACCTCTTCACATCCACTGAAGATGTTTCCACCTGTAAGAGGGAAGAGTATTTGCTTTCCCAGAAGAAAAGAGCTCAGCAAACTCACTGCTGAGCTCCCAGCACTGCTCCTGAACTCACCCCACAGCTGCAGGGTGGTGCAGCTCCTCTGTCTGTGAAGCAAACACAGCCCAGGAGTGATTTTCTGCATTTTCCTGGAAAAGTCATCTGCCTCTTGGAGGGTAGATGTCTTTTTTTCTTATCTGTTGGCCAAATGTCTGTTGTTTGATAGGAAATCCAAGAGAACCATCACTGTGCCCTGAATCTAATCTGTGGTATGAGAAACAACTTTAAAATCTGAACTCTGAAATACACTCCTACTGCAGCTTTTGCCCTTGATTAGATTAGAGCAAACAACAAGTCCCTCCTCTTTTGTAACATGCCTAAAGAATTTCAGCAGCTACAGAAGATACACAAAAGCTTAATATAATATTTTGTTCTGACCCAGGTCCCCTGAAACTGCTGCTTCTAGCACTTCCCTGGTATCACCTGGATATGCTTTCACACCTGAGGCAATTTTTTTCAATCTCTCAAAATGATGTACAATTCTCTCTCCTTCTTGTATTCTGAAACACAAGGCAGTGAGTACAGAAAGATAACACAGTCCTTGAAAAATATCAAACAAAAATATTTTATGAAAAAATGGGTCTTACATGCACTGCCCAAATATTTTTTTTAAAGTTTATTTTGGTTTTGCCTGGGTTTTGATGAAGCTTGGGAGGTTTTTTTGGTTTTCTGGAACAGCCATTTCAGAAACAGCATTTTTGACCTATGCCAGTAAATAAGTCTTAGAAGAACTTAAACAGGGAAAAAACCAACAAAAACCTCATAGCATATTAATAAAGCTGAATAAATGCATGATGATAGGTAGTCCTAGCTGTCATCACTGTGAGAGACTGAGTGACATTCCCATCCTAACAAAGCTTGATGCTGAACAAACTAAGATATTCAACAAAGATTTCCAGACAGCAGGGGAAAGAAGCACTGTTGTATGAAATTAAAATACTAAAAAGGAGGGCCAGAACAATTTTATACTTTCTTTCCAGACACCAAAAATGGGATAGAAAACTTGGGAAATTGCTGAGAATTAAGGAAAATTAATGTTTCTACATGTACAGTCATGACCATCTCCCTGCTAGGAGAGCTCTCTAAACACCTCTTCCACAAACTCTTGACAGATCAAATTTCCCCCCTCATAATGCATCCATTGCTTTTATTTTCACAATATGAAAATGACAATATATTACGACAATCTAGAAAGTGATGCCACAAAGTAAAATCTTATCCTTACTGGAAAAATCTAGCATGATTTTCCACTTGTCCTGGTTTTGCTTAAGATAGAGTTGATTTTCTTCCTAGTAGCAGGTACAGTCCTGTGTTTTGGGTTCAGTATGAGAATAATCCTAATAACACACAGATATTTTAGTTGTTGACAAAGCAGTGCTCATGTGTTCCATGTGCTCATAGTGTTCCATGCCCTGCCGACAAGCAGGCATAAGAAGCTGAGGAGCAGCTGACCAGAACAGGCCAAAGAGAGATTCCACATTATGCCCTGTATATATAGGCTGGGGGGAATTGGCAGGAGCTGTGGATGGCTGCTTGGAGACCAGCCGAGCATTGGCCAGCGAATGGAGAACAATTGTATTGTGCATCACTCACTGTAGCTGACACCTCATAGAGCAGATCATTAAATCAGTAATGTTTGCTTCCTCAAGCTTTGGCACACCATCCCACTCCTGTCCCTGGCCAGCCTGGTTTTGTCCTTTTCCCCATTCTGTTCCTTTCTGCCTTTTGATGCAGCCCAGGATAAAGTTTGCTTTCTGGGCTGTGAGTGCACATTGCTGGGTCACATCCAGGCTCTCACCCACCAGCAACCCCAAGTCCTCCTCACAGGGCTGCTCTCACTCTGTTCATCCCCCAGCCTGTGCTGATATTGGGGGTTGCCCTGACCCAGGTGCAGTACCCTCTGGATGCCATCCTGTCCTTCAAGGGTGTGAACAGCACCACTCAGCTTGGGGTTGTCTGAAAATTTGCAGAGGATGCTCTCAATCCCTTCATCTGTGTTATTAATGAAGACATTAAATAACACTGATCCTACTGTGGACCCTGAGGCACACTACTTGCCACAGATGTCCATCGAATGTGAGCTGTTGACCACTGAGCTGTGGGGTATTTTTGTTGAATTTCAGCACATGGTGTGTCCCACATCAACTAATAAAATTCAAAAAAAAGAATTCCAAGAAGAGTCAAATATGCGTCAGCAGAATCAAGAATTCTTGTGCAAAGATAAGGGTTGCCCTTGCATCTGTCTGAAGGTGTTGCCTGATCTTCCTGAGAGTGCGCAATTATGAAAAACAAACCCTTGAATTTGCTCTGTGTAGGTCTGTGTCAGCTTCTGAAACTATAATCCTTCACAGACACTTCACTTGAACAGCAGCCCAGAGACATTCAAATAATGCTGCTTCAAACACAATAAAAGAAATGCAAGCATTTTGCTCTAAACACAAATGCTTAACGAGTTACACTTAACCCTCAGCTTTTCAGTCTCAGGTACACAAACAATCCTTAAATTCCTCATAAGTTTGCTCTGAGGAGTCTTCCAGCAGCCACAAAATGCTCAAATACCATTTCAGAAACAGAATTTATTTAGAATCATAGCAAGATTTCAAAAAAGAAAGCCAAATAGAATTAAGGAATTACAAGTAAGCAGCAATATATGTACTAAAGAGGAATCAAGCACTTCCTTCTCTACCATTTACAAAATTTTTAAAAATTTTTAGAAAAGAAAGAAAAAAGAAAAAAAACCAGCAATTTGAATAAGCTACTGCATGGATTCATCAGATGGCTACCAGGTAGATTGCATGATTATTAAAATATCTAAAAACAATGCATTATCTCAACAGAGGTAGGAAATAAAAACTTAGTTTCTTTTGAGGTTTTCAAATCCCTTGTCTTCTTCTCTTAGTTATTCCTTTTGTTGTGTTTTGTCTACTCACTGGCCTCATTGTCATGGTTAGCAATCCTTAGAGGTGTATCCCACATACACAATTAATGCTTACTGGAAGAACACTAGCAAAACATACATTCTGTAATGGTCAAACTTCACAATTTTTAAGAAACTAAAACCTTTACTCTTGAAAAAAGTGTATTTCTCATGTGTCTAGAAATCTCTGGCAGCCAGAGCTGAGCTGTTAAACAATTTGAAATGGAAGATGTTTTGAAAAGAAGAGGAATCACCCATGAGGCAATTTGATATGAAACAGTATTTAAATTACAGCTAGGAATACATATGTGGTAGTTTTCTAGAAAAACGTTAGAAAAAGTTAGGCAAGCTATATGAAATATCAATTCTTAGCTGGAAAGTATATACTTTAAAACTCTGCTCCCTATTATGAGGTAAGCCAATAAAAACAAAGCAGAAACCAGGTATTGGCTGGTCTTGGAGACAAAGTAGTCATGTATTTGTAACAGAAACCAGCAGAACAGATAATCTCTCACTTTTGATGGCATTTGTCATTTAATTTGTCTTTAACAATCTTCTCCACCGGGAAGGTATCTTAGAAAATAGGGAAGGCATCTTCTTAGAAGGTGAAAATGACCTGTCTAGTTTTTCACTGCTGCATATGCAAGGCAGCTTGTGCCTCATCAGCCCACATTATCTGAACCTCCTGTGTCTCACTCAGCCGTGGTACTGTCCCTCCTTGCACCAACAGGTCTATTTCTATCAGTAAAAGTTTTTTTGTTCATAGCCCTTGTTGAATGGAGCCCACATGCACCAATCCTGCAAACCCTAAGACATCTTAAAAATACTACTTGTTTGTGTTAAAAATACCACTGTTGTATTCCTTCAGAATCTGAGGGAAGTAAAACAAATCAAAGTTTGCACTACAGCCTTAGGAGCTCATGAGAGAAAGCAGAAGGCAAAATCTCACTCCAGCTTTCTGCTTCAGCTCCCCTGACCACTTTACTCTTTACTTTAAGGATATTCTTAATCATGGGCTCACTTGCTATCTTGCAGATCCATCTGATTTTTTATCATTTTTAATCATTATGACTACTTCCAATTTGATTTTGTATTTTAACATGTGATGCTTTTACAATGGCATACCCATTTATCTCACACACCTGGTTTCCCATGGAGTTTCCTCTCATGTAGTGTTTCAGGACTATAATTTTTTGTATATTGCAGCCTGCTGTTGCTGAGACACTTAGAACAAACATTTTCTTCCACATCCCTTGATATGTTGGGCAATGCTACTTTCACCCCAGTTATCAGCCATTATGATTGTGCAGTTGATCACAGCTCTTCAAGAGCTCAGAGGTGTGTTGACACCATGCTTATCCACAGTGCTGTGCATGCATTCACTTACAAACATTTGTAGCAGCTCATTAGAGATAGCCCTCAAAATACTCCACAATTACATCAATCGCCTGCTTACAGATTTTGTTAAAGTGTTCACTGATGGTCCTAGATAATTCAGCATCAGCACTAATTGCTTTGCAATCCCAAAGCCACCCCAAACTCTGGGTCAGAACATGAGCACATCTTCTGTCTTCCTTACAGCTCCATCCATGAAGCTTCAGCCTTTTCAGTTTTACTAATAGAGTCCCAGCCAAAGAAAATATGAGACTTGATCAATATTCCACATAAAAATAACACTTGACCCACTTGTCTTAACTACCAGAATTAAATTACCAAACTGGATCAGTTTTTCTTAAGGAGGAGTTTCACTGTCTATTCAGAAAATAACACTGAGAGTTTTTACACTCCTAAACAAGTTCTGATACTTTGTTAACCTATGTGAGTTAACTACAAAAACCTTCTCTAACTTTTAATTAAAATTAGAAAAACTGGTAAATTTCATGGTTTGCGGTGCTATCCTATCTTTATTGTAATATCTCAAAATAATTCACACTTTCAATGAAGCAAGTAAGAGACATTGTCATTTTCCATGAAAAGAAATCCCAAAACCTCCACACTCACAACCCTTCTTGGCATTTTCAGTATGTTCTATTTCCAGAATATCAGTCAAAGACTGGATTTTTTATTTAATCCACATGGTTTTCTAAAAAAAACAAATCAAACCAACCAAGCCAAACCAAACCAAAAAACCAACCAAAAAAAACCTACAACATTTGCTAAAAGTTATAAGACTGCATTATTTACAAGTGACAAAATCCCAATATACAGAAATATTCATCTCTGTATATCATTATTAAAGAGGTTTGCTCTATTTATTGCATACCTATACAATTTTTAATGCAAATTTTTCCCAATAACAGAATATTCAAACTGGGCACTTGTGACAGTGCTCTAATTACAGCAAGAGAATTACTGCCTGAGAAAGGACAGCAGAAAGAAAAAAACCCATGCATTCTAGACAAAAAGCAGACCATTTTCAAACACTGGGAAGAGGAATCTACTGTCTAGTACCCAAGTTAAGATTTTATTTCCCAAGAGAAAAAAATGTAAAGACATAATTATCAGTAGAAGTATCAGATCAGCTGATAGCTTTACTAGTTTAGCAGATATTTCATTCCATTTGTGTGCATGTATACACACAAATTTACAGGATGTGTCATCAAATGGGGAAAGGATACATCAATATTAACTATCACGTTTCTTTGCATTTCTTTTTAACCCTTCATCCCAATGAAAAGTAACTTATCCAAATGCCAGACTTTCATAGTACATACTGTGGACCATTTAAAAATTATATTATCTTCAGCAAGGAAAATATGACCACTAGTGATCCTGATTGTCCTCTTGTTTCCCCTGGCAAGGTCTGCTACAAACTTCACTGATACCTGTGGCATAATACCAGACATGGAAAGGAGTCATGCTCCTGTGTAGTAATTTACACATGAATGTGTACATTTATAATGTTAAGTTAAATTAGGAAAAGTACACAATGAGAGGAGAGGTCCAACCTAGACAGCAGAGCAAGAGCCTGAGAAGAGAGAAAGCACATTCATTTCAGGAATAGTGCTTGGAGATAATGGCAACCCAAACTCTGTTTTCACACTGTTATAAAGCAAGTACTTGTTTTACAGTACTTTGCAGCCAAATAGTACAAATACACATTGTTCAGTAAATGCAGGACAGGAAACATTCAACTTTCTTACAAGATAGCCAAATTAATACTACAAATATTCTGTAGAAGATATATAATACTCCCCTGGTCTCTCACAGAAGGGTAGCTATAGCTTCTTGCTTTGCTGCCTTGTTGCATCAATCCATCATAAAAGAAATGAAAACAGATTAGTTATCCATCTTTCAGTTCACACAGTTTTGCGTTTAAAAGCTATGCTAAAAAATAACAAGATGCTGGTGTTCAGGTCAGGTCTTCCAGTGATGTAAGTGAGATGAGTTCATTTTACTTTAAAAGAAATTCAATAGTATCAGTCAGGTACAGAAAAGAAAAGACAAATCGCCCCCACTCCCCAAAATTGTATGGTTTCTTTAAAGATGCATTCACTGATAAAGAATGCCTGGAAAATTAATAGGTGTTAAGAACATTTTCATCTGATTCTTTCATTATTTAAACCCTGTTGACTCCTTATGGCAGTCACCAAACCAGACACAGTTGAAGAGGTAGGCGGAGGGATAGTCTATTACATTCTTTTTCTGATTCTGAAAAATGTTAAAGGGAGTAAAAAAAATAAAAGCAGCTTAAATATCAGTGTATAGGAACAGCGTAAGCACAGCAAGCTCACTGTCAGTAATCTATCTCATCCTTAAAGTACTGTTTCATTTCTGACACCCAACTTAATTGCATGTAAGGAGTAACCATTAGACCAAAAAATTAAAAGCTTTAAGCTCAGCCCTGCTTTACATGAGTTTGTGGATCAGTTTGTCCTTGGTCGGATACCTTACAAATAGATCCCTTTGAAAAAGTGAACTTTGGTCCTGTTGCTTTGACAAGGAAGACAGTGTGGCAGTACGACAGGGAAATGGCGAGCTATTTAGTATACAAAATATGATTAAAAGCTAATTCTCAAAACTCGGAGTTAAAAGGAATCTGATTGCTTATTTGTTAATGGAAAATAAAATTTTTAAAAAGACCGTGTAAATCTTGACATGAAATTAATATTTTACTGAGAAACATACATGTGTGTTTTCTTATTCTCCAATAACTCAATGAATGTTCTTTGTTCTGTAGTCAAACAACAGTTTTCTGAGCAAGCCATGTCAACTCACATAGAAAATTACCTTCCAGCCTTGATATAAGAGTTCTAGTGAATTCTTATTATTTCTGATTTATCCTAGAATGAGTTTTGGAAGTTAGGCACCCACTCTTCTGTTAAAAATTGCAGATGCTTACCAGCACAAAGGAGTCATTTTAAAAGATTCACCAAGAGAACATGAAGTCATCCTGAAGATATGGCAAGGCATTAACTGTTACCCTGAAAGCTGATCTTAATTGGGCCACACCTTGACTTATTCATTTGGATTTTTAAAATGAATCTATTAAAATTTGTCACATGTACCTTGAAAATTGTTTGAACACATATTGACAAAACATCTTCCAGTTAATTCTGGAATTCTGAAAACTACTTCGATTGTCACATTTTACCCAGTAGAAGGAATGAAGGAGAATTATAATTCATGTCAAAATCTCTGGACTTAGAAGTATTAGGAACTGAGTAGTATGGCTTCAACATCAGATTTGGTCCTAATTTCATCACCGATGGCCATGGGAAAGAAGATAAGCTCTTTGATCCCATTGCAGTTCCAGAAACAAAATTGAAGGAAATGTTAAGTTGCATATTCTGGAAATTGAGATATTTTCCAGGAAGAGTGAGATAGAAAATGTAAATCCTAGAAGCTCCTATTCTGTGTGGCCTTGGGGCCCCAGAGCTGGAATGCTTCAGTCAAGACATCTACAGGAAAGATGCATTTGAATCATGCTAATCAATCAGGAAGCTATTTGGAAAAAAAAAACTATTTCACAAACAAACCAGAAACATTTTAATAACTCCTGTAAATATTTATACTTCTCTTTTTCATTCTAATTTTCAATTCAATATATTAGTATTGTGCTATCTTGGATTTAACAAGAAAGTCTGAAGTTTTGGGAGGATAAAGACAGACACTTTTGCACAGATCAATCTGATTGCCTTTATCAACCAAATGAGGGAATCAGCATTAATTTTTATGAATACAAGTTTAGGATAAAAAACATTTTATGGAATGGATAGATTTATTTTTGTCTATTATGCATTATTAACTGAAAATACCATTAGAATTGTAAAAGTCAGAGCAAAATATTTCAAAGTGAGAGATGAAGCAAAGGCGGTATTGTCATTCCACCTCTTAAGGCATCAGCTTTCTGTAAATTCCATTGCACTGGAAAAAGGCAGGACAGTAAAATACACATGAAACTCTTGGCCTGGTGAACATGGTCTTTCAGATGCCTCCAGTAGGGTGAATTTCACTCAATTTAACAATCAGAAAGGACATTTTCAGTATGGACTTTAAAAAAGAAAGCTCCTCCCACTCTGTTTTCTGTGAAAAAGGGTATCTCAAGACTTACAGAAAGGCAGTGTAAATAAAAATGTTCTTCATTATCACCCTTCTTTTAAAGTATTGCATGTACTGATTGGTTATTTAATGTATAGGATTTCACAGAAGGAATTTATATCACTGGAAAAATCACACCTTAAATTTCTCAGCCTTAAAGCATACATTTTTCTCCACAGGTAGGACACCTAATTTGGAACTCACAGAAGCCATCAAAAGTTTTTAAGATCTGTTTGGATAAAAGTCTGTTAGCAGTCACATCTGATTCTACTTGATGGGGACAGTGCTGATGCCCCAGATTCCCTTCCCTTCCCTTCCCTTCCCTTCCCTTCCCTTCCCTTCCCTTCCCTTCCCTTCCCTTCCCTTCCCTTCCCTTCCCTTCCCTTCCCTTCCCTTCCCTTCCCTTCCCTTCCCTTCCCGTCCCGGAACTTCCCTTTCCCTTTCCCTTTCCCTTTCCCTTTCCCTTTCCCTTTCCCTTTCCCTTTCCCTTTCCCTTTCCCTTTCCCTTTCCCTTTCCCTTTCCCTTTCCCTTTCCCTTTCCCTTTCCCTTTCCCTTTCCTTTTTTTTCCCCATAGCAACTTAGTGACCCATAATCTTATCAATTAGTGGCTTAGCTTATGTAAAACACATGCAAGTCTCTCAAGTTTCTTTATCTTATGAGCTACAAGATTCAGTTATGAGAATCTGAGAAAAAGTATACAAGTAGTCATCTATACACAGAACAGGTATAAAATTTCAGCCTTGAGTCACACTTGAGTCACGAAAATAAGGCTAAAATGCAAAACTCAGTGTGCTATGGAACACCGAAACATTTTCCCCTTTCTTCTCTTTCTAAAGTTTGTGAAACATAAATTAGTAAGGAAAGACTCCTTAAGAGATGCAAAATCTGGACTGACAGATGTAAAATTAAAAGTATTTTACAGCAGTGGCATGAGTTAGAATCATTTCTACATGACATTAAAAAAAATCAATTTCCCAAATCATAGATCGGTTTGGGTTGAAAAAAACAAAACAGTAAAATGAATGTTTCAAATAAAATTTTAAAATATTCAGATACATTTAAAAGGGCCATAAATTTTTCTGACCATTTCTTTTGGGGAAGGTACAAGGACAAACCCCTTTTCAGAATGATAAAATAAAAATACATATTTTACCTGAAGATGTATTTCTCAAAAAAAAAAAAAAAACTAACAGTACTCAAGAGCCAATCTTGATGTGTTTTCTTCTTCTTTGGGTGAATTATGAGCTAAGCCCATTGCCAGCTCAGCCAGTCAGCTAAGATTTTCCCTTATCTGTTATAGGGTGCCTGCTAACCTCAATAGTCGACTAATATGCCAAGTCACAGCCAAACCCTGGGAGCAGCTGACATCCCTGAAGACCAATTTTTAGGTGTCTGAAACAGTTGTCTAAATGTGAGCAAAACAGAGTCCAAACATCACACAAGTAACTTAAGATCATGTCATCTTGCAATCCACATCTCCTGACTAGTCTAAATCTTTAGATATAATTGAAAGAATAATTTTAATTTCCCCAACATAAGTCCATTAATGAAGCTGTCCTGAATCTCCCTGACCAAACTGAATCCTAGAACTCGTTCTATGCAACCTTGGGCAGTGAGAAATGCAACATAAAGCAAATCCTCTGATGACCTCTGAATGTTCTGTCTGTGATTTTCCTCTACATTTTAGACATGACACTGGGGATGGCTAGAAAGACTCAGAAATGAAATTTAGGAGTCATCTAAATGTGTAAATAGGCTACACTGCCCAATGAACTACGCAGCCGGGGGCTGACTCAAAAATACAGCACATGGCTGAATGTTTCCTTAATTTCTGATATTTTTTTAACACACAATAATGCTATTTAAAACTTTTTTTCTATTCAAAGACATCTGGAGACATGGTAAGCCAAGAAAAAATAAAAACCAAAAATTGAAGACTGGTCCTAACTGTCAGGTTTAAACATGGATGGGCAAAAAGCATAATTTTCATAATATGTGTGCCTTTTCATACGAAGTTTTGGTATAGACTTCCATTCGATTTAATCTGTACTTTCAGTCTAAAGGGAAAAATATGGAATTTTAAATTCAGTTTATTTATTTATTTGGAATTTTAAGTTCAGTTCAAGATTTTCTAAACAAAAAATGGAAGGGAAATGACAAAGGAGGACGTGAAAGGGGAAATCGTGTTCAGCACATGAAAAAAAAAAGAAACATTTAAAATAATCTGAGTACTACTGCATAAGGCAATATTATGCAGCTCTGCTATAGTCTTCTCAGGAATCTGGAAACAATCAGCAAGCTCACATATATGGTTCTTTTCTCTTACGCATGTGAGTTTGCCTTCTCTAGGAAAATGGAAGGGTCACATGTTTATAAAAATTCCAAAACTATTGGCACAAATGCAGCTGCTTTCCCTTTATTAACAGACATTTTCAAAACTACCTTATTTTGCCTGCCACCAATACTTTTAATTTGCTTATTTTCTTTGGTCAGAGATACATCAAATAACATTGTTGTGTTACTCCTGCTCTCTCAAAACTGAAATACAAAATTAAAGAGCTGGATAACTGGCATTTCTGATGCTTGTTTGGTTTTAAAAGGGTGCATTTTCAGAACTAGTGATGATGAGTAGTGGTCATTAACACATTTTAGTTATTTCTCTCTTGACATGAATCATAAACATTTTTCAAATTTCTTTCCACGTTTCAGTGAAGAAACACTTAATACTAAGCTGAAAATAATCTGTTCACCCATATTTCTTTGGCATCACAAATTATTTCTCTTCCCTCGCTCAGTGCTGAGGATGTAACGGAAAAGTATGAATTGATTTTTAAGTATCTTGATTTCAATATGCAACACTCTCTGAAGCACACTGGCATATAACTTAATTGTTTTGTACATAACATCAGCTTCCCTCCATTTATATTCCCGTGAAGTATATAGCCTCACATTGCCCATCTGATTTAATTTTGACTGCTTGAATGCCTTTTAGATAAAGGACACCATTCCATGGTGAAATTAGGAGCATTCTTCTCTTTTGACTTCATTCTCCTCATTCTCTCTCCTGAAGCCATAGGAGCAAGAGAATGAACAGAGTAAAGAAACAAAAATTCATACACATCTAGATGCAATTCTCTCCACTGAGCAATAAGGTTTCATACTCTGCTGGAGAACCTACTATTCTTAATCCATCTGGAAAGGGGTCTATTCACAATATTTCACAATCTATGTACTTTCCTAACAAATCTATTATGCACTCAAAAAAATTATTTTCTGCCTGTGGAGAATTGTTCCTGGGTTTTTTCTTGTGCCAGCATCCTTTCTCTTTCCTTCCTCTTTATATCAAATTAACATCCTTTTTTAAATAGAATTCTCTTATCTCACTCCACAAATTCTTGGGGAAAGGGATCTAAAAAGATAAGCAACAATTGCTCTATTAAATAGAAATACAAATCTTTTGTCACCACACTCTTTCCCCTCCCCCTTACCCATCTTATATTATTGCATAACTCTAACTTTCACTGGCTTTTCATTTGTCTTGCTTAAACATACGGAATTAAGTAAATTCTGCAGCAGTTAAAATCAAAATAGAATCACTGGCTGTTTTAAAATCACGACATATTGATCTGTCAACCCATTTGGCATGGCAGGATGATTCAGGTCAATGTAAGCCTCAGGAGGTCTTCACCCACACCCCAGCCCAGAGCAGGCTCAGCTGTGGAGTCAGAGCAGGTTGCTCAGGCCTTTACCCTATTTTGTGAATTCATGCTGATCACCTTCTTGTTTTCCATGTTGGTAGAGATGGCCTCCAGAATAAAGTACACCCTCTCCTTTCAGGGAATGAGCTGAAGTTCCCTGGGTCCTCCTTCTTGCCCTTTTTGAAGACATGGTGACATTTTCTTTCTCCTGAGGCACCTCTCCAGGTCACCACGACCTTTAAAAGATGATCATAAATGGCTTCATGGCAGTGTCTGCCAGACCTCTCAGCACTCACGGATACATCCTGCCAGGGCCCAGGCACTCATGGATGTCAAGTTTACTTAGGTGTTCTCCGAGACTGTATTTATAATCTCTTCTCCAGGTTTTGCTGGCATTTCTACTCAATTTTTTCAGCAGCGCTGCGCTCACTGCTAAAGGGCAGTAGTTACCTTACGAAGACAGAGAAGATAGAGAGGTGCTGTGAAACACTGGGGAACTAATTGAGGCTCAGCCTGCTCACCCACTTCAGCGATCCTGCGCTATAAGCTCCAGGATGTTTCCATCAACACCATGTGTCTGCATCCTTTCAGTTCTTCTCCCACTCTACTTGAGTAGCACTGGAGCATTTCTTTCCCTGACAATTTCTAACATGCTAGGGAGCACGGTTTGCAAACATAAAGACATTTAAAAAGATTGAAAAAGCTTTCTAAGCAGCTGACAGGTGTTTTTTCACACAAAGAGCACTTGTGAGGGAAGGTCTGTTTATGGAAAAAAAAGATTTTTTTTCCTGCATACTCCTTATCTCTCAATGTGAAATATTCATTAATCCTGTAAGTAGCATACAATGCATTAGATACAGCCCAAAACTCTAACACAGAATGAAAATTGCTGAAAAGTGTCTTGTTTTTATACAATGACCCTGAACAAGCCCAAGAAACCTAAATTTCAAAGCACCATCTTGTACTGCAATATCCTCCCTGCCTGGACAAGAGGGAATCAAGTCCTAATTCCTAATAATATGCCTATCTCAACACAGCACATTTGTCAGCAACAAAAATTCCCATAGTTCCCAGTCATATTTTAGTCATACCTATTGCTTGTTCTACAGCAAGCACATTTAATATAAAAATTCAAATACTGCACAAAGTAAATCCCAGAGAGAAACTAACATACACATCTAGCTTCCTAACAGATTAGGTCCTGTAAGGTCAAGATCACCAAGTTATTTTTTTCCTGAAACACATCCCTGCAAATTTCCATCCTACAGTTTGTTTAAACTGGGCAGACTTTAAATTCACTGGGAGTGATGTCTCCAGATAGGTTGCTAAGGATGGAATATCACACAGGAGGGCTTTATGAGAAATGTGTACTGTGTTCACTAGGAGACACAATCCTAAGAAGTGGTTGCCAACAGTAGATAGAACAGTGAGAAAGGAAAAGGAAAAGTTACCTAATTACCAAACTTCCTTTTACACTTCAGGAAAAAAAAGAAGTTAGTTATATATGATAGTTATCGCTTTTAGCAGAGAAACACTGTTTCCTATGACACTGAGATACTGAGTGAAAGCATTTAGGTTAGAGTATAAACTTAATGAAAAAGACAAGGATCAATTGCATATTAATTCTTTATTTGAAGATAAACAATAATTCTGTAGGAAATAATCATTGATGAAACAAGTCACTGGCATCATGTTTGCTTCTGCTTGAAATTTTTTTATACAGGTCTTACTGGTTTTTCATTACTATTGACGTGTATTTAGTTAAGTTTCATAACTGTAGGAAAATTCTTCCATTTTTCACATAAAGTGAAACTTGCCTTCAGGCAAGAAGGAAGCAGAAGGATTCTGTACCTTTCAAGTCTCTTCAGCTTCTTAGATCAATGACTTAAACGGGATTTAAGCAGTGCTCTGGCCTCATGCCACTTCAGCCAAATGTTAACTTTACCAACATGTGGTGGCCTCGATTACAATCCAAGCACCCCTACCCCGCTAAGTAAACCCACTACAGGAACAGGTACTTTGGAAATTATTTTGTCCCATCCTGTTTTATAATGATTCATGCTGCATCTCCTTCTCAGAAATGGAAGCTAGAGATATTTTCTGGTAAGTGTAAAAATATGCACTTGTACCAGCTTGAAGATTTTCAACAATAAAGTTTTTTTTTTTTTTTCTAAACCAGGTTTTAAAGTGTTCTATATAAATCGGCATTACTACTACAAGCAGAGGATATTTCTTCAAACACACAGAATCATTAGGCAATTCACCTAATTTGAATGGATTTATCTTTCACATCTCTAAATCATGCAATAACCACTATTCAATCACTAGTAATGCTGAGTCCACAAGAAAGTGACTTGTAAATCTCTCAAACATCGATAGATATGCTCTGAATTAATTTGTATGGACTTCCTAATCCTTACACAGCATGTGTGCTCTCCTAACAAGTACTGTCTCCCCATGACCCATAAATCTTAACAACTAATGGCACCGTAACTAAATGAACCAGACTACTCCTCAGACTTATGAGGAGCAGCTCAGGTCACTTGGTATGCTCAGCCTGGAGAAGAGGAGGCTGAGGTGAGACCTCACTGCAGTTACAACTTCCTCATGAGGGGAAGAGGAGGGGCAGGCACTGAACTCTTCTCTCTGCTGACCAATGACAGGACTTGAAGAAACAGCATCAAGCTGAGTTGAGAGAGGTTTAGGTTGGATATATGGAAAAAGCTCTTGCCTGGTGTGTGATTGGGCACCAGAAGAGGCTCCCCAGGGAAGTGGTCATAGCACCAGCCTGACTGAGCTCAAGAAGGGTTTGTACAATGCTCTCAGGCCCATGGTGTGACTCTTGGGGAGTCCTCTGCAGGGCCAGGAGCTGGACTTGGATGATCCTGATGGCCTCTTACAATTCAGTACATATTATATGACCTTCTATGACTGAGTACAGTCCAGACTCAATCAGCTGGGATATCAATGCATTGGGAGAAAGCCATTTCTTGGCATCACTTCCTATTTGAATTCTATTAATGCAATATCCCTGAACTCCTAATCATTCTACAGTAACTCAAATGGATGCTCACCTTGAAGGAAAATTCCACACAACCTAAAACTCTTCTCAAGAAGATAAACTGCTGCAAAAATATTTTTCTTGCTGTTTTTCCTCTATCAGGACTTTCATAGAATTCAAAACAAAGTACTAGGCCTAGGACCTCAGTGACACAACACTGTAAGACCTGAGATTGTATTTATCAGCATGAAAGCAAATATTGACACTCCAGTTTATATTTATCCAGCTGGAGGACAACCCTGAACAAGGTACAAGGCAAAGCTCAGCATCTTGAAAACTACCCACAGTTCTCTATTGCGACCATGGATAAATCATGTCCTTTTCCACAAATGCATTGTACATTTTGTAAAAAGATGGTTAAGGCAACAGAAGTCAGCTCTCTTTTTTTTTAATCTTAACTTGAGACATTCAAAAGGACACCTCTTCCAGGGTTCAACAAGACTTGGGTCCCTACTGCAGCTGTTCCCAGCTTTCCACACCTAGCTGCTCTTATTTACATGGCTTTTCAGAAATTCCTTAGCAACTGTTTTCACAAAATACATAAAACCTCCATTATTTTTGAGACATCTCCTGCTCTGTTAGTTTTGATGTTGATCTACAGGTTAAATGTTATTTGGATAGAAGGAGGAAGTAGAAAATGGGGAAAAAAACTGTACTCAGTGTAACTTCTTACAGAAAAGAAGAAATGAGGCCAAACTCAAAACCTCATCAAAATAAACTGCTAATCTATACAGACATAAGAGGAAAGAAAGAGAAAGAAATTCAACTCTTCATTCAATAAATTTTTCTAGGCACATTTTTAGACATCCAAGATATGACAAATATAGAAAGCAGAAGTGAACAGACATGAAATAAATTTAAATAATAGAAAACAGTAAATATAGAAGGATGAAAAAAAATATTTAACTTAAACAAAATCATATAATTAATCCCTACAGCAGATGTGTGTATTTATTTGAATATCTTCCATACACTTCAAAGTGTTAATTCAACATAATATAGTTTATACAAAATTAAAGAGAATGAAATTGCTTAACGGGTTTTTATTCCTGCACAATAAGCACTAAGTGTAGGAATAGAAAATGCTTCCAGAGGCTGGGCCAGTGTTGTAGCTGTAGAAGATGAGCTATTAGCACCACAAACCAGGCACAGTGATGGCACTAAAGCCACAATGCACATTCCCTCTGGAACGGATTTAACTTAGAGACATAAGAGGTGCACAAAAACCAAATCTTAGATGAATGAGCTGACATGATTGATGTTTATCTTAAATTCATCTAAGTGGAGAGAATATAATCATCCATATTATTAGACACCTGAAAACTTCTATCTAAGCGGGATTTCAGCAAGATGTCTTCAGCCAGAGGTTATCCAAAAAACAATAAAGTCATGAACAAAACTGTTCAACACTTTCAGAATTAATACAGACTTATAAGATTTTGCACATCATCTTCACATGTGTGTCATTAGTATTGAAAATATACCACATTTCCTACATCTGGATCTGTCTATAGCCTGCTGCCACATATGGGTAAAAACATATGCATGCTTCAGATCTTCAGTGCATTACCCAGAAAAGAATATTTGGGGGAATCTTTCCCTTCTTACTGTTTTAATGCTGTATTGGTTGTCAAAGGAAATGAAAAGAATTTTAATAAGTATTTTTACACTCATTTCATTGCATCGATTCCTCTCCCTGTCTCATAGACATAAAGGCATAGACACATACCACTTGGAAAAAATTCTCTTTTTTTTTTAATGGTTCCAATCTAATTTAACTCAAAATTTGAGGGATATTCCAGCTCTGCAATAATGAGTCTGCAGAACAAGAAAAAGAAAGTCCTTTTTTGTGATGAAATATTACAGTTTTAACTTCATCATGAGTTTCCTCTATGAAAGAGCTAGTACCCAAAACCACTAGGTGGCTGTTGATGTCAAATGCACACAAGAGCATTTTTTTAAAAAGTGAGGAATTTTCAGACTATAAAACTTCTCAGTAAAATTCAATCTAAACTGAAAATAAACACTAGTACTAATCCAGATGAGGAAATTCATTATCTGAAGCAGACAAAAATTTGTTTTGAATTACCCTGTATGCATTACACCCATTAAAATTATCATGTGAAGATGACTGTATATTGCTGGGAAACTGTCAGTTAATTAATTCTTCTGGGCATAAAAGACTCCTTTGCGGTGTCTTTTTCCATACAAATAAGATAATACTTCTGTTTACTCTCAAATAAAAAACTTAAGCAGCACATGAAAGAAGGAGAATAAAATAAAACCTATAAATAGGTGCTATTTGTGAAAATAATATGTTGTTGATTAATTACTAAAAATAGCAAGTTGTGAAAATATCTCTTAGGCACTTGAGGACCATTGAGAAACCAACTGGAACTGTGCATTGCATTGATTCTCACTTTTGAAAACATTTATTTTATCAATTGTCCTCTTTACCAGTGCAGTAAGGTCAGAGGAAAATGTTCAGAGAACTCAGCTCACATGACTTAGCATTTATTTCTAGCATTGAGGTGTCTCAGTAAATAAGAACATCCAGGTTATAATACAATGTGGCTGAGTATTCCACTAGCTGTGTTCAGAAGTGCACATTCACTCACAAACCTTAGAGATATTAAATTCAGTGCAACATGGGAAAGAATCATAGAACAGCCAGTGTTGGAAGGGACCTTAAAGATTGTCTCTTTCCAGCTCCTCTGCCATAGGCAGGGCCACCTGCCACTTGACTAGGTTTCTCAGAGCTGCATCCAAATTGGCCTTCCAGGGACTGGGCATCCACAACTTCTCTGGACAGCCTGTTCCTGTGTGTCCCCACCTTCACAGCAAACAATTTTTTTCCTAATATCTAATATTTTACTTTGAAGCCATTTCCTCTTGTCCTGTCACTTGATGTTCTTGTAAATATTCTCCTTCGACTTTTCCTGTAGGCTCCCTTCAGGTCCTGAAGGGATATCTCCAAGTTTCTGAAGTAAAACCATTTCTACAGTGTCCTCATTGTCAGGGCTGTTGAATTCTCATTCTTCTGATGCCTCAGGTTCATATCCCTATATGTCACAAGGAACAGTCATTATGAATTAAAAGTATGATTTTACTTAAAATGTTAAAAGAAAATTGACAGAAAAACTGTATGCATGGGAAAAATCCTGTACACATACAGAACTCAGGATTTGAATACTGGGTTTGAACTGTAGAATTTTCATATTATAAATTCTTAAAAAAATTAAATAAATAGAAGATATTGTTGGAGATTTCAGCGCTATTTAGGACAAAACAGCATTAATCCAATTTTATTACGTACAAGAAAATCTCTAGAAAATGGGCACTTAGTTACTGCTCCTGGGGCTCAGGTACCTCAACACACCTAGCTCAGTGACCTATTCATGACATTCATTATCATCCCTGGTCTTTCATTAGGGATATATTTACCCCCAAGTTTAGACAGAAAAGGATCTTTTTTTCTGTCTGCTTTTGAAATAATGTAGCAAATGTAGGGAAATATCATGTTAAAAACAAAAAAAAAATCCTTGCCTGAAGAAAAAACTTTCAATGATAGGCATCTCTTTCACTTCTTGGTGCATTTTTCCAACTCTCCAGGCTTTGTCCTTCAGCCCACCTATGAAACAGTTAAAACTTCAGGCTACAATGGAACAGTCAGTTTTCATACAGATATGTTTCACTGTGAATGGCACAGCAATATATAAGAATCATTTTTTTCATAGTGGGCGTGTATGCTCTGTCTTTATAGAGACATTTTTTTAATTTGGAACATAAATTAAATTAAATATTTATGCCAGAGCTGTCAAAAGAAAGATAAATAGGGCTGGCAAACAATTCTCTTAATGAAGTTCAATCACTGTAATGCACACTGTTGTCAAAGGATAAGTGCAAGTTAATTTTTTCTTTAAAAGTTTTTCTCTTTTTCCCTGACAGTCATGTCAGAAAAAAATGATAGTTTAAAAGGTGATTTATTCAGAGCATAATCCTGTGCTCAGTTAAAGTAAATATAATTTCTTTTCCCTTCGGCAACATCAGCAACTGCTGAGTTCTTGAAGATATTTATTTATGTTTATTAGTTGGTTTGGAGGAAGGTAGTTTCATTAATATATATTTTTAGGCATAAACAGATTCACCTACACAAAAGACAGATATCTTTTTTTCTTATTTATTTAACTGCAGACATCCAAAGGAAATGGGCAATAACCTAAGCATAGCCAACCATGGTACCTCAATATCCTATTTATCTTATCCAGGTACAAAACTTGCATCATCATCAGTAGGCAGAACAAAAAACGGTGTGTTCTCAAACTCAGATTTTCAACTATAGAGAAACACTCTAAGGATTTTAAGAATCTGCTTTTTAGCACAGTTAGTGTGGGACACACATTTCTGTCTCCCACACTGCCAGCTTCTCTTACTCTCAACACCATTTTAATACCTGCTAAGAGAGATTGAGAACAATTGGCAGGACCAAAGCTAAATGGCCTCATTCCATTTCTTTGAAGTATGTAGAAAAATTGCTGAAATACCTGAACTCCTAGGTCAGTGACAAATTCCTGAAAAACAGCTTACAGTACTGCCACAAAATGTGATTTTAATGGTACTTTATAAGTCAAGTCCTCCTAAGCCTTATCAACTCAGTTTAATGACCGTTTCCAAATCTTTTCTCAATGAACTCATGTGCCATGTGAATAAGGGTGGATTGTATAGTTAAGAGCAAAGGACTGGCCTAATTAAAATAAAAAGTTGCATAACTACATTCCAACTGCATACCTTTCTGGTCTCTGTGTCCTTGATAACCTCCAGTTACCTCTTCTTTGTGCCTTGATTTTCCCAATTTTAAACAATATCCATGTCTTGTTTAACACAGTTTGATCAATAATATTGTTCAAAGAACTAGTAACCTACATTCACTTCTGAAGGTCTTCAAACTCCAGTAAAAATGTTGAAAGAGAAGTAAAAAGTACTGATCTACATTCCAGTCTCATTGTGAAATCTCCTAGTACCACTCCGTGCAATACTATATACATAACAAAATCTCTCATGTATGCACAGTGTGATTTTATCTGGCTGTTAATAAAAGAAACCCTGAGCTGATAACATGGGAAATAAAAAAAGGATACATTAAAACTATGAAGATATATTAAAACTATGAAGACAATCACCAACTGGTCTAAATTATCATCACTGAATTCCTTCTGTTGGAAGTCCATCTTTTCAACCTGCTTTATTGTTTGATTCCATCAAAATACAATGCCAGTCACTTATAATTTACACTGAATAGTATTTTCTACAGACAAAAATCCTGAGTCCTACACCTCAAATATTAACTGAAATCTTGAAAACAGTCCATTATCTTAATGACCAAAAACGTATGTTGCAGCATGAATTGTTGTCAATTATTCTTCATAGAATATCAAATACTACTTTCAAGGGTCAATATGAAGTTTGCAGAATACAACATATTTGCCTAACCAAAAGAAAGAGAAATTTTCACAGAAAATTCAATTCAAGAAAGGGAAAATTCCACATATAGCCCTTTTTTTTCAGCAACAGTCAGAAACCTCTGAAATCTGCTGAAGAACATAAAGAGATGCCTTAGGCAAATATTAGAGAAAACATACAGGTAACTAGAATGAAGACCATGCACATATTGTTGTCAGCCTCTCTTAATTTTTCCTTTGTGGTGAAATTCATGAAATCTGATACCTATAAAAACTTGTCACTTTTCAATGCAAAAAACACCCTTTGGGCTGAGGAGTAGTGGAGGTTCTTGCTAAGCATACCAAAAGGGTGCTAGGTTTTGGGTGAATTATTTCCTTGTGTTGGACCATTTAAAGCTGATTTAGAAATTAAATCACATATTTCACAGCTTTCTTGAAAATGTGAGCTATCATATTGTTCTTAATAAGGTTTTTTATAAATGTGTGTGTACATATATATATATACACACACACAATTATTTACATTCCCATAGTCTGCATATTTTGCTTTTCATGCTCAGAAATAGCTACAAAAAAGGGAGGATATTAGTGGAGTCAGTGCAGTGTTAGAACAGGGCAAGCATCTGAATGTGAAATTTTGAGCATGTACCTGCACTTTTATATATACACATATCACACTGCCTGAGAACACATCTACTAATGAATCAATAAGTTTCAATACTCTCCTCATTTGATACCACATTTGATGTAATAAATTGAAGTTTTACTCAGCTTTGATGTCTTACACCTTCGCTGGCAGCATTGGAAAAGCTTGAAGAGATTATAAGTGTCATTTAGAAATTCAGTACATTATGAAATAGTGTTGAGGGTTTTTTTCCCTTCTGGGGTATTGCTTTCTTTGCCAAGGCAGTGAGATCTGCTAATCTAATCTGATTCATGACTCATGCATGTGCAATTCCAGTAGTAACACTAGAACTAGTGTGCAACTTCAGCTTTTCTTCCCTCCTTTGAATAAGATGTATAACACAGAAATTTAAATTGGCTTTTTTGGTGATCCATATATCTTCAGACATACTGTCCCTTGAGACGGATCAATGCCTGTTTTTCATCAGATACATGGCAATTTTGAAAAATGGGCTAAAAGAGACAGATGCAAATATCAGCTTTGTGAAATAAGCATTGTGAGTCCCAGATCTAAGACCTAATGTTTCCCTGGACCAGCCTGAATATAGTTTAATGTTTCTCTGGTAAACATGCTTAGCCAAGTCATACAGAATTGAATAGTCTCTCACCTGAAAGGCCAGTCCTAAGCAAATACTTTAGGGCCTGCTTTAGGATATCCAGCTGCACAGCCACTTATAGATTGTAATAAAATGGGAAGCAGGTTATTCAGTTGCCCAACACTGCCAGTAGTTTCTGCCACAACACTGTTTTCCTTTCCTGGGACAAAACAGAGTCAATGAGTCCTTTGCATGCTCAGTCAACTTGATCACCCCCGTTCTGGACAAAACAGAGCATGAGCTTGGGAATTAACCAAAAATTACTCCCAGGACATGGACCTAAACAAGGTTTATGCACAGTGTCCTGAAGGGAGCTGTATGTCTTGGACAGTAAGGATACTGCCACCTTGTCTGGAAAGAAAAGAGGTTCTTTATGTGTCAAGTGCACATTCACCTATATCATCAGTGGTCTGTATCTACTGATCTGTCTTTTAAGGAAAGAAAAGTATTCAAGACTTTGAATACTGGTGGAAGCAGTGTCTGGCCCCTCTTCTAGCAAATAGGTGCCACACTTACAAAAAGGAAATGGTGGGAGAGAAGAGTCCAGAGGACAAAAAGGTCTTTAAAAATATGTTCTCAGAGCAGAGGATAGAAGCACCAGCCCTGAAAATGGAGATGAATAATAAAGAGTTTTATCTTCTTGAGCTTTTCAGACATTGAAGGAGGACAAGATTTAGTCCACTACAGAATTAAGATAACAATAAGCTGGAAGAAACTCTCCTTGATTTTCTTCTTGCTGAATAGAAAATCTTTGTTACTCTATTGTCACCACACTTGCTCTAGAAAGGATGTCACAAGCCTGAAAGTAGATTTCCATTTCAGAACAGATATCCAAGCCCTATTAGGCATCACCTGATTTGTGATCAGGTCTGGTACACAGACCCTTAAAATGAGGCCAGGTAAAACGCACACTTCTACTGCAAAAGTCAGGAAGAGGAGATTAGGAAGAGAATAGAATATTATGGCCTTGACAGAGATGATTTGAATTTGCAGTGGTGGTAGAATCTGACCCAAAACAGCTTAACATCAGTTATACAGAATCATTATAGGAAACTTTTTTTTTTCAATATTAACATTTGATTAAAGGAGCAATTCTTGAACAAAATATTCAACCCTGTCAGAAGGCAAGAAGTGATAGAAAATTAAAGGCATAAAAATGGCTTACCAAGGATATTTCATATAGCTATACATTAAAGTAGAAGGTAACAAGACAGCTTTGAAGGATATGTTAAAAAGCCATGTCAGTTGCATTCCAGAGAGTGAGAAAAAGTGGTGACAGAATGAAAATGGAGAGAGAAAAAAGATGATGTAGCAGTGGCAGAGTATATTTGTTTGGGTTTGGGTTTTTTTATTTGGGGTTCTTTAAAAAAAACAACTTATTATTATACTGATAATCTAATTTAAATGTTAATGTTTGAGTACATATCTCCTCATGAAAGATATAATTCATTATAATTAGAGCAAAAATCATACATAAATGGAAAATCAGCACTTTTATCAGTAAATCAGTTGTTAGTAAAAGACAGACATTGTACAAAGCATGAGAGAAGTGATCCATTTAATCATCAAGATACACTTTGTTTGCAAATCAGTATTTGATGTCATCAGAGCATGTAAGTTTTTCTATAGTTACATTTCATCAATAGTGGTCATGCACATTCAAATGGAAAAATGTCTACCCTCCATATTAGTATTATTAATAAACAATACAAAAGCATATAAGTGTTTCTAGAAAAAGCCACTTTTATCTTATGAGGTTAAACTGTCATACTTTTTTCATTATCCACCCTCTGTTTTCTTACCTAAAGACACATTTCTTAGGCTTGTAGATCTCCGCATTGATTTTTAATAATTAAAGTTTATATCACAATAAAAGTTCAATTTATCATTATATACCTTAAGAAATAATTAATTAATAAAATTCTGTGTATTCTTTGCTACTCTTTAATTGAATTCATGTCTCTCTTCTCCAAATTCTCCAACACTGACCATGACATGACCTTGACAGTTGTCATGCCAGATTCAAGTCTTATATACCAGTATCTAAATCACACCCACTAAAAAAAAAGGGGGGGGGGGAGGTAAAGTCCATTAATGAAATATTGGGGTAAGTAGAGATAAGTTAAAAGACTAACTGGTCTTGTTTTAATTGCATAATAGAATATTATTTGGAAGTTGGTGGTTCTCAGCTCAAATAAATCTCAAAACCTATAGTTTTGCCTTTATGAGTATTTCAATTCCTAGTTCTGATTCTTGTAGTTGCATTCTCACCTGCAGTGGGAGAGTAGAGGTGATTGCTGACATCCTTAGGCTTCTCTGAACAGCTGATCCTTAGCCTCAGCAATAATGAAAGAGTGAGATAGTCAGCAGAGCCCTGACTCAATGTGCACACAAACTTCTTCACATGTCAAGCCTGTGTCTTGACTGTGTCTACTCACTAGATATAATCTCACTTGTTGTATGTCTTGGTTTGGAAAGACAGGAGTCTGCTACAGAAGGCAGGAGCCTCCCCTGAAATGGAGAATGTAAACCCTCCCCACCCCTCCAAATTGCTATAATTTTAAATTCAGGGGCTCTCGGGCAAAAATATGGGAGCAGGAAATAACAGTTCTTTAATAGGGAAGAAAAAAAAAGAATAAAATAAACAATGCAGTCCACTAGAACAACATTGACAGAGTCAGAACCCAACCTGACACCCTGTTGGTCAGGGTGTTGGTGGCAGTCCGATTGAAAATGTGGCTGCAGTCCTCTGAAGTATCAGGTGTGGTTCTGTTGGAGCAAGGAGGTTCTGTAGAGAAGGATGTAGTCTTCCTCTGAAGATCCAGGAGGAAAAGGCAGCTGCTGTTCCTCTGGGGAATCTCGTGGAGAAAAAACTGAACTGCAATTTCAGAATCTCAGAGTATATGGGGTAGCAGTGCTTGGCTCCTCCCTCTGGGCGGAGCATCTCACAATGGGATGTTATAGTTCTTATCAGTCATGCACTGATATTCAATAGTCTGTTATCAGCGGAGGTCCCCTCCCAAGGGAAGGTGTGAATGTGGTCACTCAAAGAGAGAGATAAGGCAAACTGCTCACTTGACAAGGTAATCAGCCATACAGATGGTAATGGAAAACATCTTGCATGCAATCTTTGACATCGAAATTAAGAGCCAGGAGAACATAAACTGTTAATGTAAACTTTCATATAATTCTGATTATTTGCTACCAATTATTAAAGAATTTAATGAGGTTTGTCTTGAAAGATGGTAAATCTAAAATCACCTCAAAAATACCAGCTCAATATTAAATCTATGCAAAAATTGCCAAGTCAATCATAACCTAACAGAAGCAGCAACCTTTTCTTTCTCCTTTTAAGGATGGCTATGAGTTGTGATGTTCTGCAACCTTTAATTCATTAACACCTACAAAGAGAATGAAAAAAATTTAAAAAAAATTGTTAGGTATAAAAAAACATCCCTTTGTTGAGGACTATAGGCATTAGATTTAGAATATATTGAAATTTTATCATTTAAAATGTGTGCTAAGATGTATCTGTCTTATTGCTTAAATACCCAAGGATCTATAATTAACACTTCATATGACAAAAATACCATTTACAGTACTAATATACATTCTAGAAGGTTGGCAACTCAGTACACAAGGTTGATACTTGCCTTATTTTGATATCATTCAAATTCCCTCATCTCCAAAGCTAGAAGTTATTCTTGATAAGTACAAACATTATTGTGTGAGAAAATGTTTAACTGCTTTATCAGGCAGCAGTTTCACTGAAGTCCATACAGGAGCTGTATGATTTGGTGTTCACAATCAGAATCTCTAAATCGCTGTTAGTGAGCAGTTGTTAAGCTAGTCACACAAAATTAGTTTGCAGTTCATAGTGGGCATATGGTAATAACATAAAAATCACCAAAATGGGCAACTACGGCTTGTTTGGTTTGCCAAATGGCTTGTTTGATGGCCACCTGAGAAGCCATTGGTAGGACAGCTATTTGAGAAACATACAATCTATAATGATGCAATAAATGCTGAATAAATTACGACAATCACAACTTTCCTATTTTTATGACAAAGAGCACTAGGAAAGAAGAAAATCTTTTGCAGAACTGTGATTGTCAATAGGAGAATAGAGCTGCCTTGACAACTGTGGCATGAAGTTTGTGTTCATTACATTTCTGTCAGAATCCCAGCTCTAAATGTAAAAATTATATGTCAATTTTCTTTTCCCTTTCTCAACAAATATATGTGCTTTTCCGGAAACTCAGTAAACAGAGCAATTTTAATCTGCATGTATAGACTGCAAGAGAGCAGTGCAGAGACTAAAACTGATGAAAGTTAAGTAAACAAAAGATGCTGGTTAGAAGGCATGCATACACCACATAAGAAATTAATGATCTGAGGAAATATAGCATTGCTCCTATTAAGGCTTTGAAACATGATTTTTATTACTCTCTACTCTGCAGACATCTCAGTATGATGTGTGATGATTTTGCATCAAGGGATGATTCAGATTTTATTTGTTAATGAAATAGCACACTTGCTAGGCACAAGTGCTATGCCTGGCTGCCCAGAGCAGTGCCCAAACAGGTAATGCAAATTCAGTAGTCCAGAATCCGACTTAATAGCCTTCCCTAGAAAAATCAATTAACAGGTAGCTCTTTCATGATCATTTCATCTACAACCAAACCAGCATTTCCTAAGACTATGATCAAATACCCAATTTTCAAAATTAGTTAGATGTTATTTATTGCTAAATTTTCTGTCTTACAAAGGTGAAAAGTTATGAATTTTACACTGAAAAATTATAATATATGTGATTTACTTTTAAAATTTAAGGAATTACGTAAGAATATTAATTTGAAAGCAGAATAATGTTATAACTATTATCAACCTCAATGCTATGTACTAAATCTCTTTCACTAAAGAATAAAAATATGAGCTCCAAGCACATGACACAAATAATCAAATGGGACATTTACCTACTAACTCTATAATATATTTAACATAAGGGCAATACAGTGACTCATATGACTGATAGGAAAGAAACTGTGCTGGTAATAAGTAATTTAGAATTGCAGGAGGACTTCCAAGTTTTGAGATTATGAAAAGTAAGGACAGTCATGTAATTGAATCATATAACATTTCCTATTCCTAACTGCTTTTTACACGTGTTCTGTCTCTCTCTAGGTTCAATTGCATTTTAAAATGGGTGTTATTGTGACTGATCCACCTCATTTGCCAACATCCCATCTTTTGCTGTGGAATACCTTTATCTGCTCCACCAACAAATCACAACTAGGGACATCTTGATGCACAGACCACAGCTAGTGGTCACTTAATTTCCAAAGTCCACCCCAAAAGCTACTGAACTGAATTGTAATTTTTTGCAGTTGAGGTGAATGATAGGCCGGAGTTGAGACAAAGCAGGGCGAGAAAAGAGATAATTGTTTGTACACATAAGTACTTATGTGATTGTTTGCACTAATAGACTTACAATAAGAACTTCCCTTTACACAATTGCATGAAGAACATGACATTTATAGCACAGAAAAACAACTACTCAGAAGCTGTAAGAATTTTATTAGTCCTAATTCCACATAAATAGTGTCTAAAGATAATTACGAGATAGAACCTGGTGTTAATCCAAACATCCAAATTATGAAGATAATTATGAAACACAGAAAGAAGTATTAAAAGCACCAAAAATATTTACAGGCCAGTATTATAAGGTGGGAGCGTAAAAGGTCAAGGAAAACTGCAAAAAAAATCTTTAAAAACACCAAGACCAACCTTCAGATTTAACTACAGCAATGGAAGATGATGATGAAAACATAATTGGAAAGGAAAATTTATTATAATATACAACTTGGGAAAGAAATGCCAAATGCCAGAAAAAAAATTTTCATAGGATATAATGACTAAAGAAAAGGAGGGAAAATATTATATGGAAAGATCATATACAAATATTTTTGTCATATAAAAAACATTTTCAAAGATCTTTTAATCCCTCAGAAGACACGGGTCCTCAGAACTGAAAGCTTATCTATGATAAGTACGTATTTTGATCAAAGATATCATTAATTACACATTGAATAATAGATTCTCTGTAATACAATTTTGCTAAAAACAGACTCATACCAGCTGTAGGTATTGTGTAGGAGGAACAATTGAAAAGATGAAACTATTTTCTCAAGCATTCTTGAGTGCGATCTTTTAGTTTTGCAGTCTTTTCTCTACAAAGCTTTTATATGGAGCATTCTCTTTCCCACTCCCACTGGCATGATGCTCAGGGTTTCAGTTCATTATTGAAGGCAAACCCCTCCCTTGTCTAAATTCTACTGCACTCCTCCCATGGTGCTTGCTGTATCATCCCTTCTGAAACAGCAGTAAAGACTGTGCTAGAGGCCACATTAGTCCAGAAATACCAGTTAATTGTGCTCCAAA
This sequence comes from Camarhynchus parvulus, assembly GCF_901933205.1. Lineage (NCBI taxonomy): Eukaryota > Metazoa > Chordata > Aves > Passeriformes > Thraupidae > Camarhynchus > Camarhynchus parvulus. Next base: position 14,505,834 of record NC_044601.1, on the reverse strand, counting down.
TATGTCTGCAATGTAGGAATTGTAACCTATGTCTTGCAAAGTAGAATAAATAACATGTTTAGTTATTTGCAGTGTTCATATTTACTCCCATACAGAATTGTGAAAACTGGCTGTCCTATAAAGATCAGCTAAAAGAATTGAAGCCGCTTAGTCAGGAGAAAAGAAGGATTTTCTCTTTTTTTACACCTTCCAGTACCTAGAGTGAGCTACAAGAAAGCTGGAGAGGGTTTTTTTACAAGGGTATGTAGTGATGGGACAAGAGGAATGGCTTCAAACTGACAAAGCAGTACATTTAGACTGCTTTAAGAAATTCTTCACTGTATGAGTGCTGAGGCACTGGCACAGGTTGCACAGGGAAGTTGTGGATGCCCCATCCCTGAAACTGTTTAAGGCCAGGCTGTTTACAGCTCTCAGAAGCCTGACCTAGTGCAAGGTGGCCCTGCCCATGCCTGGCCAGGGGTTGGAACTGGATGATCTTTAAGATCATTTCCAGCCCAATCCCATCTTTGATTCTATGATCTTGAGAGGTTGAAAGCTGTCTTTGAGGTGTAATTCAACTTAAAAGTTCAAGAGACTCATCCAGAAACTTATGTACCAAACCTAAAACAAAAACTGCCTTTTATAAAGGCAATAAAGTTGCTTTATAAGTTGCTATGTAAAGAGGCCTATGAAATTTAGTCAATTTCTTTGCTGTTCCCTTCAAAAGTAATGGGTCTCTCACTCAAATAACCAAAACATCTGAAATACAAGAAACCCTAGGTCACTCAACATTCCATCCTGTTTTCCTTCTGGTCTGACATCTCATAAAAAATCACACAAAACTGGAAGAACATCGTAATTGTGGTAAAAAAAATAGGATAATATAACACTTCACTGTGTGTGTATTTATATAAGAGTGACAAAACAGGTAATTTTCTTTTAAATTAGTGAAAACTGTTATGCATGAGAAATGCTTAATTACTTTACCATATATTTTCTGAGAACAGGAGTTTACAATTGTAGCTTGAAATCTATCTAGGTACTGCAATTGGAGCTTCTGAGACTTAGAGTTCTGGCAAAGAAACTTACAAACTGCGCTTCTCTGAATAGGTAGATCATAACTGATAGGAAGTTGTTGGGATTTCACCCCAGCCAGCAGCCAAGCCCCAGCAGCTGCTAACTCAGTCCCCCACCAGTGGGACGGGGGAGAGAATCAGAAGGGTAAAAGCCAGAAAACTCATGGGTTGAGATAAAAAGTTTCATAGGAAAAGCAAAAGCCAGATGTGTAGACAAAGCAAAACAAGGAGTTCTTTCACTGTTTCCCAAAACAAGGAATTCATTCACTGTTTCCCAAGGGCAGGTAGGTGTTCAGCCATCTCCAGGAGAGCAAGGTCCTCTCAGCTATAACAGGGACCTGGGCAGACAAACATGTTTCCTCCAAATGTGCACCTCTTCCTTCTTCTGCCCCCCACTTTGTGTCCTGAGCATGGTGTCACATGGTCTGGAATACCCCTTTGGTCAGCTGGGGTCACCTGCTCCAGCTCTGCCTCCTCCCTAGCTTCCACACAACCCCAAGCTCCCTATCACCATAGCAGGACAAAAAGCAGAAAAGGCCTTGGTTCTGTGTGAGCCCTGCTCAACAATAACAAAAACATCCCTACACTGTCAGCCCTGTGTCCAGCACAAATCCAAAACACAGTCCTACAGTAGTCACTGTGAAGAAAATTAACTTTACCCCAGCCAAAACCAGCACAGAAACACAGACAATGTTCCATAAGTTGTTCTGCATGACCCAGAAAATACATATTTTCACATATTTTTTCATGTCTTTCTAGTGACTCTTTACAAGATTCAAGTGTTCAACTTCTTATCCCTGCTCCGGATTTTATGCTTAACTCAACAACTATTCCCCTAACAATTCAAAGCCTATAAAAGAGGTAGGTGATAAATTCCCCAGAATGGAAAAAAAATTAGGGACTTAATAAGGTATGCCATCTCTTTTTCAACATTTTTTATCATTTCACAGTGTCTGATTTCTCATTAGCAGTCAAATACAGCTTATAGAAGACTATATCTCACAGATGAGGAAAATGTTTCAGCTCTCTGGAAAAAAATTTTAGGCATTCAGAGGTGGCACTGAAAATTAAATTACGTAGTTTTCAAATGTGAATGAAGAAAGAGAAATTTAGGGATGAAAAAATATACTCTACTGCAGACTCCAAGGAGGTTGTTTTTAAATTGTCATTTTGTGAAAGTCAACTGCTGTCACTAAAGAGATAATAGAAGAAAAATAGGATGTAAAATCAAATGGTGGAGAAAAGAGAAATGCTGAGAGAATCACAGAAACCTATGTAATAGAAATACTTTGAAAGAGGAGAGGGGCAAATTAGGAGGGCAACTAAGAGGCAAAAATGAGTACTTCTCATTCATGCACTTATATACTTGAACATGCAGAAAATTAGAAGTATAGAATGAGTTCTCCAGGCTTCTGCTTTTAGGAAAAGCTATCAGGTTCTAAAGAGCTTTGTCACTGCCAGCAAGATTGTAATATTCCATCTAATCCTGATGTCCTTCTCGGATGGGCGAGGACAGAGTGAGGAAGGGGACAAAAGGACCCACACACAACTGAGGCAGGAGCACTGGGGCTCTGCCCACCTGGCAGTAATGCCAGTGGAGCTGGGAGAAACGCTCTGGAGAGGCTGAGCAAGGTCAGACAGATGAGAGATACAGAGAAGATTTTTTTCCCCATGAAGGCAGTGGGAACAGGGCTGACTCCTTCCTGGTAAGGTTTCCAGTCCCCACAGGATAAAGTCCTGAGCCCAGGTCTTATCTCATGGCTGAGCTTGCTCCACGTAGTAGCTAGGCTGGAAACTTCCCAAAGTCCTGAGTATCCAGTGGCACTGTGCAGTGGGCCACACACTAGCAGGGAGCAGGACTGAGAAACATGTACTTTGTGCTTCATAAGGAAACAGCTGAGGCACTCAATTATTTCCAAAACCGAAGCTCCATGACTGAAGATGACAGAGAAAGAGCAGCACAGTTTTTCAGCAATTCCTTGTGACCATGGTGCAAATTTGAAAAATCAGAAATTAAAGTGAAAATTACCAGCTGGAAATTAAGTTGTATGTATGTGAGGAGGAAGTACATCTGAAGCAAGGAATAACATTTCTCTCAGCAATCAAGAAGGTGAACAAATGTTTGAGCATCATCATGAATCTGGATTAGCCAGACATAGGTCAACTGATTAGAATTTTTCCTCTTTGTAGCTCTACCAATAATCAGTACTCAGTAACATTATGGGATCAACAGTTTTGGAGTTTCAGAATTAAAAATGTGTTAGGTAAATGGATGAAGTTCTCTTACAGAAACAGAATTCAGCAAATGGTTTAAGCCAAAGAGAATGTGGGGATAAGCAGAAAATTGGTAGAAAGATTGAAAATATGCTCAAGTGACCTTGCAGCTGGAAATAGCCCTTGATAAGCCTGTGTGAAAAGCAGCCTGGTGATTCTCTAGCACAGACTGAGTTTAGCCATGCCTGCATCTCCACTTCCCGACTGCTGCTTCGGGGATCCCCCAGTTATCAAGGTAACAGAAGTAAGTTTGCTCTTTATGTTTTAGCCAGGGGTTTGTGGTTCCCCCAGCTGTCTGCCTGTGCCAGGTCAGAGTCACCAGAGAAGAAAAGCTCTATTGTTCGTACTGCACTTCAAACCCAGTCTCTGACCTGAGTTTGGTCTGGCACAGACCTGCTTACCGACCTTCACTAGTTGCTGAAATGAGGACTGATACTCTGACTAAATGTTTCAGGATAATGAAGTGGGAATTAGATCTAGATGCTAGATCTTCACTAGCTTTACAAAGAAGAACCTCAAAGTGTCTTAGGAGTAATCTAATGTAGGTTCAAACTGACTATTAAAATCGAATTGGTCCTTTAAGGCCCCCAACGACAGAGAAAACCCCTACCCCTGACATGGTAAGACAGGTATTAGTGCAGAATGTTGAGATGCATTTTACTGTGATAGTTTGGTTTTATTATTGCAAACAAAATCTTTTTAATACATTTTATGTTTTGTGGTCACTGGTTTAATACCTGCCTTTCTGAAGATGGCTTATCCCCTGAGGTATTCAAAAGGCTAGGTCCTTATAAGGTGAGCTAAAATTTCTTTAAAATGTCCCTAGCTAGTCCATTTATTTAAGTAGTGTTTTTTTTCTTTCTTAACTCAGAATGAGCATGGTTTTTTAAGACACTGTTTATTTTTGTTGCCAAACCAAATTTTGTTTATTTCTATTCTTCAAGAAATTCAACTTTTCTATTAATACAAATGAACTGGTTTTGGGGGTGGGTTCTGGGTTGTTTTTTGGTTGTGGTTTAATCTTTTTTTCCAGTTGCTGTTTATAGAATTACCTTTTACAGATGGTTATCACAGGCAGTTTTCAATGGTGCAAGATCTGGAAAGCTTTTGACTGCTAACACAGTTTAAAATATTTTTATTGACCATTTTATTGAGGTAATTGAAGTTGATAGCAAAGTTTACTGCTGGTAATATATTAGTGGAAATAGTGGAAGCTTGTACAAAGTTTCATTTCTTTCTTGTATAGTTTATAGCTGATGTTATTACTGATGTTTAGATGCACTAAAGGGTCCTCTTCACTGTGAACCTGGTTTTTGGAAGCAGCTTCTTAGACTGAACTCATTTCCAGAACTTGTATTTTGGTTGTTGGTTGTTGGTTGTTGGTTTGGTTGTTTGGTTGTTGTTCTTTTGTTTGTGGTTTTTTGGGTTTTTTTTATGAGGGAGGGGTTGTGCATTTGGGTGTTTTGGTTTTTTTTTGGTTTTTTTTTTTTGATTGGTTGGTTGGTTTGGTTTTGGTTTTTTGGTTTTTTTTGTTCAAATGCTGTTTTGTTTTATGTAATGCCCATAGGTACCTATAGGCTGTAGTCTGGATATATTATGGAGACTTCAGACTCCATGCTGATATTTGACCAGAATAGTTTCCTCTTTTGTCTTATCAATTTTCAAAATGTTTTTTGATGTATTTTTATAGGAACACACTGGCCACAGTTAAATACTAAATATAATATTTTTAGGGATTATTTATTGTAAAAGCTTTGTATCAAATGAGTCTTTGAAATCCAGGTGCTTTTTCAACTCCTGACAAGAAGGTAATTTCTTTTGCTTTTTATCTCAAGACATAAGGAGAAGAAGATTAGTCCCAGAATATGCATTATAAGCAGTTATATACCCATTGTAAGTAGTCATAGCTATCAAGTAACTCCACAGATGATAAGAATTTTGTTATGTCACTCAAGCAGGCAAGTTTAGATGCCTTATTCAAAGCAGGCAAGTTTAGATACCTTATTAAAAACAACAAATATTTGAGGGGCACATTCTCTAATATTTAATTTTAAAACAATTTTGTTGGAAAAAAGGGAGATAGGAAAGACAAGGAGGTATTTTTACTCCATGTGACTTTTTCTGCTGAGATTGTAATAATATTGCCTAAAAACACAGCTTAAAACTGGGATTTAAGACTTTGAAGCCCCATGAGGCTGGCTTGCACTCCTTGAATTCAACAAATTATACTAATATCTAATTCCATACCTGTAACTAACTTAATAGTCTCATTTTTTGTAAGATGCCCCAATTGGCTAAACCTATATTACCTTGTCCATTACCACCTCAACTTAAGCATAAAGTAAGGCAAACTGAGTACTTATTTCCTAAAGTAATGATTAAAAGATTACTTGATTGAAGAACACTGTTATGTTTACTAATTTTTTTGTTAATGAGAAGGGTGACACTGTGTACCTGTGTGTGAAAGGAAAGAATGTTGTATGATAATTTTGGGAGGGTTTAAACATGTGTGTACATTTCCAGCAGTAAGTTATACTTTTACTGTGGGAAGGAATTCCTCTTTCACTGTCTCAAAATATGTGATATGGAAAACATTTATTTCTTTTTTTGTTTTAAATCTTCATTAAAAAGGCATTTATGCTCCCAGCAGTAGTAATAAAAAAGAGAAAGAACTAAAGGTAAGATTTATTTGCAGTGTCCTTTTCTGTTCTTTGCCTGTGGTAAGGGTACATTGCATAGCAATGCACACACTAAATGACAAACTGTTCAGCAAATAAACACTGCCCTCTGTGGGAAAAAAAGGTCCCTCATATGCTACAACTTTAGGCAAGTTTTTCAAAGTGATACCATACCTAGTGTGAAAATATTAGCCATGGTATTCCTGTAAGAGGAAATGATCAGTCTTTTAAGGTAAAACTTGTGGCCTCATCAAATACAAGGTTCCAATCTGTCTCTAAAACCATATTGCAATGTTAATTACAGGTAATATCCAGAAGCAAAAGATAAAAGGATAAAAGATTTTCTTTTATTTAAAAGGTATAGTCTAAGAGAAGATTGCACTACAGCTCCAGCAAAATAACTCTCTTATTTCCAGACACAGCAAAATGGAAATTTTCTGAATGTTAACTGTTCCTGAATCTCAGCAAGACAGGGATTTTATGCTAATTTTTTGTCTTCCCTTTTATCCCATGTACCAAAAGAAAAAATTTCTACACTGCAATATTTTGATGGCAGCTCTAATACACTCTTCTTACCAAGAAAAGTACAACAGAAAAACAAAAATATAGGGAGAGATAACAGGAGCCAGCAAGCTAACTCCATAGATCTCTAGAAGCCACAGGATATATTAAGCAACGACCAGAGAATCTGAAATCACCAATCTCTCTGTCTTCTAAACTAGTTTCATTATGCATTGTTTTCCAGTAGAAGGAAGGAAATCATACACTTTTGCTGCCCACATTCCATGACAAGACCCATACTTACAGGCTCAGGTTGAATCAAGGAAAAATATTTCTTACCACCCTGTAACATGTGCTTTGGTTTGCAGAAGACAGGGTCATGGCCTTGCTGTGTCCATGATTCTTGCCTTCAAGCCGCCTGAAGCAAATAGGGGCAATAGGTCAGAGGGGCATGCACAGGTCCTGAAATGTCTCAGAGGGAATGGCATGTATTAATGCCATATGGCACCACTGCCTGGCTCACCAGGGAATGTCAGTCAGCAGAGTTTAACCCTTTGGGGAAGAATAGAAGGGTGAAATTCGGCTTTGGTCATCAGCAGAGGGGTTCCCATAGAGAAATTAGTAAGGAGCTTCCAACTAAATTAACAAATTACATTATCAGACTGCAGGAAAAAAGTTGCCCTATCACCTGGCTTGCTGCAATTGAACTAGAATCTAGCTATAGTATAACTATAGAATAGAATATAGACTCTAGTTATAAATATAATTTCCTTCTCAATTTGAACAAACTTTAGCTTTCTAATTTATGTCTGAAAGGGTAAGAAAGCTATAAATTTAATGAGAAATACAGGTCCAGAGCAATCAGCAGTGTGCTCTTGCCTTTTTATGTCAAAGTTTGTAACTCAATTAAGTCAAGAAAATAGTTTCTTCTTCATGCATCCCCTTGGTTATTATGCTAAAAAAGACCTCCTATCTCAAGATTCAGGAGCTAACCTCAGGGAAGATTTCTCTATTAATATCTTTTGCAACTGTTCTTATGGTCCTAGTTAAAGTTATGCAGAAAGGCTGTGACACGGTATTTGTAGTTGTTTGCTTTCTTAAGCTCAACTGTAAGCAACAGTGTTGATCAGTAGACAGCTGAAGATGTGAAACAGTTGCCAAGGGCAGCTCCTGCGAGTTGTGTGGTATTATTCTGTTAGTGTATAAACAGTTTCAATACAGGTTTTCTGCTTCTAAGGCAAACACTGCACAAAATTCTAGTCTAGAAGGGGCATACAGTGTTCCACAATAAAAATACCAGCCTGTGAACTCACAAAGACTTTAAATCCAAAAAATCTCAGTCCCTTCACTTCTACTGAGCTGCATAGCTAATAAATCCTTATCATGCATCTCTAATTTCCCTAAATGCATCATGCATCTAGGGAAAATTATTACTTTAGGAATTTTATGGTGTCTTTCAGTGGATGTCAAATTGCTAAAGGTTCAGTAAAACATTAAATGGGTTGTTTCTTATTTTTTCAATGTGGATGTAAAACTGTTCATCATAGAGGTTTATAAAGCCCTTCAGGACATGCTTTGAGTTTGCTATCAATACGCATCAGACCTGAGAGCTGCCCCCTGTCTTTACTACTTTGTAAAGTGAATGAAGCAGAAAAGGGGGCAACTTCACATAGAGAAATTTTAAATTCCTGTTGCCATGGTAGCCCTGCTGCATGTTAGGAAGCTTTTCTGAATATTTTGGCTTTCTTTTCTATCCCTGTCTTTGCTCAGTAGATCTTTAGTGCTCACATGTTTAATTCACCTGACAAAAGCTTTTTTCTTTTTTATTATTTTATTGTTGTTGGTGGTGTTTTTGTTACTATTAATATTAACATCAATATTAGTGTCAATATTGTCAACTTCAAAATGTTTCCTTGTGCAGTTGGGGACATACTCTGTGTAAGAAAATGCTTCATGGTAACTTTCTTCCCCATCTTGGACAGGAGCAGCAGTGTCCAAACAGGTTTTAATCCTCATCCTTTAATGCAACTATCCTGCATGTTCATGGTTTTTCTTCTTGACTTCCTATGACTCATTCCCCTTTCTATGACTCACACATAAGAAAGATCTGGACAAAAAAAAGGGCCAGAAGTATCTGCACAGTCACAGGCCAGTGCTTGCTGGAGGAGAGTTCAGGGCTGACAGTCAGGTATTGTAAATCCTGAGGGCAGTTTCTACAGATAATCCTGACACATCCACTTTCACTTTCTGTCTCAATTTCCTCCTGGGTCAGCCAGAAGTGAGAGCTGGTCTAAGCAAGCACAGTGACCAGTACCTCTTCATGTTTAGCAATTACAGCCATCCCATGGGATAATACGCACATCTTTAACCTGAACCCAGCAAAAACTTAGGACTTCTTGAGCGTAACGGTTCACAATCTATTCAGAGATCTTTAGCACTCAGAACCATAACCAAAGAACCCCAAATTTTAACTTTTTAAAGTATGTACCTTTGAAATATCTCAGGTTTTAGGAATGATTTTTTTCCACAAAGCGCGTAGAGTTGTACTAACATTATAACATCTGTCTCTTTAATCTCTCTGCTTCATTTTCCCCATCTTTAAAACAGAAATTGCGCTTCTTTTTCATCTCTGACTTGTGTGTTGAGGTGTCTAGGCAGGCCGTGTCAGAAGAAAGAGAGAAACACGAGGCTAATGAGGAGAAAGAATTTTCTTATTTAGCAAATTGAAGTGGTTTGAAAATAGTAGATAGGCAACTAAACAATTAAGCCTTCATTAAAAACCCCTTAAAAATTATTATAATTTCCTATGAATGTATATAACTTTTGTTCTTTCCCTTTTAGGCACAATTGTCATTATTGAAATATTTCCAAAATGGAAAATAGCATACATGTACTGTGATTTTTGCAGTATAATTTGAATGTATTTTCATTCTTCTATTCATTGTTTGTATTTGCCTAATAGAAGTCCTAACCATAAACATCCCCCCAAAAAAACCATTTTCATAGAGAAGTAAACACCAGGATTTCAAAAGCATTAAAGCATTGGAGAGAAAATGTGAGCTTCTACTTAAAGCTCCAGTATTTAGTAGAAGTAACTGCCTGTAAGTTTAGCAGTGTAATGTTTCCTGCCATAAAAAATAAAGAGAAGAGGGTAGCTGTGTTTCTGCTGAAAAAGTCATTTCAACCCTGCAGAGATTTATGGATCATATTGCTTGTCATTACTCCAAGAGGTATAGACAGATATTACCTTTTTATTTTAAATGTAAATGAATAAATAAAAGTACTGATTTATAGAAGTGCCATTATATTATATTCTAATGTATTTTTCTAATATAGGATGCATTTTATTTTCTTCTTAAACTGAAACAGAGACTTCAGGAACCTCTCAAAAATGACTTGACAGTCTTAGGATTATCTAAGTTATTCAGAGACATCAGCAAATACAGTAGTATTCAGCCTGCACTGCATATGGCTGTCTTCCCTACTATTGCAGGCCCAGTCACTATATTCAAATTCAACATCAGTTAGAAACAATTTCTGGTCCCTTCTGTGTATTTTACAAGAGAACAGCCCCAGCAATCCCAAAAAGATCAGTGCTGCCATCCTCTGTATTATTTGTTTCTTCAAAGTGACAGTTGCCGGGAAGGGTCCTTACAATAACAGGGCAACCTGATCCTGAGCACAGTGAAGAACAAATGAGAGTTCGCATTCTGTTTGATTTGTTAACTCCCAAATCACACACACACACAGAACAATAACTTACAAGGAAGAAAAGATGGGGACACTCTAATTGATGGTTAGAGTTCCCTTTACCTCATGTTTAATTTACACTTTTTATCACTGTCATCTCTGGCCAGAGCAAACCAATGCTCTAATCACATTCTGATCATTAATATAATTCCAGAACTATCAAAGATCCCTGGTAACAGCACTGTTGCTTTTTTGGTTTGTTTGTTTGTTTGGGTTTTTGGAAGGGAGTGTTGCTTTTTGGTCTTGCAGATGGATGCAACATTTCTCACTCTGTGATATTGAAACTCCACTTCTGGATAGAGCAACTGGGAGTTTGCAAGTGATACTGCAATTACATGACAAAACACACTGATCATATAAACCCTAAACTTACCTGACAAAAAGTCAAGTTGGAAGAAGGAATAGAAGTAATGTTTTTCACACTCCAGAGTTTAAACTGTTCAGACTGATCAGTGAAGAATCATCCTCTTCATATATAGAATTCTGATATGTTGCTTTGAGATCTCAAGCTCCTTGAGTCTAGCACTGCAGTGATGAATTTTCACTAGAAAAATGCAGACTTGGCTATTTGGTAGAAATTTTTTTTAAATGAAAAGTTATGCCTCTTAGCTTTATAGATTATATACTCAGGCTAGAGTTCTCATTGAGTTGTACAAGAGGTTGCCTATAAATGTCTTTTTTTACAGAATGTCATGCAATAAATTAACTTCAGTTTACAAGACTATCCCCATTTCCTGCACTATATTTATCAATATCCATATGGTAAACCAAAATTTCACAACTATCCATTCATTAACAGGTATTCTACAAGAACAGTTCAACTGCAAAAGTTACAGCTTCAGTGCTTCCTGTTTCCTTTGCTTAAAAGATTGTGCTTCTCTCTCTCCTGTACTTGAACTTCAGTTTGCACCATTTTTTATTCTGATGGATATTTTTCTCTTGCCTACAGGCTGGAAAATATTTTTTTTAATTATTCTGTGTGACATTGATGCAGAATTTTATTACTAAATTACTAGATTTTCTAAATTATTACTAAATAACTACCTTGATTGCTAAACACTCTTGTTCCATAAGAACATGGAGGAACACCTTAAATTGACTTATTGTTTATAGTCATGAATTTTATAATAGCAGCTCCAAAAGAATGAACTCACAGAAGGAATATATTTACAAAGGTCAATAATCTTCCTAAACACTTGCCCTACTTTTCACACTGAAGTATTCAAAATGTTTCCACAGATCATGCAAAAGTCCTGTTTAATCAGTTGTCAAGGACTTTACTACCCTGACAACAATTTTTACAACAGTTTTTAAGTTGCCTCAAATCATCAGCAATGGTATTACAGAAGAGCTGGTACTGTCAGCAGTGTATCCTGACACCTCACTGATATTTAAGAGCATTTTAGTGCCACATTTTCAAAAGTGCTTGAAGATATGTAGGTAAGCATAGTGTGGGATTTTCACTAGATGAAAACACATATGTCTTTGAAATCAAGGGGCATGACACACCCACACTCTGCTGTGCTGCAAACCTCTCTAGACACCTCTTTGCTAATGTTACAATGCATTTAAATTCTAGCTCCCTGACAACTCAAGATGAGTCATTATTCTCAATTTTTGATCTTCCATCTCTGCATAAATTGTAAAAACTAGTCAGCATTATGTCTTCCTTGCCTTATCTGCATATCTGTATCCACAGGAAAAAGTCAAATGTGATGCTCCAGTATAGAGTATACAGTTTTTCTTATTGCAGGGCCAAGGAGTTCTGTCATATGAGAGTATTTCCATGCTTTTACCACCAGACAGAGTAGGAAACAGTTCATGCCTTGAAGATAATCAAATTGGGCAAACAACATGATAATGCTTTAATTCCAAGTCTGAAGTAGGATTTTCATTTCATAGAGAAGGAAAGGAGAGGCCACAGTATATTTGTAAGGTGATAGCAGAGATCTAGGACTAATATATCAGTTTCTCCAAAATCTCTGACCAATGTTTTGGCCATAAACAAAGGACAGAGAATGTCCAAGGAACAGTCTGCTTTTCCACACTACACAAATCTTAGAAATTTACTTATTTATTTTAAAATATGCTTTGAGATTAGCTTCTATCTTTTTACTCAGATAGTAAAATGAAAGGAGAAAAGTAGGAATTTGGAAGACTTGAGCAAAATACCCACCTAGACGTCAGGACTGAGTACTCCCTTGGACAGTCTTCAGTGTTAAATTCAATTATTCTTATCACCTCTAATTCATAAAGAAGATATCTGAAGAATGTCTAAGTGAGATTGTTAGGTGTACTTAAGGAGAATCCAGCCAGATATGGCAATTAACTTTTTTTATTCATAGGACTATTCAGCACCATGGAAAAACTGTTAGGAAATAGCTCCTGTTTGTTCCTTCAGAGTATTTGGTTAGCAAAGCAAAAGGACAATGTAAAAGAACAATTAAGAGCAGAATGAAAAAATAAGCAATCCATCTATATTTATCTGTAGTGAAATACAGACAGCTTCATAATCACTGAAGCATGCTCACAGACACACAGGATCCACCACCAGCTCAGTGCTTCAAACTTCAAGGCAGATAGAATCTAAACTGTAAAATTCAGCCACTTGCTAAGACCTTATGAAAACAGACCTGTGGTTTCAGCCTTATAGCAGTCTTCTTCCCTATTACACAGCTGAAGGTATAAAATTAACTCAGCTTGGAGCAGAAAAAGGGTTATGTGCACTGTAAATCAAATAATGTTCCCTCCAGCTGCAGTGTAAAACAGAGGTTCCTTTATAGTGAACCTGCTAGTTAATGTCCAGGTTTGGCTTACTAAAGAATTTGCAAAACATAACATTAAGAGTAAATTGTTCTTAACAGGTCTTCAATAATTTAGAAATGTAATAAGTATTGCAGAAAAACAACTGCAGTATGCTATTCTGTGAGAATCAGTGAGTAAAAATGGCTATAATTAATGAATCTAATGTCACAGTTTGGTGGGTTAGGTAAATACATATGCTGCTGGGTCTACACCTCACATATGAAAGAATAATATATATCATACCTGAGGCAGAAGAGCCCTGGAGCTAGAATTTTATTACTTCTCACCTACCTCAAAAGCAAGCCAGCAGAGGAATCTTAACATTTCCAGATGTGGCACCTAAGTTTTATTCAGTTCTTTTTTTCCCAGTTTTAGAAAGGTCCATGTTACGTTCATAATGCTCATATTAATATATCCTAAGATTAATCTGGATCTAGAGCTATTAAAAATAAATGTTTTAAATGTGTCTTTTGGTTTGTTTTTTTTTAAGCAAATGTCCCATAATGCAAATTGATGAGGGTTACTGAAACTATTCAGTCATCATCAAGGACAGTCATCATTTATCTTCCACAGTTCTAAGAATTATTTAAATTTGACCAAAAAAGCTTTTTTAAATTACAAGTATACATTATGCTTTGTTGCATTCCCATGCAAAACTGAATAAAATAGGAGGAGAAAGTGCACCACTCAACCATATTAATATTAGAGCACTGAGCTTACCAATGCACTTACACTTCCAAACAAAAACCAAAAATTGCCTTAAAATCAACTGCTGAGGGACAGAAGCATCTTTTACAAATAGCAGGCATGGTCACAAAATGAGAAGCATGCAAGGTAGATCACACTGGCTGTGGATGTTCAACTGACTTAAGGGAGCCACATCTGACTGCAACTGCTACAGCATCTGCAATTCTTTGAAGTTCAGTCCCAACTTTTACTTGTAAAGGTGTATCTGTTGGTTTAATCTTGAAAGGACAGGTCTACCTGACAAGATCTATGGAGAAAAGTCAGTTTATTTCTTTTGCCTGTTCTGAAAGAGTAGTGAATTATTAAATGCTCCAGGAAACTAAAAACATTAACTTAAACTATATTTAGAAAGATAAATAAAGGAAGTTATGTTTCACAAATGAAAATAACCTTTTAGGTTAAGAGTCCTTGTTTCCCAGCCTCTAAGGAAATGTCATCAACAAAGCAAAGCAAGTAATAAAACCTTTGTTATTTCTAAATACTTGCAACTGTGCCTTCAAAGAGAGCTGAAATATGTTCCCATTAAATTTTAAGAACTCTTCTTTAAGGAAGGACACGATCTGTAGCTCCTTTAGCTGGAGTTTTGCCAGCTCTTCATGTGATTATAGTACTAAATGCATGGATAAAATAATTTTAGAAAAATGCAATGCATCAAAGGTTATAGGGAGCGCTAAAAAAGATAAAGTACAAAAAAGTTTGTTTATTATTTGCACATATCTGAAATTAATAGTTATCAATGTAAGTCTTCCTTCGGAAATAAATAAAGTTTTAATAAATGTGCATATTTGTATTTTGGAAGATGCATTCATATAGCAAACCTACATAAGCTGATAAAATAAGTCTTGGGGTTTGTGAACGCTTAAAAATGAAACAATAAATGTTTCTTCCAATTAAATGTTGAAGCCTGGTTCAGCACTGATTATTTCTGTCACACACTGGGAAATCATAAAAAATGAAGACGTATTAGTTACAAACATGCTAGAAAAGGAAAATTAAAAGAGGCATAAATTTTAAAGAAATGTTCACTTGTGTAACAAACTTTAGAAGTGACTTAAAGAATCTCAATTTTCTTTTTAAGCTTTCACTTCATATTTTTGTGTGAAGAGAATATAAGAAACTTCAAAGTTACTTCAAAAGGAAATATATCTTTGTAAATTTAGAGTGAGTTAAGTTCTTGCACATGACGTTCACATTCATATTGTTATATTTTATAAATGCAGCTAGAAAAGGCACACAAAAATATAAAAGAAACAAGTATCAACTCCCATAGTGCACAGTAATTGCTGTATCACTAAAATTGTAGTAAAATGGCTCAAGTGACAAGAAGGAGACCAATCATCTCTTTCCTGCAAATATTTAGAAGTGCCAGTTGCTTAAAAAAAAAAAAAGTCTGGAGAAGAGGGAAGAAAGGCAGATTTCAAAACATGGATATGTTAAAAGCATACAAAAGGTCTAAAGATCATGAAAAGTTCAGGAGAACTATGAAAATCTAGGCTGCAGGATGAAAAAATTACGATAAATATGTTCTTTAGAGTAAAAAGGACAGAATTTAATAAAAATGCTGTGTGAAGGTGTAGCAGGCTGACTCTGCATAGGTACCAGTTGCCCACTCAGTTGCTCTATCTCTCGCTTTCCCGCTGGGACAGGAGAGAGAATAAGATTGAGAACAACCAGCAGGGTGAGATAAGGGAGTTTTATTACAGCAAAAAGAAAGGAGCAAGTAGAGATCTGCATGCAAGAGCTAAAGAAGAAAAAAAGATCAGTCTCTACTGCTCATCAGCAGCGATGTTCAGACACTTCCTGGGAAGCAGGGCCTCAGCATGTGTAACATTTCCTCTGGAAGGCAAACACTGAAAACTCTCAAACACCCCCCCTTCCTCGTCTCTCCCTTAGTTTATTTCTCTGAGCTGATGTCATATGGTATGGAATACCTCTTTGGCTAATTTGGGTCAGGTGGCCTGGTTGTGTCCTCTCCCAGGATCTTGCCCATCGCTTTGGTGAGGGAAGGGATGTCAGAGGAACAGTGCTGCTCAGCAGTAGCCAAAATACTGGCGTGTTAACAACACTCATGCAGCTGTCAATGCAAAGCAAAGCGCTGTAAGGACTGTGAACTTTACCTTAGTCAGATCCAATATAGATGGTTCAATAAATATTGAATAGAGATGATCAAAAAATACTCACAAAATCTCTGTAATATAATAAAAAATTAATATAGAATCTAGTTGCCATTTAAAAAAAATATTCAATATCAGGGAGAGAATTACTTATACAATTCATAGCCATTATGTAAGCTGACTTTTTCTTTTAACTTTTTTCATGGAGACCATTATCTCCATTCTAAAGGTGAGATGTCAACGTACAGAGATATTAAAATTACCATGGGTAGCACCAAAGAGCCACCTGAAATTAGTCAAGTGAAACACCTTTAAACAAGTGTTTAATTCAGCAACAGAGAGCTTGTACATTTCGTCTCAAGCATATACCTGAAAATATAACTGAAAATTCCTATTCATTGGGGGGCTGAAGTGGGGGAAGTAAAATACACATGTTGGAATCCCAAGTATGCCATGCTCTGCTGCCTGACTTTTGACTAAGTTTCTACTGTGGATTTGATTTACTTTGTGAAAAAAAACTCTTGACAGCTGATATCTGAAAAAGAAACATCAGCCTCCCAGGTCAGCATCCTCCTGCTGGGTGTCATCTTCTATAAAAGGGGTAGATCATCTATGCCAGAAAGATTTTCTCTTGCCAAATGCCAAATGGTAATCCTACAGAGATAAAGTCAAGTAAAAAGTTGGACCAGACATCAGGCCCAAGTCATTGATTCTTTCTAGAAGAAAGCAAGAAATAGACTCATTAAGATTGTGAGAATGATTTCCAGAATGACAAGGACGTTTTTCAAAAGACTAACTCATGTAAGAAATGGTCCGTTCCTAATTCAAAGACATAGCACAGAAAAACTGCTAAGCAGATAGATAGATAGATAGATAGATAGATAGATAGCGATCCTTTGTTTGTACTTACAGACTGATGACTAACACTTGGATTTTCAAACAAGTGCCTTCCTTATATTAACAGTAAAATTCATGTCTGAAGAGTGGTGGTTAAATTGTGAGGGAGAAAAATATAGGAATGACATACTTTTCCTAGGAGTGTAAAGTTTTCAGTTTGCCATGAAAGCTAATTCACAAATTCAGGCTTTTACAGTACTATTTTTAGGGAACTTTTTATAATTAACTCACTCCAATATTTACATATCACACAGAGCATAGTTATTACAGTAAGTGTGGATAAAAGTGTTCATAGCCTGTGATGCTGGACTACAATTCTTTTTAGCTCCAGACAAACAAGTAAGAAACAATTTGTATGCTGTAAATTAACTATGGCTTCCAGACTTTTGAGAAAACAGATATGCATTTCAGCAGAGTGGTTTCTGCCTGTTACCTTCCCTCCATTTGTCTGTTCTCTGCAGCAAACCAAGCAAAAGCACAGAAAAACCTTTGTCTCTTTTTTCTTCCATTCATAACTTTTTCTTATTTTTTCCTAAGATTTATGATACTGTTTCTCTATCTCTCCCCAGAGGAAATTTTGAGGTTTTTGAGCAGTGCTGCAAAGGCAGAATGTGCAGCTTTTCTTCACCAATATTGTCTTCAGTGTGTAAAACAATAGGAACTATCATCCTAACATTTCTTTGCACACTCAGATTATCGGAAGTCTTCTGGAAACATTAAATTATATCAATTGAATCCCAAAGAAATCCCAGGCCTAGGCCTCTTTCAGGATCACTGTGCAGTTTCCCCTTTTTTAGTCGCCTTGGAAGTGCATGATATGCTATGCTTGAACTATACTCCCCAGAAAGGGCCCTGAAGGCGAGACAGGCTAATCCAAAGAAAAGTACAAAGGAAAGTATTTGAACTTTTATGAGCAGGTTTCACAACAAAACCTGAATTTGAGTCCTCAGGCATGGTGAAAAATCTGAGTAAAATTTTAGCTATGTAAAAGCCAGCCTTCCACTCACAAGACACACACAGGGATATGTAGAAAATGCTTCTTCACACTTACAAATTACGCCTTTGATGACCAATATCAAAAATGCAACATTCTCTTGTATGGACCAGCTCAGCAAACAAGGCTTCTATGTGCTTGCCTCCATATTACTACTACTTTTATGTGCAGCTTTCTTCCAAAGGGGTCCCTTTTCATTCTATTAGCGGTATTGTTGCAGCACATTTTATCAGACAGACTTTCTCAACCTCAGAATCAAAAAGGTAATGAACAGGTTCAGATTAGTAAACACAAAACACTTTAGACCTCTCACTGGCAACCTACCTATAGATTTTTTTCTGTTGCAGTGAATGGCATGAAATATGTAGAATTTTCTAGAGCTGTAGTAAGAAGGCTTTTATTCCAGCAAGAGGGAATATAACCAGGAGCTGCCTGCTGGCCATACACACTGGGAGGCTCCTCTTGTTGTGGGCCACAGCTCCCCTTTCCCTGTACTTCTGACAAGAGGTCACACATCAGCCTTGCCCTGAAAGTCCCTCTGGTGCCTAGAAAAAGTGGAATCATAATTGTCTTTCATCTGGGCACTAAAGCAGTTGAGTAAGGTTTTTGAAGCGCCTGGGACGTGTCACTCTCCATGTATCACCAGTATAGTAGCAGGGTAGTTGCAAACAGGTAGGAGAAAAGAGCAGGGGAAAAAAAAATACAGAATTCTGATGTACTTCTGTAGCTGCAGTCTTGTCTTCTGCAGTGCTATCCAGTTTAGTCTGTGACTTCTTTTTTGAATCTGGCAGGGAAGATCTTGTGACAGGTCAGGAAAAAAAAAATTATATTTTCTGTTTCCTCTGAACCAGGCTGGAACAGGAAGACAGTGTTATAATGCTCCTCTGAAGCAAGAACACAACCAGCTATGGGTAGGATACTGAGAAAATTATGCTTCTGTACTCAGTTAGAAAACACGAATCTTGAACACACTGGTCGCAACTTTCTAAAGCCTGCAACCTTTGCAGTACTCATTGCTTCAACAAAGAAGAGAACATTGCTATCAACACATACATGTTAACAGGGGATTTTTTTAAATATTTCTCTGGTGAAAGTGCATTCTTGTCACTTTGGGCATCAACTACACAAATATCAGATGTGCTTGGTACTTCCAACAAATTATGTAAGAACACCTTTTGCACTTACATGTATCTTGCAGAAAAATATAACGAAAAATTGCCTGATTTCCCGTGGCACAAGTGGCCTGGTTTGAAAGAAGAGATAAAGGGCATAAAAGATAAAGTGTTGGATTATTTTCTGTTTTCTTCTGAAAATCTGTATGCTTTCCAAATTTTCCAATATCAAAAAAGTATTTCAGTAACACACCTGGGAAAAGCAGAATTATCCTTGCCTAATTAATGTCTTTTTCTGTTTAATACAAGTTCAAATATCTTCCTTTTACACACTCTTCTTGAAGGAAATCTGTACAAAATAGATGTCTGTAACTCCAAATCAAGAAAATATTAATTGTGATTTTACAGTTGCAATTCATATAACTCCAAGACTAGCTGAGGTTGTATTTCTACTCTTGCCATTTAAATAAGTCACAGCATTTTTTGCATCAATACCTGAATGCATAGACAGCATCAAAGCCCATTCTAAGGTCTCATAAAAATACCAATGGATTGGTTAATACTAGTATTACAGAAAACCTTGCATGAAATACATCCACATATTGAAAAAGACCCCAAACCATAGAAACCCCAGAAAATCATGAATTCTTTAAACTCTTCAGGTTCAGGGACATGGACTGTTAAGGAGACAGGACACCCTGATCAGAGTTTCCATCATGCATCCAACAAGCCAAGAAGGAGTGTCAAGTTAGCAGCTGACAAAAAATAGGGAAATTACCAGGGTATTTAATGAGATATAGCTTCCCACAGAATTCCTACAGAATCCTTGACAGGATTTCACTAAAGTTTTCTCAAACACAAGTCAACTTATTAATATTGGAAATGTTTTGAAAATTATAATCAGAGAAAACCTATTACATTTTTCACCCAGTTTTCCAGGATAGTCTCAATTACAGATTGCTCAAACACCCACAGAAAAAAGATCAAAGCCAAAATAAATGAAGGGGGTTTTTTTCTTTCTAGAAACACCAGATTCTTACTATGTCTAAGTGTTAACATTTTGACTATTTTATACCAAAAGTGCATTTCAAGGCGCAGAAATCCTTATTCAACCAATATTTCTCAAGATCACTGGGAGTTGCTTGAATATTTGCTCAAGAGATTTTTCTGGTGAATTGCCCTTTAATGACTTACCCCATGTGAAATGATAGCAATCAGACACCTGGCACATCTCTGAAACTATGATGAGGTTAGTTGTTTTGCTAGCTTTAAAAATTTGTTTCAGAACCCCAGGGAAGCTTTCAGATTGTTAGTGAGAATTTATTTGACTCAGATAAAAATCCCCAAAGTGACCATGACCTAGCTCCAGTAAATGTATAGATCCATTCTCAGAAAAAATTCCTCTGGTTAGGAGGTTTTTAGTTGCATTATGTTATGCAGATCATTGTGTACTCACTGACTTGGGAGGAGAAAGGTGAAGCTTTGCCACTGCAGAGGTCAGCTTTTTGGCTTCTCTTTTTTGCTTTCTCCCTCTCAAATTCTTGCAAAAAGAGGATTAGGAGAATAGGTTAAGGTTGCTGACAAACACTGATCATTTGGAAGGATGATTTCAGCTATGTCCTGGAGCCTCCATGCATTTTTTCCACAGGAGTATTTTGTCACTGCTGTCAAGCTTCCCCTACCTTCCCAAGTATATCTTCTGAATGATTTGTAGAAACTAGCTGTAACTCCTCACTCAGCAATGCAATATGCGAGGGAAGGTTCTTGAAAAATAGAAAATTAAACTGATGGATTGCTTGATTTGAAAACTGTCAGAGCCATCCCTGGAGTAGCTCTGCTCGAAGCAGATGAACTTGGCCTTCTGTTGCTCAGCATACTGATTGTTGATGTGGGAGTGTGGGCTAGGGGGTAAAAACACAGTGCAGACATCTGATGACAGTCCTGAGCTCAGCCAAAATTGGAGACTGGTGATTTTCCTGTGAACTGCCTAAATTTGCATATTTGAAGAGAAGAATTTGGCCTGCCGTGAAAAGAGAAATGCAGGAGATAATAATATAGTTAGGTAGTTATAATTCAACATAGAGAAGAACAAGCCATTTATTTGATAGGCAAAACTGTAGCTACTGAGACCCAGAGATGATTTTCAGAGGAAGAATCCTGGATTCAGGCAGCTATTACCAGAATAGTGTGATAAGGTTGTAATGAAGCATCCAACCCTACTCTTTCAATTGCCTGGAACATGAGCTTTCCCAGCCCCTCTTCTGCACCTGTCCTAAAAAAATGTGGTCTGTTTTCATAATAGGAAAATAAAAATTATCAAGATGTACAGCTTTGGTAGTTAACAAAAAAAAATTTAAAAACCCAGCCAACCAAAAAAATTGAACTCGAACCAAACAAAAAACCCGTAACAAAACAAACCCAACCAAAAAAAAAGCCCCAAACAAAACAAAACTAACAAAAAAATCCAAACCAAAACAAACTAAAACCTCACAACAGTCAAATATAACCACAACAATAAAAGATGACCTCATCTCCACAGAACAGAACAGAGTTGTTTCTCTGCAACAGATTTTCTTTTGGTGTGCCTAGAAACAAACCCATGGTACATCCCTTCCTCGACTTTCTTAATGCCCTCTCTCACTTGGATGCAATCTGCTTGTCTCGAAACAAGCTAGCCAATTCTTCATTGGCCCCACGACCCAACTTCCTCTGTCCTTATTCTCCCCGGGTAACTGCAGCAGCTCATTTGTCTGCCACAGATGTTTTGGGTCCCTGGCCCGATGGAGGGCTGAGGACAATCCCCACCTTGAATTCCTGTAGGCTATCCCCCACCTGGGGATGAAAGAAGAATTAAATATTACTGAGAGTACTGGTTTAAAGAAAGAAGTTTAAACTAATGATGCTTATCCCCATTTCCAGCTACCACTATTTCTAGAGCTTCTTGACTCACAGCAAGACCTCCACAAGGCATTTTGCCAACTAGAAGCAGCAGGAAATATCAGTCAGAAAACAGCATGTAAATGCTGTAGTTCCCTCTCTTTTAATAGAATGTTCATCTTCATTACATCATTTCATATTTATGACAAAGCTGCTTGTCACTCAAATTAATCCAACCATGCTGCATCCTTCAGTTTAATTTGGTTTCAGTTTAGGTGAATAGCAAAACAACTGTCTGAGGTTTGCTTTTTCTCTGTCAGTGGCTGGTAAATGCAAGAAAAAAGTGAATTTTAAAACGTTTATCAAATCTCAATGCTTAACGTGGTTTGACTTTTTTATGAATGCAATGTCCCTTATTTGTATAATTAGTAATGTATGACAATATTTCTCTCCCCATTTTTCCCCCTCTCATATTATTCTATGGCCTCTACACTAATTCAGGGACATTTTGAAACTGCACTTTTTTCCCTCTTAAGCAAGGGTGATGTCTGACAACACATCATCCAATGCCAAATCAGAGCAGTGAAGTAATATCTCCTGTACAAAATCCTTTTCTTGACTTCTTTTCCGTCCAAATTGGTGCTCGTTCTTTCTTGGTAAATCAGTACATTGAATTGCAAGTTCCATCATTTCACAATCAGCAAACTTCTCTAGTTTGGGTTTCAAAAACATAACTATGACATTTGAATTATAATATTTCAATAACACAATGCTCTGAGTATAATGGCAAACAATCATGGCAAACCAATATCACTATTCTACAATTGGGCTACAGGTGATTTATAAGATTTGGCACTGGCTGAGGTCCTGATGGAGCAAATCTTTCTTGCATGAAGAAGAGGTAAATGCTATCTCAATAGCATTTTCTTCAGCTTTGCCTGCAATCTTCAAGCAACACTTCATTTGGCATTTCTTGAAAAGGAAATTGGGACTTGTGAATTGAACAAAAATAAGGAAACTATATTCCTCCTCTTTGGCATTTCAGCATCACATGTAACTATACAATCATAGAATCTGTCAAGTTGAAGGTCCCACCCACAAGGACTATCAAGTCTAAATCCCTACTCCAGCCAGACTACCTAAAACTAAATCACAAGACTATGAGGATCATCCAGGTGACCCTTGAAATTTGACAACATTGGTGCCCTGACCACATCCCTGGGGAACCCCTCTCCAGTGAAAAACCATTTTGGTAAAGAACCCTTTCCTACTGTCAAAACTGAACTACCTCTGAAGCATCTTCAGTTTTGTCATGTCCCATTGCTTTGTGGCATGGGATGTACTTCAGGACATAGTTGGCACTTTTTGAGAAGAGGGCACACAGGGCATACATTCCAGCCCTTTCAACAGCTTTGTCACATCCCTTTGGATGCATTTTATTACATTCACATCATCCTTCTTAGATGGTGGGACCCAGAACTGCATTCAACTCAAAAAGTGAGGTGGCACCAATGCTGCATCCAACAGAATCATGTCCTCTTATAACTATCTGGCAGTGTATGATGCCCTCCAGTATGCAGTTTTCCCTCTTGGCTGCCTGGACCCACTGCTGGCTCACAGAGAGCCTGCCATTGACCAACAACAAAAGGTCCTGTTCTGTAGGGCTCATCTCCAGCCACTCCTCTCCCAGTTCATACTTGTGTCCAACTTACTCTATCTTAAGTGCAGAATCACATAATCACAGAATATACTGAGGGGGAAGGGACCCATCAGGATTCTCAAATCAAACTCCTTCTTCTATACAGTATACCCCAAGAATCACATCATATGCCTGAGAGCATTGTCCAAACAGTTACAGTGCCCAACCACACCTGGGTCAAAAAATTTTTCTTGATATTCAACCTAAACCTCCCCAACTCAGCTTCATGCCATCTCCTTGGGTCCTGTCACAGGTCACCACTGAGAAGAGATCAGTGCCTGCCCCTCCTCTTCCCTTCATGAGGAATTTGTAGACTGCAATGAAGTCTCCTCTCACTCTCCTCTTCTCCAGACTGAACAGACCAAGGGACCTCAGCCACTCCTCATCGGCTTCACTTCAAGGCCCTTCACCACCTTCATTGCCCTCCTTTGGACACTCTCTAAGAGCTCAGTGTCTTTCTTACATTGTGGCACCCAGAACTGCCCCCAGCACTCAAGGTGAAGTTGCCCCAGTGCAGAGCAGACAGGACAATCCCCTCCCTTGCCCGGCTGTGATGCTGTGCCTGATGCATCCCAGGACACAGGTTTCTTCCTTCTGGCTGCCAGGGCACTGCTGGCTCATGTTCAACTTGCCACAGACAGGACC
The DNA here is from genome assembly GCF_901933205.1 of Camarhynchus parvulus. Taxonomy (NCBI): domain Eukaryota; kingdom Metazoa; phylum Chordata; class Aves; order Passeriformes; family Thraupidae; genus Camarhynchus; species Camarhynchus parvulus. Next base: position 14,481,686 of record NC_044601.1, on the reverse strand, counting down.
CCAGGTTTCTTCCTGTGGTGCTCCTCTCCATCATCTCATTCCCTAGCATATACAGACAACCAAGGTTGTTCCCATCCCCGATGCAGAATCTGGCACTTTTATTTATTAAATTTCATGCCATTGATGATTGCCAATGCTCCAGTCTATCCCCATCCATCTGCTAGGCCTCTGTAAGAGGCCTAGCAGATGGACTTAAGAGAGTCAACAGCACATTCCAGATTGGTATCATCATTGCTGCTGAGGTGTTCAGCCCCTGCATCCTGATCATTGATGAAAATATTGAATAGAACAGGTCCTAGGATTAAGCCCTGAGAAACACCACTGCTGATAGGTCAGCAACCACTGATGGTCTCCTTCACTCCAACACTTTCTTTCAATCAGGTCTTCATCCAGCTAATGGCAGACCTTGTCATTCTGTATCTGGACAGTTTGTCCAGAAGGATGCTGTGAGAGGCAGCATCAAAAGCCTTACCAAAATCTAGAAAAACTACAACCACCGTCTTCATCCATGTGGTAGATGACCTTGCTGTAGAAGGATGTCAAAATAGGTAAATAGAACTTATGCCTAGTGAACCTGAATTAACTGTGCCTGATTCTTGCATTGTTCTCTCAATAGTACCCAGCATGATCTTCCTAATTTTTCCAGGAACCAAGGATAAACTGACAGGGCTGTAGTCACCCAACATATTATAGAGTAGTTGTTTGCTGGACATTTTGTCTAGAAGCTTGCGTGGAAAACAGAATCAAAAAGCTCCCAAAATTCACAAAAACCCCATATCTACTAAGTTATTTTGGTCAGCTAGATGGCTGTACTTTTCTTAAAAGGAAATCAAGCTACTTAAGGAAGATTTTCCCCTTGTGAACTCATCCTGGCTATGACCAATGTTGTTGCTCAAGTACTTTTCAATGATTTCCAGAGCAAACATTCTCCATAATTTTATCAGATACTGAGGTGGGACTGGTAGGCCTATTATTAACAGGGGGTTCTTTCTTGCCCTTCTTGAAAACTGGGACAGCACACATTAATTTACTATCTACAAGGATCTCTCCAGACTACCAGCCTGTTGAAAAATAATAGAGACAGGCCCCATGATGGCATCTCTTTCAATATCCTGGGATGAATCCCTTTGGGCCCCAGCGGTCTGTTGCACATCCAAAAAAAGCAGCAAGTCTCAAGCATGTTCTGGGTTGGCTGCGAGTTTGTCATCCTCCCTGAGATCCACAGTCTTCCAGCACAGGGCTTATGGGGTCCCAGGCCCCATCACGAGTGTCAAATACAAAGATGAGGAACATATTATATGTCTTTGCCTTCTCTACATCCTGATTTGTGAACTGACTTAATGAAGTATCAATATTATCACTCTGATCCTTCTTTTGCTATTTATATAATTTTAAAAGGCTTTTTTCTCATCCTTCACAGTGCTAGCCGGCAGTGATGATTGAAGCTGAAGCTGTACCTTACAGAAGTCAACTGAACTGGTGCATTGTCTTGAAGGGACAAGATCTGAATCTGTGGAGGTAACAAATTCTGTGCCTGCTGCAAAGGATAGGAACAAACCAGAGCAGAAATCTTCCATGGGATGGGTGTCTGATCCCCAGATTCATTCTGACCATCCTCATAGCAACAAACCTTGCATTTAATTTAAATCCTTGAAGTCTCTGGAAAACAGGCATTTCCACAAAAAAAAAATCAAATTATATTAATATTTTCAAGAAGCAGAATTTCACAAAAAACATAGAAATAATTCATTTACTTATATTCAGGATCAGACTAGTAAGATCAATAACGATTGCTCCTTAAGTAGATCTTAAGAAGTTTTCTCTGAAATTAACTTCCTCTGGTGACCCACACAAAATACCATTGCATTGCAATTCATGATCCAATTCCTGTGACTTAAAACTGATGAAGAAAAAAAAAAAAAGAAAAACACAAATGTGAGTTACATAACTGTTCCTTTTCCAGGATTCAGAATACTCATTTTGTTAATAACTAAATGACAAACAAAAATGAGAAAAAGCATTAAAATTATGAGAAAAAAAACATTAAAAATACAATTATTTTAACTAAGTCCTCCCTGTATTCAGCACTCTATTTTGCAAATTTGTATAAGGAATTCATCACTAAAAAAAAGCTTTACATGTAATGAACAGCATCCACAGTAAAATGTAATTTCATAAATTAAGGCCACAATAATGTAGGGGACAGTTTCACAGAAGATTCTGAATTTACCTAAAGTAACTCCATTAATTTACCTATAATTACTATTAAATTGACTTTTAGCCACAACGTAATACATATACACAAAAAAGAGGCATTTTTTCACTTACCAACTTTAGAAATAATTATACTTATTCCTCAGATAAATTTTCATTTATATCCCATAAATGCCAAAATAGTCTAATTCCATTCTAAAATTTACATAACCTAAATAAAAAAAAGTATGTAAGAAATTATCTGTTATGTTTCAAATTGGATAGGGCACAAATAAGTGATGTTTTAGTTTTAAAATGGTTCTACTTCAGTGTCTACCATCCTTCCTGAAACTGGCCTTTGATACCACCTGCAAACAAATGAAGATTTTTATGAAGTCTAGGATTTATATAATGGTTATTTTTACCTATTGACACAGGTGGTATCAGATTGCAGAGATCATCAGAGCACTTCCAAGTGGTGACAGTCTACTGCCATCAGCTGTGACACAAGTGACTCCAAGAGCCACCAGGTTTCTCCACATGCAGCAGCCCCACAATAGATATTCTTTATGTTTGGAGTCCACTGTTTACCTTGCAGACTTCATTGTTCCCTCTTTGCTTCCTTCTGGCTCTAATGTGAGGCAATGACATCTGTTACAGAAATACTTTCAGAAGACTTTCATGAATACTATAAGGGTTTGTGAATATATGGCAGTCTTTGTATTCCAGTTTCACTTTCTTTCACTTCAGCCATAGTTCTAGGGTTTTCTGTTTTTTCATGTTTTGCTTGCACTTCTACAGCAAGAATAATACGTGCTCAAAAGCATAATGTTGGCAAATTTACAAAGATGCACACTGGGAAATTTGACGAAATTATGATGGTGTCCCTGCTCATGGTAGAGATATATTTGCATTGTCAGGACTTGCCAATGAAGATCACTTATTAATTAAGTTAAATTCAAAATTCTGCTTGGTAAATAAGATAGATGGACAGCCCTCAACATAATCCTCTCACTCACAGAAGCCAGCATCCCTCGGACCACTCATTCAAAAGGGCATCTGAGCAAAAAACGTCTGCACGTCAACCAGCTGTCAAGACTTACGTAGCCTGCAGAAAGTAAATGGCACTTTTAAGGCATGTTTCATCCCACTCAAGGTTCACAGTAGGTCAGATTACTCTTATAGGAGCATTTTTTATGCATCAACTGTAAAGTGAGTTGGGACAGTAACTAAGACTACAAGAATGGTTTTCCTTCATAGATCAAGGTTTATTATAGTGTCACTCTATAAGTGACCAATAATGGATTTAACTGTAGGGAACAGCTCAGGGAAACAGTGTTGGCTATTAGAGAAGGTCTGTTTTAATCATAAAATGAAGTATGTTTTTAAGGACTAAAACAAGACCTGACAGAGTGGACAGGATTGGATGATGAAAACATCTTCATCTTCTGATGTAACAGCACACATGCCCACACATGTTAATAAGTTTCCTTTTTTCTAATAATCCATATTGTCCATACGTAACATACCATACCTAGCTTTGTTGTTTGTTGTCTGGTACATAGAAGAGCCCACTAATTTAGAAAATCATATTTGATCTTCTAAACATGAACAACCTCACAGATTACAGATGAAAAATATTTCCTCCAAAATTTAATGCTTTGAGCCATCCCGAGTTTAAAAAAAAAACCACAAACAAAGAAACAGCTGATGAAATGCACCAGTCCTGGTTTTGGCAGGGACAGAGTTAATTTTTTTCCTAGTAGTAAGTATGGTGCCATGTTTTGGATTCAGTGTGAGAATAATGTTGATAACACACTTACAGTTTGGTGGTTGCTGAGCAGCAGTGCTTATACCAAGTCATGGACTGTCCAGTGTTTCCTGCTCTGCCAGTGAGCAGGTACATAAGAAGTTGGTAGGGAGCACAGCCAGGACATGGGACCTCAACTGGCCAAAGGGATATTACACACCATAGAACATCATGTCCACTGTATAACCTGGGGAGAGCTGGCCAGGAGGGACTGATTGTTGCTTGGTCAGCAGGTGGTGGTCAATTGTACTTTGCACCACTTTGTTTTATAAGACTTTATTCCTGTCACTTGTTTGTTATCTCTCTCTTCATTATTTAGGGGCTTAATGGTTTTTTGTTGTTGTTGTTGTTGTTTTTTTAACTATTTCAATTACTAAATTGTTCTTAACTCACAGATTTACTTTTTCTAATTCTCCTTCCCATTCCACTGTGGGGTGAAAGGGTGAGCAGCTGCATAGTATTGAATTGCCAGGTGGGGTTAAACAATGACAATGTTGTCTTAGACAACACAGGCTTTGCATCACAAATGCCAAAGTATCAGAAACAACTGCATTAAATGATGTAATAGGACAAAAACACTCAGAAGTTTTTGCACAGAAATGTAACACTTTCCAACCCCAGGAGGAATAACATTTCTAATCTGTTCCTTGGTCTAAAAGGAATATAAAATTCAGTATCTTCTTTAGGGCTTCATTTACAAAAGTGAAAGTAACTAGAATTGCTTACTCAAAGGAAAAAAAATAAACGATGGGCATAAAATAAAAGATCAATCTTGAGAAAGAAAACATCATTTTTAATTAACTCCACAAACTATATAGAATCAAAAATTGAGTAGAATGAAAAAACAAGTAAAATAAACTGCATAGAAATAGATCAGAATATTAAATGGAAATATTTTAAAAGAAAGAACAACCCCTCTTAATTTGAATACTATGAACAGAATTGCTTTTGAATTCTCACTTGTGCATCAACCTTTACTTCAGTTCCTCAGTGCACAGTGTATGAAGCACTAGCTGTCTATTTTGTTCTTTCTGCATTAGATGAACTTAGACCATACTAAAAAACCGCAAACTTGGTAGCCATTAGCAATTGGTATTCTGATGGCCCAACTGCAGAAACAGCTGTCATGTCATCTTCTTACTGAACCAGTAGAATAGAATGCTGCTCTCTATATTAACTTCTCCAGAGGCAATTTATCATGACTCACAAAGGATTATGGACCTACCCAGGCAATTCTGAGGTTTGGCTTTGTAGCTTCATCTGATGCCCACATGCAAATTAAGGAATGAACAGAATTATCTTCTCTGCAAAAGTGTTAAGAGAGACAAGTGACAGCTGAAGGCAGAGGGACGACAGCTCTAAAACACCAAAGACTGTCTGACACACACAATGCTCTTTGATTCCAGCACAACTTACTGCCAGTGCTGCATGGACAGCCAGTAGATCAGGAAGATGGAAAACATTTTGTAAGGTCAAGATAATAAACAGAAATAGCTGACATCTAAATTTACTACAATTTCTTTCTCACATATACTGCAACTACAATACAACTCTACTAACTAAAGAACTCAAGACTTAAGAGGTCATAGTGATAGAGAGTTTAGAAAAGGATAAAAATTGCTTAAGCAGTAGTATCAATCATAAACTTTTGGCAAAGGTTTTAGTGCAAGATCTCTGTGACTGGAGAAATGGTACCATATTATAATAATGTCTTTGACTTTAAGACCATGCTCAAAGGGAAATTTAAGGGAGAAAAATTAGTACTCATCAGGTTTAAAGTGTAGATAAAAATCTTCAGTGAAGTTAAATTTAATCAAAGGTAAAGCTTGTAAAAACTTTTAGACTTCTCAGAGATACTTTGTTTCTGACTGTAACTGAAGACACAGACTAGTAATTCAAAATCACATGTAAAATAAATATATCAGAAAATAGGATATCCCTTTATAATTAAAAAAATATAAACCAAACCAACCAAAAATACACAGCAAAAATCACAATAGTCTGTGGAAAACAGCAATGGTCAGATATAGAAATTTGACCAAATAGTAATTTGTTAACAGAGAATTGTAAAAGATGGCAAGTGCATCAGTCTGGGGGATGTGCAACAAAAATCTTCAGCCATCCTTATGCTGTTCCCACAGCCAGGCTTCTGGCATCTTGGTGACAGCTCATGAAGTGGCACTGGGAAGAAGGCTGACATGATTTTGTCCCCTCTGCATAGGACTTTCAGGTCATGTCAGGCTCTCCAAGCACCTGTGCCTTTTTTCATACATCACAGATGCAGATCTCTATGGTACCAATATAACTGGTGCTGGTGACGGAGACAGGAATGCAACAAGAACACACCAAGGTCATGCAGCAACAGCCTAAGTTTATTGCTGAGCAGCCCCTGTTATAGGGGCTTCAAACTTCCCACACTTACATATATGATTGGATAGAAGCCTTACCTCCACCTGTCGCAGCAGATCTCTTGTTAGGGGTGGAAACGCACCAAGATGCAGACTCTCATTTAACAATGTGAAAAGGGTCCCAGTTTATTCTTCTTTACAGCTTGGCTATCCTGCCTCTAACTACAGCAAGCTTCTACTGTTGTCTTCTCTGGCAGACTCTGACTGCTGGCTACTTCCTGCTAGAATATGACTGCAAGTATTTTATTTCCTTGCTGCCTCTGACTGCAGGCTTTTACCTAGCTTGACTATGACTGCAGGCCAGTCTCTAACCCCATCAGACCCAGAATGACCTCATTGCAGATCTTTTGCAGCAGCAACTCTCTTTCTTGTTTCATTCTTTGTGTCTCTGGATCATTCTTTCTTCTTCCCTAGGGCTCATCTATCTCCTCCAGGTCTTCTTCCTCAAGATTCTCTCTGATGAGCCAATCCACTCTTTTATCACACTTATCTTTATTAGTCACAGCTGTGACCCATTAAGGGCAAGGCTGCTCTTCTTCTTTGGTAATCAGTACAGCTATGACTTACCAGGGATGAGTTCACTTGTAATCCCTTGTAGTATCCCATGAACCCCCTCCCTCCAGCCAATTCCCAAGGGCAATTGCACCATAGAGTTCATTGCTCCTGTAGAAAAATACAAGACTCCCCCATGGACCTCTGTTTCACTGATCCCTACATTTCACATCCTACCCTGGTTTCTCCTTACCTTGTTTCCTCATTGGTTACTCCTGGGGGCTGCCCCCTCTCCCCTAGAGATCAATCCCCTTTGCTCTGCCCTTAGCTCTGCCCCCCCATCCCTTCTTAAGCCATCCAGAGCACATGCTCTCTCTTTTGCCTGGGTTTCCTTCAGCCTCCATGTGATAAACTTCCACTGGAACATACCCACAAAGAGCCTTCTGCCTCTCTTGCTGAGCCAGCTGTGGCGAGTGCTGTGTGTGGATCTGTGTTGCCTGAATGTTAACCCAACCTGCATTTCTACAGGAGAGGTTTGTTGGGAACAGGCAATAGGCAGCAGTACGCACCATCCAACGCCCACAGTTTTAATCCCTTCCTCTACACCCACACCACACTGCCAATTATATGGGTGCATTCTTGTTTGAAAGGGATTTGCTGAAGTCCCCTGTTTAAGTTTGAAACTGACCTATCCTCAACATGCTCGGGGCTTGTTTACGTCAATTCCCTAACGAGCTAGGCTGGTCGAGTTGGTGTCTGTTATGCTAAATTATCTGTGCAGCTATAGACCAGCTACAGCTGTCACAGTTTCCCCTTTTGTGTTTAAAAAAGATGGAAGTGTTCTTTGTCATACTTCTGCAGGTGCCTTGTAGACAAGATGACAAGACAGCATGATGACACAGATGTTTTCACCCAGCTCCACAAGCCTAGCTTCTCCCAGCTAGCAATGTATCCCGTATATCATTGAAGTTGTAAAATTCCCAGGATTTGTTAGGCAGGATTACCAATAATACATGTTTCCAAATTGTCATGCTGCAGGTTCATTACTTGGAAGTTACAAACTTACAACTTAACTCTATAAACAGGAAAAATTTCAACAAAAATGTTGAAACATTACAACATTTCCCAAAGAACCGTGGGAAAACCAACCAACAGGGGAAACAATAGATTTTAACCCAGGTTTGTGACTCACATCCATGAATAGATAAATCCTTAAATCCTTATCTTTTAAATATATAAAATCCTTCTAATAGTGTCTAGTCATTTAGGGTATAGATAGCACCAGGCATTCCTCCTGTTTCTGTTTAAAATGAATATGTTTTAAAGTGCCATGTACTGGATACGGGTGGCATAACACATCCCAGAGCTGCAGGAGTCATTTTGTGTTTAGTGAAGTATATAACTGCTTTTGAAAGCACTGTTTACCAAATAAAATTATTAATGGAAACATTTCCTGTCCTAGTTAGGTTTTACAGGTCACATCTTGGTATATGATTAAAAATTACACATCCGTTATTTGTAATGTCCTTAAAATATTTGATTCTTGAGCCAGTTGAGTAAATTCACAAATTCCGGAGGGCAGACTTTGGCCTGTTTGGGAGACTTATTCAGAGAGTCCCTTGGGAAGCAGCCCTTAAAAACAAAGGAGTTCAGGAAAGCTGGGCATGCCTCAAAACAGAGATCTTGAGGGCACAGGAACAGACTGTCCCTGTGTGCCGAATGATCAGCCAACGGGGTAAACGTCCAGCCTGGCTGGGCAAGGAGGTTTTGGAGGAACTTAGGAATAAAAAGAGGATGTATCAGCATTGGAAGGAGGGTCAGGTCTCTAAGGAAGTATTCAAGAAGGCAGCTAGAGCATGTAGAAAAAAATTAGGGAGGCCAAAGCTCAGTTTGAATTTAGAATGGTGACTTCTGTAAAGGATAATAAAAAATGTTTTTACAAATACATTAATGCTAGAAGGAAGGGTAAGACCAGCCTTAGTTCTTTATTGGACAAGGGAGGGAACCTAGTATCTGGAGACGAGGAGAAGGCAGAAGTGCTTAATGCCTACTTTGCCTCAGTTTTTAGTGAGAAGATGATGTGCCCTCAAGACACCTGCCCGCCTGGGCTGGTAGATGGTGTCAGGGAGCAGAATGGTCCCCTCATTATCCAAGAGGAGGCAGTCAAAGAACTACTGAAATGCTTGGATGTTCATAAATCTATGGGACCAGACGAGATCCACCCCAGGGTAATGAGAGAGCTGGCAAATGAGCTTGCAAAGCCACTCTCCATCATCTACCAACAGTCCTGGTTCACTGGTGAGGTTCTGGATGACTGGAAACTGGCCAATGTGATACCCATTCACAAAAAGGGTGCAAAGGAAGATCCTGGTAATTATAGACCAGTCAGCCTGACCTCAGTACCTGGCAAAATAATGGAACAGTTTATATTAAGTGCCATCACAAAGAATTTACAGGATGGCCAGGGTATCAGACCCAGTCAGCATGGATTTAGGAGGGATAGGTCATGTTTAACCAACCTGATCACCTTTTATGACCAGGTAACCTGCCTAGTGGATGCAGGAAAGGCTGTAGATGTTGTTTATTTGGATTTCAGCAAGGCCTTTGACGCTGTCTCCCACAGCATACTCCTAGACAAGCTGGCAGCCCATGGCTTGGACAGGAGCACTCTTTGCTGGGTTAGGAACTGGCTGCATGGCCGGGCCCAGAGAGTGCTGGTGAATGGTGCTGCATCCAGCTGGTGGCCAGTCACCAGTGGTGTCCCTCAGGGGTCTGTGCTGGGGCCAGTTCTGTTTAATGTTTTTATTGATGACATGGATGAGGGTTTAGAGTCTTTCATTAGCAAATTTGCAGATGACACTAAGCTGGGAGCATGTGTTCATCTATTTTTGGGACAGAGGGCTTTGCAGAGGGACTTGGAACGGTTGGATGGATGGGCAGAATCTAATGGGATGAAGTTCAATAAGTCCAAGTGCCGAGTCCTGCACTTTGGCCACAATAACCCCCTGCAACGTTATAGGCTGGGGACGGTGTGGCTGGACAGTGCTCAGGTGGAAAGGGACCTGGGGGTGCTGGTTGACAGCTGGCTGAACATGAGCCAGCAGTGTGCCCAGGTGGCCAAGAAGGCCAATGGCATCCTGGCCAGTATCAGGAATGGTGTGGCCAGCAGGAGCAGGGAGGTCATTCTCCCCCTGTACTCGGCGCTGGTGAGGCCACACCTGGAATATTGCATCCAGTTCTGGGCCCTCAGTTTAGGAAGGACTTTGAGATGCTTGAGCATGTCCAAGAAGAGCAACGAGGCTGGTGAGGGGCTTGGAACACAAGCCGTATGAAGAACGACTGAGGGAGCTGGGATTGTTCAGCCTGGAGAAAAGGACACCCAGAGGTGACCTTATCACTCTCTTCAGCTTCCTGAAGGGTGGCTGTGGTGAGCTGCGCGTCGGTCTGTTTCTCCAGGCAACAACAGACAGAACAAGAGGACACAGTCTCAAGCTGCGCCAAGGGAGATACAGGCTAGAATTAAGGAGGAAGTTTTTCACAGAAAGAGTGGTCAAATACTGGAATCATCTACCCAGGGAGGCGGTGGAGTCACCATCCCTTGATGTGTTTAAAAAAAGACTGGATCTGGCACGTGGGGCCATGATGTAGTTGAGGTGTTAGAACATGGGTTGGACTTAATGATCTTAAAGGTCTCTTCCAACCTAGAAATTCTGTGAGTCTGTGTGATTCTGTGAAAGGGGTCTCTCTAGAAAGCTGATTCAAGGGGCCCCTCCCCCTACTGTTTCAGGAAAATATGTCCTTGGAGAAAAGTGGAAAAAAACTGTTTATTTAATGGGCAAAATATTCACAAACATTAAAAAAATAATAGTATTAAAAAATAAAACCTCTTGCTGTTCTGAAGAGATGGCAAATTCAGAGATAGTGTCCCTTTTTTGTAGTGTTGCTCATCTTGCTCAGTCTCTTATCAGTCCCTCCTGTGCTGGAAATGCTGCATCTCAGGCCCTGGTGGGCCACAGGTGTGAGCTCCCAGTGTTTTTCTGCATCTTTTCTCAGTCCAGAGCAGGGCTGATGAGTTCCAAGAAAAATAAAAGCCACAGTCCAGGGAACTTGTCTACCTCAGCTAGCTAAAAGCCCTAACTAAAATCAAAGGGCAACTCTCTCCCACTGTCTGTGCTGCAGACAACACAGTCTGAGAAAAAAATACAGGAGAGTGAGTGCTGTTTCTAAAAACAAACTCCATGCTTCTTCTCCCCCGCTTCACTCTCAGAACCAGTCTTAGTCTATTTTTCTCTCACTCTCCCTTTTATTCCTTTGCCTCCTACCCTCTCTACCAGATATTATTGTCCATATTTAATTAAGCCAGTTCTGTGTTCACCTCATCTGAAAATGACAAGATTGATGTTAAAAATAATATCAATTCCTCTGATTTCTAGGCAACCTGCAGTGTATCAGCTCTTACAGTAGATGACTGTAAGTCTTAAAGGTGCAGAACTTAATATCCAGCATAAACCGAACAGACAACTAGGGAGACAACCAGCATAAAGTCACCCTAGGACAACCCTTCATACCCTGAGAGAAGCTCAGCAGGAGTAGAAGTCCCCCATCCATTTTACCATCAGGCAGAAGGAGGAGATCTAGTAGATGGGGGGGGCAATGGAAAGAGGTCACTGCTCAGAGACGTAAAAGAATCCCTTCCTGACCCCCATCACCTATCCAAATGCCCTTTAAAAATACGTACAAGGCACTGGATCTAGAGAGTCTGGCAGATGACACTAGAGACAACAGTCTGTCTAGAGGGTCCCCCAGTTGCACTCCACCTGTCAGACAGATCACAACCTCAGGTATTAAGAGGAAAGGAAGGGTAGTTGTAGTATGTGACTCCCTTCTGAGGGGGACTGAGGGCACTCAATTTCAACCAGACCCATTCCAGGGAATTCTGTCTCCTCCATGGGGCCTGAGTGTGGACTATTACCAGAAGACTCACTGAACTAATTCATCACTCTGATTATAACCCACTACTGGTTGTCAAGGCTGGCAGTGATCAGGTTGACAAGAAGGGTAATTAAAATGGGTTTCAAGGCTCTAGGTTGGTCAATGATGGGACAAGAGCACAGGTAGTGTTCTGCTCAATGCCTTCAGTGCAGGGATGAATGATGAAATGAACAGGAAAATCTATAACAGGCTAAAGTACTGGTACCATCAGCAGAATTTTGGGGTTTTCCCTGGGGTACTTCCCACTGGTGAGGCCATGCCTTTAGGTCTGCATCCAGTTCTGGGCCTGCAATTCAGGTATGATACTGAGGTGCTGGAATGAGCTCAGAGTAGGGCAACGAGGCTGGTGAGGGATCTGAAGCAGAAATCTTGTGAGGAGCAGCTGAGAGAGATGGAGTTGTTTAGCCTGGGAAAAGGAGTTTTAGAGGAGTCCCCCTTTCACTCTCTACACCTCCCTGAAAGGAGGATGTAGCCCAGTGGGGGTTGGTCTCTTCTCCCAGGCAGCCAGTGACAGGAGAAGAGGCCACAGTCATAAGCTACACCATGGGAGGTTTAGGTTGAGCATTAGGAAGAATTTCTTCACAGAAAGAGTGATTTGGCATAGGGATGGACTGCACAGGGAGGTGCTGGAGTCCTTGTTCCCAGGAGTGCTTAAGAAAAGACTGGACATGGCCCTCAATGCCATGGTCTGACTGACAAGTTGATGTTAGGTCATGAGTTGAACTCAATGACCTCAAAGGTCTTTTCCAACCTAGCTGATTCTGGGATTCTGTGATATAAAGACAAATAAATTAAGCCATAAAAGGTAAGCAAGAGAGACACTTCCCACTAGCTATTATGCCATTTGCTTGGGGAATTTTGCTTTTCAGTCTTGTTGCAGAGTAGTTAGATCACTTTCAGTGCTTATAGAAATAAGAGGAAATCAAATATACATTTTCATGTTATCAGATGATAAATGGCCTACACTTGGTAAGCTAACACATGAGCCAGCAGTGTGCCCTGGTGGCCAAGAAGGCCAATGGCATCCTGGCCAGTATCAGGAATGGTGCGGCCAGCAGGACCAGGGAAGTCGTTCTTCCCCTGTACTCAGCACTGGTGAGGGCACACCTTGAGCGCTGTGTCCAGATCTGGGCCCCTCAGTTTGGGAAGAACATTAAGACACCTGAGCATGTCCAAAGGAGGGCAACAAGGCTGATGAAGTGTGGCTGTTGGGGGTATGACTGACATCAAAAAAGGCTTCAAGCATCTGTCCTTTACTGGTTTTCAGTACAACCTTGTATACCCTTCATCTTACATGCATTGCACCTGTGTACCCTTTTGTGACTGCTCAGTGTATCTCGGCACTCCAAGTCTCATTACCTTCAATACTGCTTACCTGTCCTGCACAGCTGTAGCCCTGTAGGGATGAGGCTTGGCCATAGCCCCACTCCCAATTAACACAAACTGTGTGTCTACAATTTCCCTTTTTTTTTCCTTTTAAATAAATGTTGTCATCTTGTTGCAGGGGTTCCATACTGTTGTCTCCTTATCACAAAAGTTTCATACCTTATTGGTACTTCTCGTGGGCATCTCCTCAGAGCACTGACTCTTTCTTCTTCACAAAGCAGGCAACTGACTCCAGTTCCCTTAACAGCCAGCCCACTCTTTTATAGCACTCTTCTCATTGGTTACATCTGTGCCCTGTCAAAGTCAGGCCTATTCCTAATCTTTGATAATTGGCCCAGCTGCAACCCCTTAAGGGTAAGATTACTTGCTACACGATCTTTATTTTCTTATATTCTATCCCCTTACAAATAAATGCCATGTCTACAATCCCTTTACAGGGCCCTTGCAGAAGAAATAGCAAACATGGTACAAGTATTTTTTGTTTAGGTTCCACCACTTCTGGAATGCATCCTTGATTCCTCCCCCAAACCAACATACATATCATCAAAGTTTTTATCCTTATGGGATATCAAGAAGCACCACTTGCAAGAATCCATGTGTCTCGGGCTGTTGTACGAGTCCAATCCGGCTAGCTCGGACCCTGGCCCACACGGTCTTACATGGACAAAATAAAAGATGAGAAGCACTCTTCTTCACATGGGGACGAGTGTCCTGTTTATTGGCTTGGGAAGAGGCACTTCCAGGTGAAACCTTCCAGGTGGAAAAGAGAGCGCGACAGTCTTGCAGTGGACTTTTATACCGGAGGGGATGGGGGCGGGGAAGAGGACTGCAGCCAATGGGATACCATTGAGGAGGGGCGAGGGGAGGGGTAACCAGGGAACAGACCACCAGGGTGTATAGCAGAGGGGTGCATGAGGGAAAGACCATGTGATGGGAGTGGGGAAATAACAATCTACGTGACATACCATACTCAGTACAAATTTCCCATCACCTAGTGCAAAACAACAACTAAATAAACTATTTAGTGCAATACAACACTCCCCCTTTTCAGTTAACTAAAATTAAAAGGAAATGCATCAGACTATTTCTGCTGCAGATTATCAATTTGTCCACCACTCATGATTTGCAGGCCTGTCAATTTTCTTTAGTTCCACAAACTCTGTGCGGTTGACTTCTGAGGTAATGGAAACCAAACTGTGGATAGCCTTTAAAAGTATGAGAGTAGAATCCCGAATGCTAACATGACTAGGAAAAGAACAACAAACTGGAACTGATGGATTAGACCTGGAATATTTTGATGGTATTGTTGCTGACCTAGCTTTGCCTGTTGAAAGATGTCCGGAAGGCGTGCCATTTCTGCTGGGGCAGCAAGGGAATCTGCTTTGCGATTACCTTCTGTGACCTTGCCTGGCAAATCAGTGTGTGACCTTACGTGCATCACATAGAAAGGGTGCTCCCGCTGCGCAACTAAATGAATTAGTTTTGAGAGCAACCTGAAGAGATGCTCATTCTTGATGTCTTTGAGAACTGCCTGCTGTGCCCCAGACACTACTCCTGCCACATAGGCTGAATTGGTAACCAAATTCATTGGCTCCGAGAACTTCTCAAAGGCTCTCATGACTGCGGCCAATTCAGCTATCTGGGGCGACCCCTCCACAAACTCAACATCAACTTCATAATGTTGGGTCTGGGGATTTCTCCAAGTCATCACTGACTTGTGGGATGCCCCAGATACATCAGCGAACACTGTAAGCACCTTGAGTGGCCTACGACTCCTCTTCTCAGGGGCAATGGGGTGGAATTCCTCGTTGAACAGGTTGTGTGATGGGGCCTGGACTGATACCTGTCCACTGTAGCTGTCCAGAGATAGCTAGAGACTGGCATTGCTCTGGAGCAGGTCCTCAAACCTTTTTTGGGTCAACCTCTCGGGAGAGTTCTTTCTCTCCTTAGAAAGGTTGACTGGCAGGTGAATACACTCAAAGACACAACCAGCCAGCTCACGCAGTCTTACCCTGGCCTTCCAGATCAACTGAGCTATCAGCTCCTGTGGCTGTGTGATGGTTTTGGATCACTGATGGGAGAGGAAAACCCACTCTATGATTAGAAATGGATACTTCTGCCCTTCAAACCACTGGAATATCAACCCATGTATGTGTGGTAACTTCCCCAAAACAATGAATTCGAAAGGCAGCTCAGGCTTATAACGATGAGCCTGCCTCTCAGCCAAAGCCTTCTGCACTTTTTGGAGGGCGGTTTTTGCCTCTGGGGTCAGTTCCCTGGGAGAGGCTAGCTCTCTCTCTCCCTTCAGTAAATTGAGAAGGGAAGCCAGGTCCTTGTTGGTGAGGCCCAGCCAAGGCCTGACCCAGTTCAAAGACCCACACAAGGAATGGAGATCTGCTAGGGTTTTGGGATCACTCTTAATTTCCAATTTCTGCAGAACAATGGTCTGCGCAGTGATTTGCAAGCCCAGGTAATTCCAAGGTGGCATCCTCTGAACCTTCTCCTCCTGCAGTTGGAATCCAGCAGAGGTTAAAACTTTAACCACTAGGTCAAGTGTGTCTTGGAGTGTTATGTCATTGGGGGCACAGACAAGCACATCATCCATGTAGTGTAGGATGAGAGCCTCTTTTTTCTGGGCGCACACTGGGGACAGTAATGAAGCCACGTACCGCTGGCAGATGGATGGACTGCATTTCATTCCTTGAGACAATACTTTCCAGTGGTAGCGCTTCATTGGGGCTTTTCAATTGATGGTAGGAACTGAGGAGGCAAATCATGGTGCATCTTTCGGGTGTAGGGAATATGGAAGAAACAGTCCTTGATATCTAGGACAGCCAATTGCCAATTTTGGAGGAGCATCGTTGGGGAGGGCATCCCTAGCTAGAGAGACCCCATGTCCACAATTCTCTTGTTTATTTCTCTTAAATCATGGAAGATCTGCCACTTATCTTTCCCTGGCTTTTTTATTACAAAGACCGGGGAATTCCAGCAGCTAGTTGTCTCTTCAATGTGTCCTTCAGCCAATTGTTCTTCCACAAGCTCCTCGAGCGCCTCTATCTTTTCATTACTGAGTGGCAACTGCTTTACCCAGACTGGATCATTTTTCAGCCATGTTAACTTGTGGGCGGAGCGCTCCACAGTGGCCGCTTCTAAAAATCCTGGGGTGTCTTAGGGATGATCAATTTGACCCCCCACTGCAACATAATGTCCCTACCCCACAAGGGAGCTTTGTAATTAGTTTATAAGCCACTAAAAATTTCTTTGACTTTTCTTACCTAACCTATTTTACTTTGAATTAACACTTTTACACAAATCTTTTTATTGGTCTGAACTTGTACTTTTCCCACTACTTTTACAGCTTTCACACATTCACTCTCACACAGGGAATAGGGTATTAGAATAACAGGTAGGGTTTACATGCTCTTCTCTCACCCTCTTGCCTGGGCAAACACACTGCAATCACACTTAGGTTGGCCCCTATGGCCGTTTCCTGCATCCGCTTGGGCCAAGGGGTCGGACCTCTGGCCTATCTCTTGGGGCTGGTCCTAGTGACCCAACCACCTATGTACCCCCGTGCCTTGCCTCACCACTGAGACTCTGAGCACACTTTGTGGTGCACGACAGGGTCCCTAGCACTGGGATCCTCTCAGGCTTCAGGACCTTCCCTGTCTAGCCACCCGCCAAGCCAGACCTATAGTCCGATCTCCGGGCTAGAACTGTCCTGTCCCTAGTGCTGTCTCCCTCCTGACTTTTTTATGCGGAGGTAGGAGGGTACAGGAGACTCCACGGGGTTACCTGGGGGTATCCCTTCCCTGTTACTGGGATCAACCCAAACGGGCCCCAACCCCTTTGCCTCCCACCATGTCTGGCTTGGCTGTCCCTCCCCTAGCAGAGAAGCCTTGGCAAAAGGGATGATTGGGTGTATGTGTGGTGTCCACCTTGCCCCCAGTGCTGACTCCTCACCCCTGTGCTTTCAGGCCATGGGTTTACGGCCCCCCTCCCTGGGACCATGGCAGTGCACCACCTACAATACGTCTGGCCCAGTCCTGGGAAGCAGGTACCTTCTTGGGCTCGTGGTATCGGCAGTGTCTAGGGGACACCCTTTAAACCCTGGTACGGTCTCCCAGCACCTCCACGGATGTATGTGACTCACACCACACCAAAGGCTCTCTACATGCCCAGAGCTGCCTAGGCTGCTACAGCCTTACCAAGGGAGGCCTAGCCCTAATGCGTGTGGCTCACAAGCAACTATCCCCTGCACACCCGGGAGGGCCCCCCTTTGTACTCAGGAGGCACCTCGCTCACTTGTTTCTTTCACTTCCCCCCATTCCCAGTAGGCCCCCTCACAGGAGTCCGGAACCACGGTACTAGGGGGCTCACATGCACTTCGAGGGTCCAAGATGCCAGCCCTCATCTCATTCATGGACCACTCACATGCCTCCTACGCCCACCGCCGGAGTTTGTTACCCTTCCGGTGCTCCTCGACGTCACTGGTCCCAGTCTGATTCCTCTGGTCCAGATAGCCAGCTGTCCTGGAGGCCCAAAAGGACAGGCAACCATCCCGTCTCTGGTCCTCTTCAGGCGTGGCAGTCCTGGACAAGTCCCCAGCTGAAATAAAAGGGCAAGGACACCTGCTCCTTTTTAATGCCTTTATTTATGAAATCAGCTCTGGGTGGGGACCCGAGGGGTCATGCACACCACCGCTGCTCCCTTCAGGGCACGGAGGAGGAGGTAAACAGCTTTGCTATGTAGCAGAGCTGGGGCTTCCATCCTCACAAGCATGCCTAGGAAGACAGCTCTCAATTTATCATCCAAAGTCCTCATCCTGGTCCTGTTCTTGTAAGTTTATGGTGGCAACCTGAAATCACACACAATGGAATAGAGCAACAGCTCCCAAGTAGGACATGTCACTCAGTCTCTTACACTGCAAGTTGGCTTGTCTTTTTAGGGGGTTTTTCTCTAGAACTGTACGTTGTGTCTCAATTTACATATTACATACGTGACATCACCTTCGCTATGGCTAAAGCCATTCTGGGACACCGTGGAGGCAACACTCGACAAGAAAAAAAACCACAGGCAAGGGGCTGCTGGGTAAGGCGACCAACAACATTGACAGTCAACAGAATCAACATATTCAACTGGGTAATCAACATTTAACAACCAACAAACAGGGCAAACCACCAATTTACTGAGTTATCCTATAAACTTGGTCGTAACGAGGGATAGCAAGATAGAGAGTGAGTGGGAAAGAACAGGGATTTAGCAGGCAAGCAAGGGACTGGCAACTGCACAGAGCAACATAAAAAGAGAAACCCAGGGGCAGTTTTTGCTGCATCCCAATAAATCCAGAGGTGTTTTCCTGCTGCAGTGGTCACTCCAATCCAGCGGGAGCAGATGGAGCTGCGGCCCGGGAAGCAAGGCTGGCACAGCCCCGCAGCCCCATGTGTGCCCCTCAGAGCCCTGTGCAAAATGGTGGCAGCGGAAGCAAGGAGGCCGTGGGCTGCAGGCAGCGCTGCCTCCCTGCTGTGCCACATGCCACAGGCGGCTTCAGCATCACCACAGGTGGTCTCGGGACACTGGTCCCGCAGCTGGTGACGAGCCGCCGAGCAGCAGAATGCCATGGATAAGGGGGACACTGGGTGTATAGCTAGTTAAGGAACAAAGAAGGGCAGTGTTCATCAGTGCCTCCCCTCGGGCAGGAATGGAGGGCCCAAGATAGCACTCAGACCCAAGGCTGAGGCAGCTGGGCAGCCTGCCTGGGTTTTGGGTAGGAGATGTCACCAAGAGACCCTCCAGCCTGGTATGGCTCTCTGCTCATTATGTGCCACAGCCTTCAAGGTGGGCAGTGATCTGTGCTTGATTCCAGAGGACAGCACTGGCCGAGTTTATGCAGCTTGTCAGCTGGAGACTGCTTATGAGCCTTGGAGAGACACCCCAAGGGGGGGAAATCTCTCAGTGCCTCCCTCTGTGCTTGCAGCTCTAAACACCTGGGGCTTCAGGGGTAATTATACCAGAGGTGCTCTGTAAGGTTTTCCAAGACATTCTGAGCATAGGGTGCCTGGAACACAAGTGTCATGAATATTTCCTTCCCAGAAGAGCTGCTCTGCTAAAAGGCCACCCGTGTTATCTGTTACCTGCAGCAACCAACACATCTGTGTGTGTCCTGTGGCAGTACCACATGGTGTCCGAGGACAAGCAGGAGGGAGCTCAGGGCCTCTGGATGACTGCTTGAGGGATCTGGGGCGCATGTGGTATTTACTTCTGCCACTTGCAGTGACCAGACACAGGAGGGTCCTCGAGATGAATACCTGGCCACCCTGGTGTTCCCAGCAGAAGTGTGTGGGTTTGACCCTGGGTTACTCTACAGGACACCAGGCCTGATGGCAGCACGTGGGTTACATCTGCCTCAGAGGGAAAAAGAATCTTGGCTCGGGAGTTTGTGGGGCTCCTTAAGTGAGCACTGGAAGTGGAAAGGCACTGCACACCCATGTTTGGGTGACAGTGGAGGATGGAAGCAGTGCTGCCATCAAAGGTCATGAATCTGCAGCAGAAGTAATGGGAAAAGCAGGTTTCTTGCCAGGATGCTGTCAGCCAAAAAGACTACCAAAGAAAGACACTTGCACTTGGGTTTTTTACAGCAGCCTTCATACAGGGCTTCTGATGGTGATTTCTGAGGAATAAGACAGGAGCGCCTTTGCATTCCCACGCACAGTGCTGCCTCCCAGAATACATCAACCCTTCTCCATGTTGTTCCTTCCATTCCTATGCAGAATAAGGAAATTCAGTAGTGGGGAGGTCCAGGAATTCACAGGCAACGTGGGCATACATTGGGTTGTTCACAGACACCACTTCGTTATGAGGTCACAGAGCCCTGTTTGATGTGAGGTTCCAGAGCTCCACTGTGCTCTTCAGTCATTCTGCCTTGTAAAATCCTAGAAGGCAACCCTCTGCCCTAAAATCCATGTTATTTTGATGTTAAACTAGTTTTAGCTTTTTAACCACAACTGTCTTGAAGTTATCTATAGTGACTGATCAACTCAGTTGGGTTTTCAGTCTTCTGTTCTGAAAAAGCTTAACAGTATAAATCTGATTATGAGAAGAATTTCAAAGTAGGGTGCAAATCCTATTAAATATCAAACACTAACATTTTTTTCAGATCACAGGGAACTCAAAATCAAATCCCATCAGGTGGAGATGTGATTTTCCCATTAATACCCATTCCCTCAAACTCCTCCCTCAAAATCACATGAATGAGTTTAAAAAAGGTGTGATCTGATCAGAAGGTAATGCTGCTGGGTTTTTTCTTAATTGTGTGAAGAGAAAGAGAGGTGAATATTTCGGTTGGGATCTCCTCACAAAGTATTCTAACTATTCATTAGGAATTAAATTTTTCTTTCTGGCCTGCTATCCAACATCATCATGAAATTAGGAATTTACCATATTGGATTAGGATGGCTGTGGTAACATGACATCTCAGACTTATTACCAAAATCTCATAATCATTTCATGGTAACACCAAAAATGTTAGAAATACACTATTAGTCAATGCAAACAGATACCGTCAGTTGTTCTCTTTAGACTTATTTCTTTCCTTATTTGTATAATTCAACAATAAATACCAAAAGCAGAAATAAACTCATTTGTCAGCCAGGCAGCATAATAGATTAGGATAATTTGTTGCAAATTTACTATATTTCTGAATATCTTGTCATGTGGACACTTAGGTCAGTGAACTCCAGGCATATTCAGCATCAGTACTGTTATTACAATATTAAGGTATTGAACATATGAGCCAACAGTAACAATTATTTCCTGATATTTAGTGGTTCAATTACTATAAGCTCCTTTCCATATAGGTGGTACAGTAACTGTACAAATACAATTCTTAGAGCAATAAATCATACTGTTTCTGTTGCAAAATCCACTGTTCTTGGCAAGTTAAATCAAAATGCAATTTTTAAGAAGGTATTTGTTTTGAAAGCACATATTAGGCTTAAAACTGTATTGGTGTTTATTTGGAGACTTCTTATGACAGTGTCAGTCCATATAGTAAAGAATTTTTTTAAACTGCAAGAAAGAAAATAAACATGCAATGCTTCTTCTAACTGTGTAGAGACATTTTTCAAGGCAGTAAATAAATCAGTGTTACTAAAAGAGTAATGAAAATGTTACTTATATTTATAGCAAACTGTCCACTGTAAAAAAAAATAGAAACTCTAAATAAATAATAGAAAAAGGAAACTAGTATTCATATATTTTTAATATATCTGGTGGGCAGGTTTTCAAGGTACCCAGACAATTCAAAAGATGCAAAATAGTCCATAGCAGAATTTAAATTGTATTGGAGAGTAGACACTCAGATGCTTTTAAAGCCATGACTAAATACTGCTACAAATTCTCTTAGCATGACTGTTATGAGAGGTGTGTATATATATATATGTAATTCTAAACTGAAAGCTGTACATTTGACTGAAATTAGTGATAATTTTCTTTTGCAAGAAACTTTTCCATAATTATCACTCATACTATCCTTAAAATTTGTTTCTTTGTTTGTTAATATCCAAAGTTAATTTCCATCAGAGATTCCCAGTTACACCCTGTTTCATTGGAGTTTCTGGGGTGTCTGCCCCTCTGTAAAACTGGAAGACACTTTGACAGGCATCCTCCAAAAAGGGAAGAGGATGAAGCAGCTGCTGAGAGGACAAGCAATGATGGTGACCATACAGCTATGGAAGAGAAAGGACTGCGGGTGATTTGGTGCCACTTCTCTGGAGAATATTTAACTCAGCCTCCTGAAACCCTTGCGACTATATATCTATGAAGGGAGAATTACTAAAGGAGAACATTGACATCAGATAAAGCCTGGAGTGGAGGGAGAGTAACCACAGCATCAACACCAGCTCTGTTCAGGAGCTGTTAAATAGGCAGATCCATTTCAAGGGGCTGAGAAAGAGGATTTAATGTAAATTATAAGAGTTAGGGGTATGAACCAAATTGTGGGAAATAAACTCCACTACCAAAGAATTAAATGGCAATCAATAGGAAAAGAGGTGCAGCATAAAAGAATTACTACTTGGAGCAGAGCAAGCAGCACAGCAGACTAGCAGCAGCAGCAGTGTTTGAGATACAGAGCAGCACAGCACAAGGACAGTGGAAGTCCTGGAGAATAAACCAGAAAATTCAGAGCCACCTTATCCATGACATGAGGCATAATCAAGACTGCAGCCAGGAATAGAGGACATGAGAGTCAGGAAAGGGAATCCAGTTCAAGGCTGGTGCTATGCAGAATTCCACAGGAGAAGAGTGAGAGAGAAAACAGCACTAATTTTATTAATCATGAAAACCAAGGGGTGGGAAAAGAATGTAAAGCCTCAAGACAGCAGCAAGGGAGACCACAGCTCCTTGCTGCAAGCACTATGAAAGATGAGAGTGATTGATCACAGTGTGACTAACATTGAGATCAAATGAGATGAACTGCAACTCTCAAGCAGCAAAGAAGGCAGTGGAAATTCTCTTCTCTTGCTCCAGGATTACAAGAAGAATTAAATGCTTAATAGGTTCAATTCTAGCACTGAATTAATTTAAGAACAACAGCAGTGGAATAGCGTGCTAGGTAGTGCTTTATGAAGTTTCACTTACCTTGTTTTCATTGGAATATTTAATAAAGTAGTGCAAATTCCAATTAATGAGTCCAATCAACATCTCATCTCTAAATGAGGCATTTGTTTCCTCTCAGTGTCAGCGAAGTCAAAGCCATTTCCAGGGACTGTGTTTCCATGGCACTTTTAGCATCACTAAAAATTACCTTGTGCAGTTAATAAAGTAGATGATATTGCATAGCTCAGCAGGTAATTTTTACAATTATTGTTTTTTTAGACTCAGCATCATGGGTGAAGGGAAGGCAAAAAAATAGTAATGGCAAAGAAAGTAGCCTTTGGAAATAAAAATATCAATAAAAAGCAAATAGCCAATATAGCCATTTATTCTGAACTAATGAAAAAATGTATCTGTGGGTAGACTTATGCCTGCAAACAGAAACATATCTTCCCTTCCCTTCCCTTCCCTTCCCTTCCCTTCCCTTCCCTTCCCTTCCCTTCCCTTCCTTCCCTTCCCTTCCCTTCCCTTCCCTTCCCGGAACTTCCCTTCCCTTCCCGGAACTTCCCTTCCCTTCCCTTCCCGGAACTTCCCTTCCTTCCTTCCGGAACTTCCCTTCCCGGAACTTCCCTTCCCGTTGTAACACCCAGACCTCTAGATCCTAATTCAACATTATTTCTTTCCATGAATTGTCCCACTGATCTTAGTGACCAGTCAACACAGACTAACAGTGAAATAAACAAAGGAAGAAAAAAAAGAAAAACAAACCCAACAAATAAAACCTCATATGGAATAGATGCAGTAAATATGTGATTCTGTTTTGAATTGTAATATTTTGCATTTTCTAATGTTAATGTTTGCCTAATCAGTCATGCTTCAAAAGTTGCATTTAGAAGCTTGCCTAAAATTTTTGCACTCCAGATATGCCTCTTTCATCAAGCAGCTGTAGAAGTTTTATGAAACATATTTTGAAAATTAAATTAAAATTTTAGTAGTACTTTGACACAAGTTGATCCAGATACAGCCTTCAAAACAATCCACTACCCTTCATTTCCATTAATGGGAAGAAGGCAATCCAGGTGCTCCCCTTCTAACACAAATTTTCAGAGTGGTGTGACTAGAAAAATATCACATGACTCACCATTCTGCCATTGAAATCCACCAGTATTTACCTGAATGATGCAGTGTATGATGTTCTGTCAACACATGTGTGATCAGGCAGTCAGACAGAAGCTGACTCTCTTAACATTTAAAAAAATCCCTGCTATCTTTGGAGAAAAAGAGAAATCTTACTCTTCTACATTATCATGTTCTCAGAAGTCATCATATATTCAAAGAGATTATATTTAAAAACTTTATTATATTAATAGTCCACTGGGATTACTGTCATTGTGGAGGAAGCCCAATAGACACTCAATAGGCGGAAACTCCATATTAGTTTATTGAACTTTAATTTACATTCTTTGTTCTTCCAGAGAGAAAGACTATTTCTTTTGGTTTCAAATCCAAATATCTAGAAGTGGACTACTCCTGTTGATTAAAAAAATATTGGAATAGTCTTTTCACCAAAATGCTAAATGTGGACATTCTTACAACTTAATGCAAAGAAAAAGACCAGTGTGATTAAACTGTAGAATTTTGGGCCAGACAAAAGGAAAGTTTTCAAGTAGTTTTTGTGTTGCATGTGGCACAATTTCAGTTTTGTAGGGAACTAGATGCTTCTGCAATGGCAAAAATTATTGGATAAAATACTCTTTTTTTTGTGTGTATGTAACCCCTCAATACCATGTTCTCAGCGCAAAAACAATGCAAAATTCCCTTGGAGGATTCCCTAATGGAAACAAACTGGTTTTTGTGTTTATTTCCAAAGGCATTTTGGCTCATATTTTAGAATATTTTGTGTAATTTCTTTCTGACTCTGACAAATGTTTCCTTCATTATTGAAAATAATTCAAGTTAACAAAGGAACCAATGGAGCTTTTGCAAATGCACATTATCTCTGTAAAGCTGGGTTTAATAATTTATTGATTCATCCAGGTTCCTCTACACTGCCTCCCAAAGCAGTTTTAATACTGAAAAGGAAAGAAAAATACCAAAGTTATGGTATTAATGGCAAAGTCATTTGCAGTGATCAACTACAACTTCTACAGTTTCAGTGACAAATGACTTATAAACAGTGATTTTGTCAAGAAGATAAAGTACTCATAGCTACATTCTGACACACAGAAAAAATTGCACTATGATTGTGGTTTCCATAATGCTTACCCAAGTTTCTGAGCAGACTTATAGATTCCTTTTCTGCACAATTTCCTCCACGTAATAGGTCCATTTTCACTTTTTTAGAAATACATTATCTTTATCTTCTTTGCTATCTAAAAAAAGTTTCTGTCAAGCCAAACACTGGAACTACCCACAGTGTCTCATTCTTGTTTAATACCTAAAAAAGAAAAGCCACTCACCAAAGCAGAGGGTAGCTATATGCATTTAAACATTGAAGAAAGAGTAAATTGGGCTGACTTCTACATCAGAAACTAGGTTCTTAGCAATTCAGCTATCAGAGTTACACTCATTTACCTGAGAAGTGAGCCTTCCTGAAACATTAAGGAATTAAAGGATTAATCTTCCTTGATTCTGTACTCTGCAGCAGGGAGAGATATATGAATGTAGCACCCTACAGGATCAGACTTCTCAATCAGTCTGTAAACAAAGGCTGTAGGTGTGAAGAAAAGGAAAATAATGCACATTGTTTATCTTGAATGCAATGGGCTTCAGGTATAAAAAATTACTATTGCTTGCAGAGTATTTGTAATCTGAAACACCACACAACTTTTTCCTCCATTTAATAAACTCCCTGAAAAAGATCTAGTCACTTGCTACACCCTGTTAATTAAAAACTTATGTCTGGTGAGCATACATGGTCCTGTAAGCTATGGTGAATAAAATTAGATGGATAGAGAAAGGGCAGAGGAGTACCAAGGACAGAACTATGTGATGCATCCATGCAGCACACAAAGGCACAGTGATTTTTTTAGAACTTTACTCGTAGGTAGTCAGTTAAAACACTTCCAATACTTTGCACATAAGGAAAGGTCAGTCTGCATCCAAACAAGCAAATGTATTAGAAAATTATGTTCACTCAGCAAAATTGCAAAGAAAGTAGGCATGGCAACAGAAACTTCATGTCTTGTGGAGTTGAATACTGTTAAGAAGTTATCAAGGAAAGGCAGCAGGATGAAGATACATCATGGTGCAACTTTGTTTCTCACTTTATTTCTACCCATTGTGGCTTAGAAAGAGAGCATGACTTTTCTCAAAGTTATGCACCACAGGCTTAAGGAAACTTTACAGCAAGTCCCAGTTTCATGAGAGGCTTCTTGAGGGAACCTTAAACCATTAAATATCTTCACAGTTTATTCCTTAACTAGGAGGATGATTAGTATTTCCATTGTTTACACAATTTAAATACCATGAAGGCATTTCAATCTGTGTAGAGCTAATACTTTGTTTGGTGTTACCAAAGCACAGTGATTGATTGGCATCACCCCTTCAGCTGTAAATAAGATGTTTTTTGTGGGTGTGTGGGTGCCACCACTTCCCAAATCAGACTTTCATTTAAAGGTTTGAGAAAGAGTGACGGAAAGAGGAAAGTAAGAAAGAGAAAGTAAGAAAGAGAAAAGAAGGAAGAGAGAAGAAGGAAGAAGGAGGAGGAGGGGAAGAAGGAGGAGGAGGTGGAGGAGGTGGAGGAGGAGGAAGAAAACTGTCCTGGTTTCAGCTGGGATAGAATTAATTTCTTCTCAGCAGCTGTACAGTGCTGTGTTTTGGATCGGAATAAGAGTGGTCTTGGCAACACTGATGTTTTTGTAGTTTTGGTAAGTCATGTTTGTCCTAAGTCAAGGATATATATTTTTTTTTTGTCCCACGTTCTTTCAGTGAGACAGTACAAAGAAGAAGCTGGGACAGATGACCTAAACCAAACGATGTTCCACACCATAGAATGTCCAGCCTAGTATATAAAATGGGGGGAGTTACCCAGAAGCATGGTTTATTCGGGCCTGGGAAAGGGAGTCTGACATCCCAGTTGAATTACAGCTTTACAAGACATGGTTGGATGAACAGGATTCTAAGTGCAACAGATACATACTTATTACTTAATTTCTAAGCATTTTATCAACTGATGCTTGGATAATTTAAGTAATTGGCTGATTTGATCAAAATTCAAATTTTATTTGAAGAGTTTTAAACCTTTTCCTTGACCTGGTTTTGTTTTGCTTATTATAGCTTTTGTCATTTTCACATTTATTTTATTCCTCAATAAGCTTGTACCTTCTTCTCCTGTGACATACTGGAAGTGTCACAACAGCAAACTTTACTATTTCTTGCATAGTTTTCCAATAAAAGATAAAATCAATAGCTCTAGTTCCACACTTTGCCATAAGCTCCATAAGCTGCCACCAAAGCATACCAGGAAAGGGAGGGTAACTATTATTGGGTATCTATGTCTTTAGAAATTTGTCCCTTGTGTCAAGGCATCACAGCTGTTTTTAAATTACCTCTGCTATGGGACCAACCAAGCAGCAGTAGCCTGGGCTTTGAGATGTCGAGTTGTTCCTCCACAGTTAGGCTACCATTTTTCATCTGAACTGGGTACTATGGTTGTCCTTACACAATGCTCATTTCAGACATAAACATCAGAGAATTACTTCTGTCCCTACTTGATTTTAGGCTTCTATGGGAACAATTTTAGTCTGACTTCAAGCTCACTTCTCATAGCCTTTTTCTGGAAATACCTTTGCTGGGGAGTTGGAAGTCAATGACAATGAAAAGAGTGGTGTCAAAAGTCATTAAAAATGTGTAACTCCATTATCCACACTGATCTGTGCAATGTTAATAGCCTGCATCCTGATGTAACAAAATTGATATCAGTCCTCACTTCCCTTGAAAGGACAGCAGACTCCTGAACACAAGACACTCTAAGTTTTGTACAGTTTTGTTTGTTTGTTTGTTTGTTTGTTTTTGTTTTTGTTGTTGGTGGTGGTGGTGGTGTTTTTGGGGGTTTTTTTAATTGTAAAAGCTCCTGAGTACTAACACATGCACCTGTTAGCAAGTATATGTTCTCTTTGAGCAGAGCTACTGGGCTCAATCATCTTCTTCTGAGGAGCTCAGGGGCACTTCTAGATCAGAGTGCAGTGAGGTCCATCCAGCCAGGTTTTCAGTAAGAATACTCTGGTATGACTGCCTGAGCCACACCCCTACCTCACCTTTCCTACACTCATCTAACCTGCCCCTATCATGATAATGGTAATTCCCTGGGCAATCCTTCTTCAAGGGGTTTGTAATGGGAGCCCAGCCACACAGGTTTGAGAGTGGTTCTAAAGAACAGCAAAAGTTTTTGTGAGTTAAAGAAGCTGTCTTATTCTACTGCAAACTAGGAAATCTTACTCTTTAAAAGGCAAAAATCTGAACAACTTAATCCAACAGGGCTGAAGCAAAGTATTGGTTTATAAACCACCCCACTGAACATGCCACGAAGATACTTGCTCTAAGCATTGCTCCCAGGCAGTGCAGTGGCATGCAGCACTTTGCATCAAGCTCTGTGCCTTTCCTGATCAGTGTCTTTATCTTACCCTTCAAACCCCAGCTGACAGTTGTTTTCTCCCTGTAGTCTCTCTGTAGAAGCAACAGACTTCTATGTCCTCGTTGGAAATTCACCTGCTTGCATCTCAATAAAACCATATCAGCTGCTCACAGCATCTCTTCTGGGTTTGTCCAACAGCAGCAGTTGCCCTTTCTCCGAAGGAGCTTACCTGAGCTGCTCTTTTTTTAAAGGCACACAGCATGTTGCAAAGGATGAGCAAACAAAAGAAAAAATTAGCTACATCAGAGATAGCCAGGTAACACAGACACAGCCACCTCATCGAACTGAGGTGGGTTGAGCCCAGCAGATCCCAGCAGAATACCTCATTATTGCATATAAACATCTCAAATACAGGTGTCAAGAGGAACATGACAAACTCTGTTTAGTGGTGCCCAGACGAGAAGCAACAGACACAACCTAAGCCAGAAGAAGTCCCATCTCAACATTAGGAAGACCCTCTTTAGTCTGGGAATGGCAGACCACTGGAACAGACTGCTCAGGGAAGTCATGGAGTCTCCCTGTCTGGAGGCATTCTAAGTCCATGTGGACACATTCCACCGTAACCTGTTCTAGGTGACCCTATTTTGGTGGGGATGTTGGATTGGATGATCTCCAGAGGTCCCTTCCAAAAGTAACAATACTGTGATTCTCCGCTTCTGTGAGTACTGGGGCAGATGGAAGCACTCTACAACCTCAACAAGATTGCAGATGATACCAATACAAGGGTGCAACTGTCACACCTGAGGATGTCATCCAGAGGGATGGCATACCATCCAGAAGAACCTGGACAAGATGGAGAAGTGGGTCCATGTGAATCTCATGACATTCAGCCTTGCAAAGGTGCCTCATCTATGTCAGAGCAATCCCTGCTAATATAGGGTGGGAATGAATAGGAGACCAGCTCTACGAGAAGGATTTGGGGGTGCTGGTGGGTGAGAGGCTGGACATGACCCAGCCACGGGCACTCCCAGCCCAGAAAGGCAAACGTGTCCTGGGCTGCATCCAAAGCAGCATGGGCAGCAGGGGAGGGAGGGGATTCTGTTCTTCTGCTCTGCTCTGCTGAGAGCCCACCTGGAACCCTGCATCCAGCTCTGGCATCCCAGCACAGGGAGGACATTAACCCATTGCAGTGAGTCAAGAAGACATCCACAAAAATTTTGAGACATCTGGAGCATCTCACCACATGCTGAGGGAATTAGAATCATTCAGCCTGGAGAAGAGAAGGCTCCAGGAACAACTTATTGAAGCTTTTCAGTACTTATAGGGGGCTTATAAGAAAGATGGGGACAAACTCAATAGAATCTGTAGCAATAAGGCAAATGGTAATGATAAAGAGACTAAGTTCAGACTAGATATAAGGAAGAAATTTTTTACAATAAGTGTAGTGACACAAAGAAGCAAGATGTCCAGAAAAGTGGCACATGCTTCATCCCTGCTAAGAATTAAGGTTAGGTAGAATGGTGCCTCTGAACAATCTGATCAAGTAGAAGATGTCCCTGCTCATTTCATGGGTTTTGGACTAGATGACCTTTAATGTCCCTTCCAACGAAAGCCATACTATGATTCTACGTTTCTGTGAAATTAGGCTCCTAATCACTCATCAGAGAGGACAATTTTTTCAATGGCTGCCAAAAAGACGGAGACATCTTCTCTATCATTGTGACATGAAGTCATATTTTCACTGTGGAAGAAAGCAGTAGCACTTGCTAGTCTGTTATTTGGGGCATTTGAGTTGA
Organism: Camarhynchus parvulus; assembly: GCF_901933205.1. NCBI lineage: Eukaryota > Metazoa > Chordata > Aves > Passeriformes > Thraupidae > Camarhynchus > Camarhynchus parvulus. The sequence continues at coordinate 14,451,440 of NC_044601.1, read as the reverse complement.
ATGTGCAAAGTTCAAAAGCTGAATTCACTCCACTGCATCAGTGTGCCACACTCCCTTTTGAATATAAAATTAAAATTTGCATAAATAAAATCAAAGAAGGCAAAGTTCCAATTCCCACCAATGGCAATGTTTGCTCATGAACCCTTTTGCCTTTAAAGGCTTTCCTTTGCATAATGTAGAAAATAGGTTCTGCTTTACTATTGATGTACTGTTTTCTGTTCAAAAAGCTAGAACTTGCACAAAGTCTCTCAAAATTATCATTAAAAAACAGATCACTTCAGATGTGTTTGGAGGTTAACAGAGGTTCACTAACAGTTTGGGTAAACTAGAGATATTTTAACCATAGCAAATAAATTTGCTGATTTTAAAACAAGTTCATATATACTTGATATTGGTGATTAAGCAAAGGAAATTTCTTGTCTGATTCTGAAGATTTCCATGGAACAAAGCTACGAAGCAAACCCATACTCTTCCTTGTTAAAAATACTTTGATAAATTGCACCAAGCTGGAATCACCGAAAGTGTCAGTATTTTTGTGTTGAGTGTCATTTCAGTACCACTTTGTGAAAGATTGATCTCAGAGAAGGAAAAGATAATAAACGGAAAGGATCTCTTTTAGAAAGGGGCAAGATGAAATTTCTTTCATAGGGAAATGTTAAATCTTTAGTCTTGAATCTGGAGCTTCATCTAGGTGTATTTCCAGAAAAAAACAAAAGGTTTTGTAGCACACTTTATAGGCCATATGCTTAAGCCCACCAAGTTCAGGAGAGCTCCTACATTTCTGCCATTAACTTTTTGCTATCCAGGCTTTCAATCTTACTTCTTTCTGTTGTAGGACTTTCTGTTTCATCTAGTGCCAAGTTGTATGACTCCAAGCTCTGTTTCATCATCCCTTTTCACTCAGATGAAGGAACAGATTCCTGTGTTGCCCTTTCCCTGGGGGCTTACCCACCTGCATCTCGGGAGCCGCAGCCAAGCACAGAGGAGAGACATCACTGCAGAGAAAAGCCAGCATGGTCTTTGCATGCACAGCATTGTTCTGCTTTCTCTCTGATTTCCTTTTGCTGCTTCTGACTGAAACAATAAGAGAGCAACTGCACAGCTCAGGCACAAGAGAGCGGACCATTTTGGCCTTGCTTTCCAAGGTAATAAAATGAGAACTAGCCCTAATGAAAAACTACATCTCTAAAGCTTATTAGAGTTGAAACTAACCTTTCAAGTAACCCAGACAGATTGTGAGACAGAGGATTTACTGCCCAGTGCAAGATGTAATGGACCTACAAACCAATCTGACTACAGACATGAAACTGCTCAGAGAAATTATGCAATCTAGAGTAATGGAATGACAACATTTTTCAAATACAGAACTATGCAGAGTGAAAGAAGGGAACAAAATAACTGTTAATTAGAACTTTTTTGTTCCTAAATGAATTTTATTGACTTTGTCAAATTTTATCCTCTTACCATTGCAACATTTTTGTCATCTCTGTCCTTTATTTGTTAAATGGTGATTATGACACTGATTTACAGTTGATAATTACCTTGGTTTAATGGGTCTAAAGTCTCTTCATTTAGTGTTTGTCATTAAGAGGGTGTGTCTGTACAATATGCCTTTGGCTCAAAAGAAGTTTATCACCCTATAAAAATGTCCTCAGCTAAATAAAAAATAAATTCACCTCTCTCCATTCTATCATTATTCCAGTTTTATAAATTTGGGGTGAATATTTATCTTACAGAAAGAAGAGAGGTTGCTGTTACAAAACCTTAAGTCTGGCTGTAGATACACTATAATAACCTATAAAACGTATTTGCCCACAGTGACCCATTAGTGACCTAGTACAACTTATGATTAAAGCCAAGATTGTTAAGTGAGTTTGCCTGACAATATTGGTGAGTGAGTTTGCCTTTTCGCCTTTTGAGATGTAAGTAAGGTCCTTTTTGAGCATTCTTGTCAAGGTTATCTGAAAGAATGGAAGAACAATCACAACATTCATCCCCAAAGGGAAGAAGAAGGAATAGAGATGCATGGATGTGTGTTTTTCTGTCTGTGTTTGGGTCACCATGTGTATGAGAAGAACACTGTTTATGCATTACAAAAAATCTTGGTCCTTTTTTTTTTTCCTCATAAGATATCACTACTAAATCCAATGTAAATTTATACTGCAAGATGGCACAACTTGGTCTAAAATGAAAGTCAATAAAATAAATAACCTGTGCCAGATAATCAGCTCATTCTAAACTCCATACTGCCTGTCCTGTCAGGTCTTTGGACTAACTTGGATAAACTACAGATAAGATCAACTTGGCTACTGCAGGACTGACAGCCAACTTCTTCAAGATTCTGAAAAAAACAAAACCAAGACTAACAATCATTCCATAAAATTAAGACTTTATACTCATTTCTATCTAATTTCCATGATCTTTAGATATTTTTTATCACAGTACAGTGCCATAGCACTTGTAGCACATCCTAAGAGTATCCAGACTCCTGGCAGTCATTGTGAACTGTGGCTGTCAGATAAAGTATAGCAATTAGCACATCACCACATGTAGGGGTATGGTCTGTGTGCTCTTACTGATGCAGCTGCTATAGTGCATAGGCTGCCTAACGGATCAGCTTTGAAGTGCCTTTCTTCTGAAGTTATCATTTTCCCTCTATGCACAAAATTATACCTAAAAGCAAAGATGAATTACCATGTTAATAATAACACTGCCTAGTTGTATTGCTGTGATTAATGTTTGCAGACCCAGGCCAAATATGATTTGTCTTATGCTGGAATAAAAAACTACACAACTTTGACAGAGATGAAATGACAGTGCCGTGTTTAATCAAAATTCCATAATTTTTTTCTCTTGCTCTTATGCAATTTGCCTAGCTTACAGAATTTTCTGGACAGTTTGTTAGCTGAAATATTTTGTTTCAAATTAAGATTTCTGAAGAAAAGTTAAAACCAGGTATTAATAAAGAAAATAGTTATTTACAAAGCAAATGGCTGATTTAACAGCAGTATCTATGCCTTCCAGGCGCCCAAAAAATTACTATAAATTAGTCCCTTGGTCCGGGGTCAATAAAATGTATTTCAGATGACAACAGTCTTCTTTTCCTCAGACATATAGGAAAAATATCTGTGAGTGTGTCTTTGGAGTATTTACATAAAAATTGGCATAAACATGGACTAAGACTTTCCTCTGAGCTAATCAGAAAAAAAAAAAAAGCCATATAGTAGACGAAGTCTTTAAAGGAATTAATTTATGAAAATTAAGTAAATGAAATAAAACCATGACTACTAGTGAACATATCAAACAGAAAAATGCAATATTATATAGAAAAGTATTTTTGGAGCTTCTTAGTTGTATGGCTTCTTCAGCCCATTGCAGGAAATGCAGGACACAGTACAGACACTGAAGCAGCAGCTGTGTAAAATTGTCCCTTCAGGACGTCCCTGCTAACAAACCAGCACCACTAGCAGCTGTGGGATACTCTCCCCACGAGTCAGGAGAGCGTCTAAGGCTCTCACCTTGTTCAGGGATGTGACTCACAGCAACAGCCAGCAGAAGAAATAAGAGCGTGGACTCCAGCTGGGGTGAATCTGGGTTTATTGAATCCCGTCATGGAGACAACACCCCCAGGGGAACCAACAGCCAAAGACAGCGGTGAAGGGCTTATAAGAGTTTATAAAGAGCGGAGAAAACGGGGGGGGAGTGGGTCCTCAGGCGAATAGGATTGCAAGGGAGAGTGGGGTACAGAAGATTGATATACAGAATACACCAATGGGAATAACTTTAGGGTGGCCTTCAGGGCCCTGGCCTCTGAACCAATCACTTAACGGCCAGGCTGGAAGCTTCTAGAGAGAAGGGATGGGTCGCTAAGTAACAGACAGGGCACCAGGGAGGGGTCAGGGAAAGGATACATTGGTTTCCAGGGTAACTGGGGAGGAGACAGGGTGATTGACAATGCAAGGGAGGGAGGAGAGAACCACGGCAGAGCCATTACAACGGAGAGGGGGCTACAGAGCCGTCCAACCTACAATTTATACAATCAAGGCATATAAAATGCAACACAACACAGACACCATAATCTCTAGTTTCTGTAGTCCCAGCCTCTGTGACACAATAAAGACTGTTTCACAAAGCTCAGTCATGATGTGCTAACTTACTACTTCTTGATGGATTTACAGAATTTTGTTGCACACTATGAACAACAAAAACACAAACTTCTTCATTTGGACAGCTAGAGAAAAATACATGTCTGTTCTGTCCCTTTGATTTGAATTCCCTTCAACTTTCTTCTTATTTAAAAAAAAAAATTACAAGAAAAGACAGAAAAAAATCCTAAATGTATTTCCTTCAGAACTATTTCTAGTTCAGAAAGTAGTAAATATTTTTTTTATTTGAATACTGTGTTTTTATTAAAGAAAAGCAAATGCTTGGATTTTTTCAAGTTGTTACTATTGTCAGCATATATACGTGCCAGCTAAATAACCTGACACATACAGCAAAAAAAGTTTCACCAAGATATATGTTCAGCCAAGCTTGTGCCTAGTTTTGAAATAATTCCATCAAAATTTGGGTCAAAGTTTCAGTTAAACAAATTGACCCTGTTAATATATGTTTCTCAAAAAATTGCATTTTTACATGGAGTCGGAGATGGCTTGACACATCATCAAGTCCTCATTCACTGAAAATTTGTGTGCAGACCAGACAAATATGGATAAGCCAACCAAGCATAATTTATGCCGGCTCCTAATATAACGTAAAAATGTATGATTAATAGCTGCTTCAAAATACAGCGTGCAAGGAAATGAAACCAAGTACACGTTGCTTACATAGAGAACAGAGCACAGCATCATTTCATGACATGCAGCACACCTACTGTTGTACAGAAAAGCTTCTCAAATATGCTATTGTCCAGTGGCAAGTGACAGACCAACACAAAGGTGTTCCTCAGAGTGTCACATTTTTTAGTTCAACAGTATGTCAGGTCAAGCCAATCCTTCCTTACAATGAGGAAATAAAGTCATACTTAAAGCTCTAGAATAGAGTATAAAGTGTTCAGATTTTAGAACAGGAAGATCCATCCAATGACCATAAAAGAGCTTCCTTCTGTATTGGGCCCTGGGACAACAGAAATTTTGCTGTATTTTCTCTTTTTCACTATGCAGTTATCATATGCAAATCATTAACCCCTTTGATTTACTTAAACAGACATCATTTAGTGATTAGTTCATGTGCATGATTTAATCCTGCATCCCATGAAGCCAGTAAAATTACCACAGGCAATCTTTTTTATCTCTTTCCCAATAATCCTACTAGTCTTGACCTTCAGAATAATGGATAGAAGTGTAAGAGGTAGATGATGCATTAATAAAAGAAATTTTTAGAAGTATGTTGCAAAATTTAATTACAACTCAGCTCATTATTTTTTTATCTTGGTGGTCCTTAAAGCTTTGCCATAGTGTGGGTACATATCACAGAAAACACAGCAATTAAGATGCCTAACATTGCAACATTTTGACTCAATGCGAAACTCAGTCAAAGACAAAAAGCAAACTGTGGTGTCATTTTATTAACCGTCATTTCAAAAGCACTCAGACGGTAGTTAAAGAGATAAAAAAAGGATTTTTTTTTCTGCCATGTACCTACGAATTCACTGGGCTTATAGGAATATTAAAATTATGAAGGAGATAAGAATTGAGTAGAAGAGAAACAAATTATCTACTCTGCTAAGTTTTTTATACCAGCCTGCAGGAGACCCTGATTTTACTTCAGTTTATGCTACTACTAGTAAACAATACTGATTGTTTTCACATTTACATCAAGAAGAAAGTAATATAATTATTAAATAAGTAAAAATTACTAATAAGTAAACTAATAAAGATATAATTATCTAAGTAATTATTTCATTAATATTAAAAACACTTTATTTAAAAGTATTTTATAAAACAACTGCCCTATGTTTCCATAGGGTACCATACACTGGTATCAAAATATATTCTAGTTGTATATTCATGGCGGAAAAATCTGCTCTTCAAATATTTTCTTAGGCAAACTTCTCTCTGAAATTAGCAGCCTATGCTTATTTGTGTTTTAGGTCAGTTTCACCAGATTTTGGTTACTCCATCTCATGCAATACAAATCATGGGATGCTTAACCTCTTTCTTTTAGACTTAGGGGCATTGGAATGTCATGTTATGGTCAAGAATTATCAAAGTTTTGTGCATTAAGTTATTTTGGGTTATTCGTCTGGACCTGATATAACCTAGAAATTCTGGCTTTAAATTAATTTAGGGAAACTATTGTTGGGTGAAAACAAATAAATTAATGTTTTAAAAAATTATATGTTTTTAAAACAGATTCCAGTTTGGTATCATGAGCATATCTCTCTTCAATATTTTTGGGTAAATAAATTCCACCAAGCAGTTTGTACCACAAGTTGCTGAGAGAACATTTTGTCTCTGTTTCTTGAGCTGTGCACCCTGCTTATTGCATATTCTGGGAAGGTTTTGATGCTCTGAAGTGACACATCAGCATGTCAGTACATACACCAAGTATATCTGTGGAAACTGTGACAGACTCTTAAACGTAGCAGATACCACTTACACTGCATTAATGTTCTCTGAGTAGCTAAAGTAATCAGAAGAATATAGCTAATATACTTGAGATATTTTTCTAAAGAGCCTGAAAAGGCTTTCATAGAACTTGGACAGTTCCTGAATTAACCAGGAGAAAATTTTTAATGAAGTAAATTTTCTTCTACAAGGCATCCACAATTTCTGCATAAAATACTGTTACTTAAACTGAAGGAAATCAGTGAGCTAAAATCTGATTCTAAAGAGGCAAGGCCTGAAATGGGATTCTGTTCATCTGGACAGAATTCTGGGTTCTATTTCTTCCAGGTGAGCTTAGAACTCAAAAATATATACTGAACATAACTGTACTTAATTACTGCAATTTTATATAATACTAAAGAAGCAAATTCTAGATGCTCTATGCAACATACATTAACCTTCTATCACCTAAATCCTCAAAAAATCTGTATTTGAAGTCTAAGAGGGCGTTCAAAGAAATTATCAATAGAAAACAAGAAAATCTGAGCACATATTTTCCATGGCTTTAGTACTTGAAAGTCATGAATACTCAGTGTCTTCCACTATCTGCAATTTTTTTATAAATAGTTTTTTCCATCCAAACCAAAAAAGTTAGCCACAGCTTTCAGTTTTTCTATATATTTCCTTCTGCTGTCTGTGTCACCCACACACTAGGTAGTTTTAGTGTCTGTGTGACTCAGCTTCCAAAGTAACTTGATCTCATTCTACCATTCTTCTTTCCTTCACTAATGGCATTTCTAAATTCTACTTATATTGCAGATTTATGTGCAACTGATGCACTGATGAGCACAGAAATCTTCCTGTCAGCTATTTTGAGGTTTATGGCCTTGAAACAGGAACTGAGAAAAATAGAAAGGGCAGAACATTCCTCTTCTTTGCCTTTCCTAAAGCAGCAACAGTACATTTCAGCTTTACCACACACACGCCTTTGCCATATACCTAAATCTATCTAAAACATATTTAATTTATTAACAACCTCTTAGGTTTTGGCACAATTTTTTGACACCTTTAATAAAATCATGAAAATATATTTTTAGCCCTAACTGAAAACCCAGTCATCCTTTTGCCAACAAATATCTCCCAGTGCTAATAATTTGGTCACTTACTGATATGTATTTCCAAAACTTGTTACAGCACATCATGTCATGCTGTCTCAAGGCAAGTTTACTCCCCCTTTATCAAAATTTGTTAGAATTGCACAAAGTCCTACACTGGATCACTTTTCCAGGTGAGACTGTAATGTGAAAACTGAAGTGGCTGAGACACCAAAACATATATAATTTCAGCACTTTGCTGCAAAACTCTACAAATTCAGGGTGGCTGAGGACAAGTACCCAAAATTTTAAATCCATTATGCACAGTAAATTCCAGAGTATCAAATAAAGAAAGAATACTAATTTTTGAAATCATATCAATATTTGAAGTCCACAAAACCAAAAATATTCTGCCATCAAGTGTAGTATTTTGATCTTGTCAACTCCAACTCTCACATGTGTCAAACTTTGTGGCAATATACAGTAAAAGCTATAGTCCTGAAGAGAAAGTCAGCTCTCATGAGTATAATTGTGCCATTGCAATCATCTTGGTTGTGAACCTGACTTGTCAGTGTGATAAGTGTATGCTTGGAATGAGCAGTCTATGTATTTAGGAAAAAAATCAACCTGGGATTTTGAGCAATGTCATAGTTTAAATTGGAAGGAGTTCTGGTGCTTCATAATATGTCAACAATCTTACAGGCTTAACAAATAATACAAGAAGTTCTTAGATCTGTGTGTGGGCAGCTGAGAGTCTTTAGGGCTCTGCTCAAAGAATAACAGAATATTTTAGAAAGTGCCTCTGGAAAAAATAGAATTCAACTCTGGACTTTAAACAGGATTTACTTTAACGTGAGATCTGACAGTCTGTGTTGTTCAACTGAGCCTTGTGATTCTCTGACCTTCATGTGAATCTCCATAAGCAGCAGCATAAGAATCTAAATAGCTACTAAATGGATTTGGACTACCAAAAACAAAGGAAAAAAAAAGTGGAGATCTCATCTCTGAGGACAGGAGAAACAAAATAATCATCTACAAATGATGTAAGGTTTCTGATAGCTTCCTAATGCAACTGTAAGTAGTGACAGAGCATTTTTCAGTGGAAAACTAGATATGGTCATGATTGGAGTGTTTCTGTTCATTTCTATTCACCTGTAATTGTGGACTTTGCAAAATCCAAGACAGACAGCCCATTTAAAACTACAAAACTGTAATTTTTTTCTGATTAATCACATTTAATTAAAAAGCAATTTGAGAGTAAGCCTCTGAATCCAGAATAATTCTGTTAATTTGATATGGCAAACCTCAAAACAAGTCTAACATCTTCTCTTGAAAGGACCAATACTTTTGGATACACCCCATAGGTTACCTATGAATTTGTTGTCATAGCTGTATATCAAACTGTTTTAATTACTGTAGAAAAACTGGTTTAATTTCTGTCTTAAAGGATTACAATACAATACTCTTATAGGGAAAAAAAAAAGTTAACATTCTGTTAACATTCATTCATGTTCTGACATCTAGTGAATCTGTGGAGAATACACCAAACCCTAACAGTGTTGAAAAGATCTACTTCAATGGGATTGGAAAGACATCTTGAAGCATAGCTGCTCCTAGGAAAGCAAAGATTATACCTGGCAATGTTAAAATTAATAATTTTTGCAATATCTCTTAGAAATATATTGTAGCTATTATTAGGTCATTTAATTGGTGCCATAACACCTTACCAATATGGATTTTCCCTTGATAAATATGAGCCACGAATCACATATTTTACCTTTCTTTTTTTTATCTTGAACCTTATTAAAATTATTTTAATATTTTGTCTGAAAGTACAGCTGACTTAGAGAAAAACAACAACTGTCCATTATTACAACAATGGTGACATCTGCAATGATATCATAGATATTTCATTGTCCCCAAAAAAGTAGTCCCAGTCCCTTCCAGGGGTTCAAAAACTTAGTTTTTGTCAATGTAGGTCTTATGGGCTCCTTGAAACCTGGGGACACAAAGGCCTAAAAGAAAGTAAACTCTTCTCCTATTGATTGCCAGCTGGGAAAGCTTTCTAGCATTGAAAAAGGCATTGAAAAACAGTGCTAAACTTGGATTATAGCAGATGGGCATTAGGATCTAAGGCAATGGACATGAAAAAGTAAATATGAAGGGTGAATTATCTCATATTGTAATTCTGTGATTGTAAATAACATATTTTGCTCAAGCTATATTGTTACACTATTTCCAAAGTCTCACAATTATTATTAATTGTAATAAGTCTCTATTACTAAGCACATAAAGTTCTTGCTATTATATGAATTGAAGAAATATTTCTAATGGTAAGATTATTTCAAATAATCTAAAAGAAAGCAAAGCAGTTTATTCTCTTACAGAAACACAAAAAGAAATGGCGTTTTTCTCTATGCATCCAAAGAATTAATTTGGTATTTCACTGTTTCATGTCTGTGTTTAACCCGGCTATGTCTTTTCATCTGTCCAGCAGATTTGACTGAAAGGTTTGTTTAAAAATCAATTTGAGTCAAAGGCAAATAGGAATGGATAATGAAACACTAACAAGCTAAACCAAAACATAATATTTTTCAGTATGAAATGGTGGGGAAAAAAAATCATGTTTGGCAAACAGACAGACAAATGTGTATAAAACATTGGGGAAACAGTAAAAAAAAAATCAGCGTAGAAGGAGGAAGGAAGCTGCAAAACCCGGAAGAACTCACTGAAGTTTCAGGGGGAAAAATTTTAATTTTATTGTCTCCAAATGTTGATTTTGCCTGTAACATTTATAAAATATTGAAAGATAAGAAAGAAAGCAACATGGGTATGAATCCTGTGGCATGTTTTATTTTCCTTTGAAAAAGCTGCCATAAATCTTGGATGAAGCCAAATAAATCTGACAATTTTGGTCTTAATTATTTCCTATTATTCAAGACATAAATGATCCTAATGGAATCAGAACTAAACAGAATGTCTTTTTTCTATGATCTTCATATCCAATGATCTACAGATTTACACCGGCCAAGCTAAACCAGGCTTTCCCTCCTATTCTAAAGAGCCTGTTTGTGAATGTGCAGGTACATGCATTCGTGTGTCCATGTGTGTACCTACTCTCATGCTTGAATAAATACCTGAAATTTTAGGAGAAACTTGAAAAAAATTCTAATGGAAAAGGGAAAGGAAAAGAAAAAGCTATCAGTATAACTACTTCTTTTTATTTTTTTCCTTTGTAAGTCACACTGGAGCAGACTCATATTGATAGCAAATGTTATAGCCAGAAGAGATGCAGAAGAATTTATCTGGACAATTTTCTTTTTCACCATTACAGCCTTGCAGAGTTTTTGGCATTTGAGGAATATCTTTTGGCACGGTTGTTGCTTTTACATCACAGAACAAATGAAATCACGCATAGCATGTCTACAAATGGCTGGATCTGAAATAAAACTGACTAAGGAACCACATGTAAGAGATGCTGCAGAGGAATCACGTGGAATGTTAAGCACTGTCAACAAGAAAAAATACTATATCTGTTAGCTGATTGCTTATTTTGCCAGGAAAATGTTAAATCCACTGGAGAATTTTCAAAACAACATTTTCTTAACAGAAAAATGTATTCTATATTGCTGTTATATTGTCATTGAAACATTTTGATTGCATCAAGATGAAAGGAAAATGTTCAAAATAATTCTAGAAAGAGCATATTGCAGCTCATGTCATTTGAAATTTACATTTTATATTTTATTCCAGTGTTCTAATTTGATGTACCTTATTAAACGGCATCATCAGTGTTTTATACTAGAAGTGACAATATAAGCAAAACAAAAATATATTAAATTAGATGTTTCATTGAAATAACAGTTATTCCATGCTTTTTTTGTAAATTCTGCTTTCTTCTTCCATTGTTCTTGGCTTTTAGATCCAATAGATAATGGCAATCATCTTTTATATGCTTGAATTTACTGCAGGAGTGCAACCTCACTTCATTACTAGTTCTACTGAAAAAGGGTTATTCACTCAATAACTCTATAATTATTTTTAATAATTAATATTGTCCACAAGGGTCTCTAACTGCTCAGAACTCAAGGTCAAGATGAGTTCATTTTAATTGGTTAGAGATGTTACTTAGTGGAATTTTTGCTTCCTGACTATAATGAATACATATCTTAAAATTATGTCCACAGATAAATAATTACATTGCATGAATTCCCTCCTAAAATTTCATCATTCTTTTAATTGTAAATCTTACAGTTTATTTCTTGAATAAATATCCATGAGAGTTTTAATATTCCTCAAATAAAAGCATTAAATATTTTTTGTTAAATATTGCAGATTTTTTCTTATTTGTGTCAATGTAATGCTTATTATAATTATTTTTCAGCTATTTTATTACAAGCTATTAATTAGAAAAAAATTAGAATGTACTCTGCTTCATGAGAGTTTCTTTAAAGTAAGTATAAAAGTGTTAAAAATATTGAAGTATAAAAATACTTTGTTTTAGTCTACTCCACAACAATTTTTAAGTTATCTTGGAGGAAAGTGGTTGTAGTATTTCTCTATGTGATGTCTATAATCCCTTAGGAATGGAAGCCACTTGTGCCAGCTCTCATAGCCCATTTGGATTTAGTCCAACCAGAGTCATTTATCATGGAATTGTACATGGTTTGGATTGGAACTGACCATAAAGGACACCTTGTTCCAACTGCCCTGCCATGGGCAGCAACACTGTCCACTGGATCAGGTTTCTCAGACCTCCATCCAGCCTGGCCTGGAACACTTCCTAGGATGGGGCATCAACAACCTCTCCAGGCAACTTGTCCAGAGCTGCACCACCCTCACAGCAAATTTCTTCCCAATAGCCCATTTAAATCTACCCTCTTTCAGCTTAAGGCCATTTTTCTGTGGACTGTCACATTTGATGATGCAGCAAAGCCATTTCCAGCTCTCTTAAAGGCCCCTTTCAGGTACTGGAAAGCTGCTGTCAGGTCTTGCTGGAGCCTTTTCTTCTACAGGCTGAACAACTCCAATTCTCTCAGCCTTTCTTCGCAAGAGAGATGCTGCAGACCTTGAATCATTTTAGTGGCTCTCCTCTGGACTCCCTGGAAGAATGAGTACTGCAAGTGGGGTCCCACAAGAGCAGGGTAGAGTGGTAGAATCCACTCACTAGATCTCTTGGCTACACTTACTTTGATGCAACCCAGGACACAATTGACTTTGTTGGCTACAAGTGCAGATTGTCAAGACATGTTGAGCTTCTTGTCCACCAACACCCCTAAGCCTTTGAAATGCAGGGCTGCACTTGATTCATTCTGCCCCCAGTCTGTATTTGTCTTTGGGATTGCTCCAACCCAGGTGCAGAACTTGGCCTTGTTGAAATTCACAAGGCTCTCACTGGCCCTTGTCTCAAGCCTGACAAAATTCCTCTGGATGGCATCCCTTTACTCAGTGTGTCAACTGTACCACAGCACTTTTTCTTTTTCTTCTTAATTCCCCCTTAGAATTTTTTAGTAACTTAAAATCAAATGGGTTTACAGTTTGCTAAGTTGAGTAGGCTAAGGTAATGCTTTGAGAAGGAAGGGTTTTATGTTGACTGAATGTTGCCCTGAACATTTTGCCACAGTTCTCAGATTTTCTAAAGTTGTCAGTAAAGTCTATTTTTTTGTTTTGACCTCTTGAGAATATCTTGTTGGTATCTCTCCTGTGAGTCTAACTCAGAGTACATGAACAAACAAAAGCTCTTTTAAAAGTCTCATCAAGCAAGATTTTGGAGTTTAACAACCCATAAGCTCTCAGTCCATTCCCCAGTGCAGTTCCATGCACTCCAGAGGGTTACTGACACAGAAGGCAACACTGCCTCCTCATCTCCCTTGTCAATCCTTCCTCGGAATCCTGTATCCTTCCACTTCAACACTCCAGTCATAAGAGCCATCACACCACATCTCTGTGATGCCAATAAGATCAGACCCCTGCAGACATCCACACATCTCTTAACTTCTCTTGTTTATTCCCTATGTTGTGTGGGTTTGCATAGAGACTTTTAAGTTGGGCCCCTGGATACAACTGACTTACTGCTGGAATGGCTGAAACTCCTTTTTGTTCCCCTTCATGGGCAGAAACTAATGTACAGACAGTTTCTTCCAAATATGAGAAAGAACTTCTTTTTACTTCTTTGGTTTTTTTCCAAACTTTCTGCAAAGAAAAGAAAAAGGCTTTAATTCTTCTCAGATCTTTACATGAAATGTTCAGACATCTCTGGAAACAATAATTCATAAAGAAGGCACAGTAATTCAAACAGTAATCTATGGGCATATATATCATCCTGCAATGGTACATTAATCATTACCCTTCAAGACAGCCCGAGTGATGAAGTTTTTCCGATTGTGTCTACTGCAACTCAGCTATATTCAAGTGCTTTTAATCTGTGCTATTACATCAAAAAGTAGTAACTATATTTTAATCTAGAAATCTTTTATATACCCTTTGCAATGTGATTGGAAAAGAATCATAAGCAAAGGAGAGGTGGCTTGAATTCAGCATGCATGAGCATACACAGGCACTGCCATGCACACAGAAGAGTTATCTACAGAATACAAAATTTACGTTGCTTCTGAAGGAGAAATTCAATCAGGTCCCTGAAGATAGAACTTCCTATGAAAAAGAAAGAAGACAGGAGAGAAGGATGTGCATTTAGGCTAGGTACAATCCTGAAATTCATAGTATCTTGTGTCACTAGCCTGCAGCTGGTTCAATAGATTTCAGTTAGAAAAGGTCAGTGAAAGAGTTGACAATTTCACTCTGCTTAGACAGACAGATTTAAAAAAAGAGTATAGCAGTGGGGATGATAAAACACCTTCATGTTCAGAGACAAACAAAACAATTTCAAAAATTAAACTATTGTATTTATGTAAACCAAAATAAAATATATCAGACACTCCGTATTCATGGAAAATTCTATACTTCTTTATAACCTGGATTCATCTTAAGAAAAAAAGTATTAGTCCTGACAAAAAAGATTTTCCCAAAATTCTTTCAAGGAATTTAGTGCCAAAATGAGAACCTGTATTAAGGTTTCAATAGAAGAACACCATCTTTGAATGGAAATTTGATATTATTTTGAAAGTGACTTATTAGTTATGATCATGAGTCAGTTGAAATCTACAAGATACACCAATACACAGTTTTCTAGTCCAAAAATAGACAAAAATATTATCTCTCATGATTATGATGAAGAAACCAGAGATGTTGACTGAAGCCTGTTTTTTTTAGTGCAACCCTTTCAATTCAGACACAGGTGTTTCTCACTTTACACAGCACAGCACAGGCAACTTCTGTTGAGAAGAAGAACCAGCTGAGAATCTCATGACAGGCCCTGCAGGGAAATCTCCTTCGAAATTTGGCCCTGATAAAAAGCAAGCATAAGTTAGGGACCAGATGCTGTCTGAGTGGTGGGGACTGGATAGCTGCCAGAGGTGGTGCATTCCAACAAAATACTCGTAAGCTGGGTGTACAAAGACAGTGAGAAAGTCATTATACCTGAGTGACAATGGCACCTGTAACACATGAGCGTAGAAGATGTTATCATTATCAGGCACTTCCCATCTTTTGGATCACAAACTGGGTGTTATAGTCCCAAAAGGAAAATCATCATTTCGAGTATGGTCAGAAAGCAGCATGCTCTGCTAAATGTTTATATTTCACTTTCCACAAGTATTAGACTTCCTGGAAACTGGCCTATTATTTTGTACCTAACAAACATCAAGTTTATGGAAATTATACCACTACATCAAACTTCCTTCTCTTCTAACATCTTGAGATCTTATCAAGTGCTACAATTACCTGAAAGAAGGCTTCAGAGAAGTCAGACTCTTCTCCCAGGTAGCAAATGATAGAAGAGGAAATGGACTCAAGTTTCATCATGAGAGGCTTAGGTTAGATGTTGGAAAAAAAGTATCACTGAAAATGTGTTCAGACAATGGAACAAATTTCCCAGGAAAGAAATCGAGTCACCACACCTGGAGGTATTTAAAAATCTATAGATGCAGCGCTAAGGGATTTGGTTGAGTGGTGGACTGAGGAATTTTGCATTTACAGGTGTGTTGGGGAGGATGAAACAGAAAGCCTTATAAATATAATTGCCTGGCAAAAGGTTTTGAGAATATGGAAACTATAAGCGAGATTGAAATGAAAGCAAGCTTTGAGATCCCTTAGTTTCGGAACAACGGGAAAACAATTGTGTGGCCGCTGAAGGTAATCCTCTTTTGATGAAATAATTCCCTCTGCAAGCAGGCAGGTCCAAGGGTCCAAGCAGCACCTGCCAGCTTGGCAGAAGGGGTCCAAAGAGTAGTTTTTCAGGTTTTAAATGTAGCACAGTATGGTAATGTAGTGATTCTTATAGGCTGTATGGAAATGCTATAGGATTTGTATCTTGTACTGGATTGGTTAGTGAGAATCAGAATATTCAACACAGAAGATGATTTATTACATTGTAACAGGAACTTCTCACTCTTACTCTTACTCTTAGCTCTCAGCCCTTAGCTCTTACCCCTTTTACTCTCTTATGCTTTCACGCTCTTACCCTCTCTCCCCCTCTCTCCTCTCGGGCCTGCTCCGAGCTGTGGCTGGCAGCTCCCAGCAGGGCCCTGCACCCAGGCCCTTTGCAATAAACCCCAAGTTCCACGACCTGGCTGCAGAGATCTCTCGTCTCCATCCGTCCCGACCGTGCTGATTTCCTGTTGCTCCTACACAGGTGGTCTAAATGACTTTAGCATCTTCTCCAGCTTAAGTGATTCTATGACTCTATTCTATCCAATTTGTGACTCAGGCCAATATTATTTGACAGCCAAATAAAGCCTTTTTTACAAGCATTTATACCCAGAAATTTAAAAGGTCTAAAGTGTTCTATGCAATATAATCTGATACTAACCTCAGTTTACCTCTCTTTTAAAATCTTTTAAAATATCACAACTATGATACTCTGGAGTTTGATCTTTTTCCTTTTTTAAAGTTTACTCCTCTTTCTTAGCTACTGAAATTATCGATCCTTCTACTAAAAATTAAAATTTATTCTCTTTTTTAATAGCAATGTGATCAAGAGAATTGGCCATTTAAAATAAAATTAGAAATATAGCTTACTAGAACAGACCATGAAATTATAGGCAGTGCTTATTATAGAGACAGAACCACTGATCTTTAAACATACGCTTTCAGGCATACAGCTCCACAGGAATTAGAAGTTAAAATTTATTACCTGCACATCAACTCAATCCAAATACCTGACAGAGGGGTAAGCAACACTTAGAAGAATAGTATTTTATGGGTCAATAAGTCCTTTCTGAAATCAAGCTTATTCAATCTCTTTCACTTTCTCTGACAATGACAGCAAACTACCAGCATAAGTCAGTCTGAAAATAAGCATATTTTTCAATATTTAAAATTACTTAAAGAGAAAGATAATCAAGACATGACATAGAATGAAGAAGCAAAAGGAAAGAAGGATTATTTGCAATGGAAAGTAGACTTCAGGCAAGGGAAGCTTGCATCTCTTAGTTTAGTTTGGTCTATCCTTTACTTCATCAGAGAACCCTTGAAGCTCCCATGGGGCATTTCTCCATCCATCTTTAATTTTTGTACATCCTAAAATTAAAATCGTCAGCTCTTTTCCATCCGGACTAAACCAGAACAGTTTTTTTCAAACTGAAAACCCCGATGTTTTAAAGAGTGAAAAGAGAATACAGAAAATTAAATCCTTCTATGCAGTCAGTGAAGCCTTGCCCCAGTCAGATTCCCTGACCTTTTCTTTCAGCTAAGCCTGAGCTCAGGTGCACAGGAGAGAGCAGGAGGATGGTGGCTTTAACACAATTCTGAACAATTGTTGCTCCACCAAACCAGAAACCTGATGAGTAGTCTTAGCCATAAGGCCTTGTCCACCTGCACAGACCCCTTTTCCAATCCCATGAACAGGCAGCTTCCCACATGGATGGCAACCATGGCTAAGTACCTTGGGGAAGCGGCATTCTCTGTAGTATGGAGGACCCAGATCTTTTGTAGACCACAGATTTATGGTTCTCAGGAAAGAAACCCAGTTTTATATATCAAGTAGTCAATAAATTCTGTACAATTTGCAGATTCTGAACAGATTTAAGATCACGGTAGGTTGACCCTGGTTGGGCACCAATTGTCCACCAAAGCAGCTTTATCACCACCCTGTTCAGCTGGTCAGAGGAGAGAAATTACGAAAAACTGTGGGTCAAGATAAAGGTAGGAAGGCCATTCACCAATTACCATCACAGACAAAACAGACTTGACTCAGAAAAAGATTTCTTTTTAAAACTTCTCCTTAGAACACAAACTCTTACAGCCTAGAAGCACAATTATAGGCTTCCTTCACACTTTCTTCAACCCAAATCCATCTTTCCTCTGATGCAACAGCCTTTCATGCATATGGCTCACTAGATTACATGTACCTATTCTGGTGGCATAGGGACAGAACAACAAAAAGTCTGAAAGTGTTTGCAATCTGGAGTCATTTAAAGGAGTGACTTCCATCAAAATTAATAACTATAAAAAGTTTTTTGAGCTATGGATTTTGTCACAAACACTGAATTCTTCCATAGCCCTGATCCTTCAAAAGGTAAAAACATCTGAGGTACCACTGTCTTTGTCTTGATAAATGATACATGTCTTCATGTTCAAAATGGCAGAAATTCATTTACAAGGGGAAAACTGTAGGTTTCACTACTTTTATGTTTGGAGTACAACATTTTAGGGTTAATTTGAGTAGATGCAGCTACAGAGGATGCTCATAGCCTCTACTCAGACACAAAGAACTTAACCAGGCATTGTCCCAGTGAAAAAGCCCTGGAGCCATACAGCCACTGGAGCTGGACAAAATACATTAGAGACTGGATTTTACTTCCACAGGCATGGATCTGTTTTTTGTGAACCAGGAACCTAGAAAAGTTCAGTTTAAGAAAAAAAAATTATATTTTACCAAAAGAAACTACAAAGAACACAATGAAAACCAGCCTTTTTAGACAAGGGAAGCAGAAGGAGGAAAAAAAAGCCCAGGAAACAAAAACAAGAATGCAAACAAACAAAACACACCAAGGATATACGTTTTTCTGACCGAAACCAGTAAAAAATTTGTCTAAAGATGCAAAATATGTAATTTTCATGACATTTCTCCTTCTTTGTAATTTACTGGACAATTTAAGTGGGTAATTTCTCAGTCATTTTCTGTGTTCAAGTCATGTATAACTTTATTCATTATCATCTTCTCACTTGAATAATCACTCAAATATTCATTCCTGATAGCACAAAGCAAATGCAAAAATGTATCAAAAAGCAAGTTACCATAGCAGAATTCTGCAATTGCACTAGATTATATTGTTATAGTTGACATTGTAAGACAGGCAAAAATCAAGCTTTATTTATAGACTGTAGTGACACAAATAATCACTCAAAACATCCTCATTTTTTCATGCATGGCAAAGTTGTAATTCCCAGTTGGTAACAAATGTATTCTATCTCTCAAGTAATTTCTCTGTTCTTTGTGTATATATATACACATGTATATATATGTATGCATATATATGTGTGTGTGTGTGTATATATATATATACATTCAAAAGCATATTCAAAATTTCCTCTTTTAGCTTTCCTCACTTGGTACTTGAATTTCAGTAATTCCTCTTCCACTCACATATGCCTAACTAACCTAGACTATACGTATTTTCTAAAATTTTGTATATTGGATCTGTTTCGCTGAAGCCCATGACAGTAAAATTTTGGCAATAGGCTATCACACTTGCAAGAGCAATGAACTTTGTCATCACACACACAAATTATTTTGATGTGTTATCCCTGGGTGGGAAAATAGCACAAGAAAGCAAAACAGCCCAAGAGCAAAAAGCAGAAAAGTGGAAAAGCACCAACAAAACTGCAGTCATGTCATTTATCTTCCCTTTTAACTTCTGCATATGTTTTCATATAAAAGAAAGAGAATTAGATGGAACATTATTATGACATCCCACTTGGAGTCACTCCATCAGCAGTGCCCACAAACTGCCCGTTCCTGCTCTTCTGCTTCATAATTTATACTCCCTCTGTAAAACCCTGAATGGAAGAACAGTGTTGTAATCAATCATCTCCCACAATTACATCCTTTCTCCTTTACTGTTATTATTTTTTATCTCCTCTAAATCGTTTGTAGACAAGAGTGTAATATAGAAATTTGTGAATTTTAGATGAAATTACTTACAAAGGAATATAAAAAGTATATTAAGAATGCTCTTGTCTCTTGAAAATTTAGTCATGAAGCCAGGTCAAAATTCTTTACGAAGTTTGTCTAGTACAATTCTACAATAATAAACAGATCCTCAAGAAACACATTTAAAAAACTCTACAGCAACCTTTCAAGCACATAAAGCTCCTTTCCAGCACAGTTTTCTACTTCATGTGTCCTCCCAAATACAGATAGATGACAAGGAATCTGAGCCTATATTCTTTAAATGCTTTGTTCTTAGCAGTTCTTACTTAACTTTACTGAATAAAATACTACTGAATAAAAATATTCTTCTCTGACACTTTATTCAAAGCAGTGATGAGCATTGGGGTTAGATCAGGAGAGCAGTGATGCATTGGGGTTAGATCAAGAGTCAGACTGTCAATTACAAAAAATCAAAAAACCTTTTCTCCCGAAAATGAGAAAAAGTCATATAGTGCTGAAAGTGTCCCTACTCACAACACTATGTTAAAATTTTCATTTAAAAAATATAATGCAAATAAGGAATCCATTAAGCAAGTTACCCAAAATTCAAACCTCTAAAAATTCCTAGCAATGTGGTTTTAGAAAGGACAAAAATATCTCAAATAACAACAAAACTATTTTAGTATAACTCATTCCTGACTAAAGAATATCCACACATGGCAATTTTATCCTGTTTGAATTTCAGTATGCCCAAAAAATACATGGCTCCTCCATGAGTTAGCCACAATTAAAGCTAATGTTAGAACTAAAATTTATTTCAGATGTTTTATTTCATTTTTTGGACATAACTATTACTGCTATAAAGTCATGTATGAGAAATTCACCATTCAAATAGAATAAAATTTTTCCTATTTTTCCTGAAATATTTCTTAGATGGGGTAAAAAACTTCAACAAAGATTATTCAATGAAGAAAACACATAGCTCAAAAAAATCTAGAAAAAGGGGTTTTTTACATTGATGAAAGGAAAATCTCAGCTGATACTTTAAGCCACTTTTCATGATTATTTCATACTCAGGATATGATGCATAAATGAAGAACGTCTTCAGTTAAAATAAATGGAAGCATTTGATTGAAACTAGTGAAAATGCCACCACAAAACAAATGCCAAGCAGCTTCAGTGGTGTGAAATGTTGACATGCGATCACTCTGGTCTGACACAAAGACTGCTTTCCAAAGTTTGTGTTTTGCACAGCAGACATATAGCACAGCATTATCCCATAGCAGATCATGCCAGCTTGGGACAGTACTTCTGCTCTGACTTTGATCAGCAGCTGAAGACAAGATATTAACTTACAGCAGGACAGGCAGAGCAGGCGTGCCCTCCTAGTATACCCTCCCAGCACTACTGATCTATGATTAAGGAAGAGGATCAGAGCTTTTCAAGATGAAGTTTCCCTGAACACACTAGTTTTCTACAGCTAGATGCAAGAAAAGAGGTTTCCATAACCTCTTAGGTTATGGAAAGGGTTAGATACATGGATAAACATTATGTGTTTTGAATCACTAATCTTCATTTCGCATACAAAGCAGCACAAAAAAAGTTAAAAACCACTGGTTCTGATTATTTTAGTAATAGTCTCTGAAGGTCATGCAACATATTTCTTAGATAACTTGCAGCCACAACCAGTGAATACTTAGCGCATTTCACCATTCTCCCTCTAGAAAGAAATATTTTTTTTGTAAACCTTACTAAATAGTAAGCCAGAATTAAGCTGATAAATTGCCAGATGCAGCCCAACTCTGTACAGATTTTAGAGAAGCAACCACAAGATTGGAAGGAATAAGATTTATTAAGTTTCATTATCCACAGCACACAGATTCATTATTAACAGTACTTCTAAATCCAGCATGGGGAAAGGAAATGGGCTTCAGTCCTTACAGCCTGTAGGAATATGGAAATAATAGTTGGGGAGAGCACATTTTGTACAGTGGAAAAATTCTCTGCTCACACTGAAGATTATGATTGATGCTTGCCAAGGAGCATTGGCAGGCACCTTTAACACATCTAATTAGGTCTCTTCTTACAAAGCAGGTTTCATTGTACACCCTGGCTCCTTCCAAACTTGAGGAAACAGTTATATCTACTGTAGGAGTTCTGTTCCAGGCAGTACACACTCTATTTTATCCTTCACTATATTAAATCCAGACTTTTCATATAGTTTAGTGTAAACTGAGAAAATTTTAAACCATAAAAATAATTACAGGTGAGGACCAGAACGCACCATGCACATTTAGCATAAATGTCACTTTATGTGTCTCTTGTCTCTAAAAAGAGATTGACTTAAAAATCAGGGCTAAAGCATAAAATAGGTATTTTTTGATTTAAGAAAGTCATTGGAGGTCCATGCTCCTTATGTCAAAAATAACATTACTAGGGTGACAAAGATGGATGCCTGTTAAATTTACCAGAATACAATGGATTCAGCAATATGAGGAAGTGTTTTGAATGACAAGCATATTAAGCATTTCCTAGAGGCATGGTGCTGGCATCAGAGACTGATAAGCTCCTATTCATAATGCATTCCACCAGATCTTGAAGGAAAGTGTGTTTTCCAATATAATACAGGAGAGAAATAAAACTGTGTAAATTTGCCTCCAAAGATAGCTCAAAGTATACTGAAGTACTCTACCATTTCAAAAAATGTCTGAGCAGAAGGCTGTAATATGCCACCACTTCTTTCTGGAGGGATGGATGACTTTTTGACTTGGAAGAAGTAAACCCTCACCTGGACACATTATTATTGTTTTGCTCCATTTGAACCAGTCAGTTCTATTTAAAATACAGATTTTTTTTTCCTTGTCTAGGGTGAGCAACAAGTCAAAGAACCCACAGGCCATGTCCGTGCTCTCTGGCTGGAGCTAAACGTTTCACTCAGTCCCTGGCAATGAGGTTGCAACAGGATAAGATATTGTGCAGTCCTCCCGTTTTACTCAAAGAGGGATCTGAGTTACCTGTTAATGCAGAAGGTAGGTATCACTATCACTGCCATTATTCTGTCACTGTTACTTATTATTATTGTCACAGTAAGCCTGTCACTGTCACAGGCTTATTATTCTTCAATTTTAGGAAGGGAAGACACAAACCAGATAAAAAATGCTTGGTTCCATACTTTAATTCTTATGCTGAAAGTACCAAATACATTGGTGACTCCTGGCATTTAGCCACAAAGAGTTCACTGGGAAGTAGACTGGGAACCATTCCCTTCAGCTAAAGAATCACATAGTAGTCAGAGAAATATTCTTGGCAGCAGTGACACAGCAGGGACAGAATCATACCTGTGATCCAAGCAGTGCAATCCCAGTCTCACAGCAACTGGCAAGGGTTTGGTGTTAACTTTAATATTGTCCAGATGTCATCCAGGGGACATTTCCTCCTGCCAAGTCAGTTGTACTTCCTGTGCATACCAACTTCATTTGTTTCTGTTAACAAGCCAGTGAAAAGCTGTTGTCTTTGAATATATTAAACACCATGGAGAGAAAAAAGGTTCTCTGCCACAAAGTCAATGGTTAAAGGATACAGCTGTTCTATTTGAAGGGAAAAGATACAATCTCACATTTCAGTTTTTAGCAAGCATTAATGCAAGAGCAGCAATGCACTAAGTACAGAGAGGAAGAAAGCTCGGAGACTAATAGAATGGAGATGATATTAGCCTCACATTTGAACAGTTTACTTTTCAAAGGCAACACAAGGACAAATTGCTTTGTGCAAAGAGAAAATTAGTTTCCAAATTGTGTGCTTTCTACAAAGAGTCAAGTTAATTATTTAAAGCAGAGGCCCATGAATTCTCACAATTTAGTCATTATGTTCAGACACATTCAGGCCCAGTGAGCTGCTTCTTATCAAGAAGACTTTGATAATTAGCTTAGACATATCAAATAAAATTTCTGGAGAATTCAGTAGTAAGCAGGTATGATATCCTAACAGGGGTTGTATTAGACATTTCTCTGCACAATAATGTGTTAACAATCACTATGACATTTTCTGCCCTGAGGGATTTTGGCCTTGCTCATTTTTACAACTTGCTGGGAAATAAATTAATTCTTGACAAAGGTCTAATCCAACACATGACTCTGTTTACCCTGATTTGTACAGTAATAGGTGTCTCAAAATTAATGAGAAGTGACATAAAACGCCAGAGAAGAAAATGCAGTCTTCATCCTGACTGAATAGCCATGATCTCTCCTGATCCTGCAGACTGTGGGAAGGCATTTTTAACTGTTCTGATCCTCACATCACAGATACAATTTCAAATACATCTCCAGAAAAGAAAGGGCTTAACATTAATAATATTATGTGAAAATTCTTGCTCATATGTGAACTATCATGTGATTAATCTTGTACTGGTTACAGGGATACTTATGCTGCAGAACCTAAAGTGTTATTTATAGATGATCTGCAGCATGGAAGTGGCCTCATGCATGGTTTTATTTAACGTTTCATAAAACGGAAACGAGAGACTCTGCAAACACGTTTGTGGAATTCACATTCTCTGAACCTGAGAGAAGTGGTGAGAGAAGCAGAGAAAAGAATCATCAAAACAATTCTTATCTCATTTACTGCTGCTGTGTTGTACCAGAGTAGAATGCAATATGGGGATTGTTTACCCAAAGGGATGGTGTTTTGTTTCCTTGGCCTACCAGGGGCAAGCGCGTGTCCTGACGGTCGGTCAGCAGACAGTCATGAGATTTGGTTCAGTTGAGCGCTTGTGCAGTTTCAGTTTAGATGTAATGTAATGAAGCATAGAATAATATAGTATAATAAAGTAATTAATGAGCCTTCTGATATCATGGAGTCAGATACATCATTTCTTCCTGCACATCAGGAATCCTTCTTTTAAAATACACATTCTGATTTTGGAGGGTCCAGATAAAGGCAGAAGTATCTCTGGAACAGGAAAATAAATACATAAATAAAATTTCTGAGTTAGAAGGAGAAACATAAAATGGGAGAATAAAAAAAAAACCAAGTTCTTGTCTGAGCAATTACAGTTCAAAGAAAATTGCCCTGACTTATTCATAGCACAGTCAGATTGTGATATAATAAACCACTTGACTGTAATCATGGGCCAACAGGATTAGTAGATGTTTGTAATGATTTTATTTTACACTATATAGTAGCCATGACAAGTCTAGATCTTTTTTATTCTAGGTATAAAATCAAATCTTGTTGCATTCTGCTGCATAATAAAATCACAGAAGAACACATTATTGATGTTAAGAACTACTAATACAAATATTCTTTGAACTACAGTCTGCTGAAAAAAAACCAAACCAGAAACCATGACCTAGGGAGTCTAAGCCTGTACAATTAACATGTTTAAACTCTCTGGTAAAACTGAGTGGAGATTGGCCTGAATTCACAGAATCATAGAATACTAGGTTGGAAGGGACCTCAAGGATCATCTGATCCAACCTTTCCTGGCAAAAGCAAGATCTATGCAAGATGGGCCAACACACTGCACTGGATTATAAAAGTGTGCAGCAAGGAATCCACCACTTCCTGGGGATGAGATTGTTACCATGGTTGAGTGTTCTCATTGAGAAAAATTTTCCACTTGTCTCCAATTGGAATGTCCTTAGGAGTAATTTGTACCTCTTGTCCCATTCTGTCTTTTCCATGTGACTCCTGGCAAAAAGGGAGTTTCTATCTTCTTTTTAGCCACATGGTGATAAGATTTCCACTAAACCTTCTTTTCTCAAGGTTGAACAAAGCCCAGTGGCTCAGCCTTTCCTCACTCAGCAGGCTTCCCAGCCTCTGGACCATCTTTATGGCCCTTTTATGGACCCTCTCCAGACTCCTCGTTTAGGGACTATATCCAAGCACGGTATTCCAGGAGTGGCCCGACAAGCGCTCAGCAGAGTGGGATGGTGGTGCCTTTGTCTCTGTAAGTGATGCACTTTTTGATGCAGCCCAGCTTTGGCTCTCTTCCACAGCACACTCTGTACAGCCAGTGTGAGTTTGGGGACTACCAGGACCCCTGGGTCCCTTTCCACAGGGCTGTTCCCCTTCTGGGAAGATCCCAGCCTGTGCTGCCCTCCTGGATTATGTTTTTCCTGGTGCAAGACCTTGCACTTGTCTTTGCTGGACCTCATAAGGCTCTTGCCAGCCACTCTTCCAGCCTATCCAGGCCTTCCTGCAGGGTGCTTTCGCTTCCCAAGAAGCCATTTCCCACTCTCTTTGGTGTCACCACAGGCATCATCACAGTACACTTGATCCCATTGTCCAGATCAATTAGGGAGATAATCAGCAGCTTTGGGCCCAACACTGATGCCTGGGGTCCCCCATTTTGAGAGGCTGCCAGCCTGGGAAGGAGCTGTGGACCACCCCCATCTGGGGGCCCATGAGCCAGGGCCCCAGCCATGCCACAGACCTCTTTTCCAGATCATCACACATCAGTTTCTCTGAGAGGAAACTGTGGAAAACTGCATGGCAAGCACTGGAAAAATCCAGATAGAAAATATCCATTACTTACTCCACAAACTGAGCAGGATTGAAAGAGCAAAGCTGTAGTTTGGATACTTCGAGCAGCTGAGAAGATCTGTGGACACAGAAATATTCCCTTTTTTCCTAGAAGAGATTAAGTTAGTCATTCTTACGTGATGACGAAACATCTAGTAAATGTCTTATGTGTGACTCTTACTGTCAACAGGTAAAGTGAGAAAACAAGACTTGGAATTTTCAAGCCCCTCCATGAATGTTTACTCGTCACTGCATTTTTAGGAAATATTTAATCTCCCCCTGGGTTTAAATTACAGCTTCAAACAGTTTGAGAAATTGTTCAAGAAAGTTCAAAAGAAGTCATGACAAATCAGCTTGTCAAAAATAACACCTCAGAATAATAATTCTTGCACTGATTCAGGCAGAAACTCCTCTGTCTCCATCTTTGGGATCCATGCCTTCAATGAGGTTCTGGAATAAGCCATTTGTTTTATTCATAAGAATAAGAAATTAGCTCACTAGAAGTCAAATAAATAATGGTGCCAGTATGAAGGTGTACTTGATGTTCTGTCTAATATGCTTCTCATAAATATTTTCTCATTCAGGAGGATACACAACATTTATGGAAAATTAGTAAGAAATGCAAGTTACATTTGTGTTTTTCTTATCTTCTAAAGTTCTTTACAGGGTTGAGGAGATATAAAAAAGACCCATTATGTTGCAGGAAAATATGGAGAATTAATTCATTCCAACAGCATACAAGTAGTATTTTCACAATTGTTCTATTGCTGCTGTAGGGAAAATAGTGATCTCAAACACAGAGTTTTCCGTTATCAGGTAAAATCCATAAAAGGACACTTAATTTTTTCTAAAGGTTGTAACAGTGGACAAAAGCTATAAAGAATATAGCCCACCTGATGGATAAAAGTTTTCCCAATACCAGAGGATATGTGGGT
Organism: Camarhynchus parvulus; assembly: GCF_901933205.1. NCBI lineage: Eukaryota > Metazoa > Chordata > Aves > Passeriformes > Thraupidae > Camarhynchus > Camarhynchus parvulus. The sequence goes on along the minus strand of NC_044601.1, from coordinate 14,424,130 downwards.
GGAAGAAGTGAGTAGACATCAAGGAACTTTTTCCATTAAAATAAATTATTCTCTTAAGTTACAAACAACTAAAATTACAATATGCAGCAAATATACCATAGTTCACTGTGTCACCAACATTTTTTGGCGTTCAGATAAGGGATAAAGATTAAATTACTTTTATTTTCAATTGCAGTTTTGTTGCCAAATACAAAATATTTAACTATGAAGGCAGACATTATTCTCCTCCTGTTGTTGGCCGATTAGTTCTTATAATATTAAACGGAACTTCATGATATCCCTCCATATCACAAGTCCAGCTAGAGGAGATAAGCCTGATATAATATCTCTGAGAACAGTTATAAATTACTCACTTCAAAAGAATAATAATGCAGCTATGCGAAGCTGACTAAATCCTCAATATATTTTGTATAACTTACTTAGAAATGTGCAGCAATTTACAGCCAATAATCTTCAGTATTAAGCTGCTGCTTCCCAAATTTTTGCACAGAAACTTACCTCTGAAATACAAATGTTTAATTAGTTTTTAATGGTGACAATTTTTTTCACTAGATCTGTCTCCATTATTTTCTCTGTTTTTTATAGCTTAAAAGTAATTCTCTTTTCAAGAGCTTTCTTTGTCCTTCTTCCTGAATTTTATTTCTCTCTTTGAAAACACAAGCTTCATCAAGACCCACTATAGGAGCAGAACTCAGCCATTTCCTCTTGGCACAGGTGTTCCAAAATTTGAGGGCTCAAGTACGAAGGAGTAAGCTGGTACTAAGCTGACCCTCTGGCACATTGTATAAATGTATGAATAAGTGAAAAGCAATGTATCTTGCTTTGGTTTTCAGTAAATAACTGATGGCAGGGGGTGGGAAACATTGCATAGCAGGAATTCAGGCATTTTATAACTCTATGATTCACGTGCTGTTGTGGGAGGAAAAACCAAACAAACACAAAACAAAACCAAAACAAAACAAAACCAAACAACCCTCTTTGGATAACTTTGAACAGCAGTGGTCTCTACATTTGCTTCTTATGCTGTGCTGAAAATATCCTTCAAATTAAAGAATATTATTACACTGGCTTTTATTATAAGTTTGCCTCCATTGAGTATCTAATGACCATGATATCTGTAAAAACTTCACAAAAATGCTTTTTTTTCTTCTTTAGGCCAGCAACTAATTGAAAATATCTGAAGAAATGTAATTTTTTTTCTCTCATTAAATTTGGTCTAAATAGTAAAAATATTCTATTGAATTTTTCTCTGACACACAATAGTTCATCATCAGGCAGATACAATGTCATGGCCTTGTGAAGGGCCAGGCATAAGCAGGATTTGCCCTGAATATATTGACTTTTGGGACAGGAAAGGTGTAACTAGAAGAAAGGGTCCCACACCAGACTAATATTTCTTCCCTGGTGTTAGATGTAGGGGAAGGCTTATGTGGTGTTTGCTGCACGTAGGGAGGTACTGTAAGAGGAGAGCATAGCTAGGTAGGAGTCATACAAAGCAGTACAGACAAACAGGCACAAAATCCCTGGTTGGAGCTGAGGCCTCAGGGACTGGACTTCAGTTGTGATGCCCCTTTATGGAGTTAATGTATGCAAATTTATAGTTGAACTCTCTGAAGTTCAGCAGGGACAGGCTATGAAAATTTTAGAGGAAAATCAGTTTTGCTTTGATATTTAAACCCAAACAACAGCTGCAACCAGATCCAGTTGCACAGAACTAATTCAAATTACCAGATGGAAACAAATTTCAGTGACCATGGGGAATCTGTATATTCCCTGTTCACATCCATATTTTGTGACTATGTCTGCCTTTTCATGACCTGGGAACATGGTGAAGTTTCAGAAGGTCCATGTGCTGAATTTGGCCTTTTATGATAATGACTTCTACTGACAAGCATCCTACTTCTCTTCTTTGATTCCTTCCAAAGACAGTGAAGAGGTTCAAAGCCTTACATTAGTGAATTTAGGAGACTGGTCTGCATACATTTTAAATTGTCATTGCTTATCCATAAGCTGATGGACTTTGGTGGGTCATAACCTGATCACCATTGGAATAGAATGTGGTTCTCATCATCTGTTGGCATTGATGCCTAGAGCTAAACAGGGTAGGATGTGTATGGACAAAAAAGCATCCTCTTCAGAAATGTAAGCTCATCACAGTCCTAAAGATATTAAACAAAGAATTTGAATTTATTCAAAACTTTTTTCTTTCTGAATTGTGTCTTAGTGTCTATTTCTCTATGCAATATCTATTGTTTATAATTTTATATACTAGTTTTAAAAAGATAAGTTGCAGCAGACCAACAACACAAAAATTATATTTATTATGCTATACTTAGAATCAGTAGAAAGTTGTTAAACTGATGTTGCAACTGTATGGAATAAAAACAAAAGAAACTCTATGAGAATAATAGCAATTAATTTGCAGCTTCAGTTGTTCTCACCTGTTTTTATATTAAAGAAATAAAATACTATTTCAAAGGTCATTTTTCTATATTTCAATGCAGCCAGGCTGATGAGGAAGGACAAACACTTGAAAAATGAAGTTGCACAAGGTGCTTGAAGATAGAAATTGTTTCTTATAGTGTTTAATGATGCTTTTCAAAACCACTTCCTCTGGTAACCTAATCACATAAATCATAGTAAAAGGTTAAAGACAAAGTTCAATTGCACTAAATTATATCTGATAGTTTCCCTGACATAGATTACTTTCCATTAAAGAGTGAAGTCATTCCACTAAATAATCATACTCTTTGCATGGCCTCAGGAATGAAAGCTGGTACTTTGTCACACACTTGTACGGATGGATTTCTTGGCTGCTTAAAACTTCACTACATGGGAAAATAAGAACAAGTCATATAGCTGCAGTGTTCTGGAAAATAATCACTTAACTCATTACTTACTCCATGCAATGAAAATGTTACATGTGATTATGATTTCTGCAGAAACTCCTTGAAACTCACTTGATTTACAACAGGGGAAATCAAAGCACAGCTCGTTGACAGAGGCCGGCTGCTCCACAGAGCAGAGACTCTGAGACAGAGTGACTGAGCGGCCACAGTCTGTCTTGATCAGGGGAAGGTAGGCTGCGGTGAGGCAGAACCTATCCCCCGACCACCTGGGTCCCCTGGGCGGTTTAGCACCAGGATGTAACCCAGCGAGGTGGGACAAAATCCTCGGCAGCGGCAACTGCTAGAGCGGTGGAGCGATGAAGAGAAGAGGCGAGCCAGTCAATCTCCCGTGGAGGAACGAGGTTTATTGGAGGGAGAGGGAGGTACACGAGGTAGGGGTCACAGGAGACTGACCACGATCCTCCCCCTGGTCAGGCCTTATATGACCAACCCCAGGGGGAGGGAGACTAGGACATAACCAATCAAAATACATTACACAATCATGAAGAACAAATCAAGAATAAACAAAGGTGTGGCTTTCCCCCCTAGCCCAATCACCACCCAAACCCCGGGGAACTTTCTGGACTTGGGGTGTGGGTTGGGGGTGATGGACAAGGGGGTCGCCCGGACAACAGAGGAGGGGAAACATTGAGTGACAACAGAATTTACATAAAATAAGGAGGACCCGGCACGATTGACAGATAACGATCACTGGGGGTGGGGAGGGACCCTGGAATTCCCCTTGCCCTGGTCGCCATCTTAACTCAATATAATTCAATGGGAATAAAATATAAAACTTGTAAAACTTAACATCCAAACAGTAAAACAGTACAGAACCATGTAAAACAAACGCACCCCAACAAGCCCCAAAGTAGGTAGAAAGAGATTTGAACAACATCTTCAATTAGTGTTTTAGCATGTAACTGACAATTGGGAGTGCTGAAAAGCAGACACTTTGGTAAAATTCCATGTATTTAAAAAGATTTTAAAGTATTAGGTTTAGACTAGTGCAAGTGCAGGGAACAGCAGAAGAGAGGTAAAAATTCCTGAGACATATTTGGTTGATTAACTTGGATCATTTTTTTAAAGTTGAGTCTCTCTCATTTTGTCTTTAGAACTAAAATATTAACCAGTCTTTTATGCTAGTAAAAGTCAGGATTTAATTCACTAGCTGCACCGAAGAAGTGTCAAAACAAGCATGCCTCTTGATAAGGTGACAAGTTCCGTTCTCTGCTCAACATTTTCCAGTAGAACTACAACAAGACAATTTAATGAATCACAAGTCTTCTTTTTATTTAATGCAGGTGTGCTCATCAAGAACTTGATCTTCAAGTTCTCTCTGTTTCTTTTCTCCTTTTTTCTGCTTGGCATCTTCAACATCCTTCTCAAGCATTTTTGACTGAATTCATGTACATCTTTTAAGTAAAAATTAGTCAACACTCTCTGGAAGCAGTTGTGCTATTGTGTCTGGCTGGGGAGATAACTTTGCATGTATTGTTAGCTGCCTACAGGTAGACCCACCTTCTAACATACCCCTTAGTACTGCCAGAGGTCCACATAATTTTCCAAGTGGGATTTCCCAGACCCTTTGGCATAACTTCTCTAAGACCTTATTTTGGCCATAGACATATTACTTCAAGAGCCAAGAGATGAACTCTAGTATAAGAGAGCATGTTGGAAGTGCTAGCAGCACCATCATGAAGCTGGTTTCCATGGACGGGTTTCCAGCAGCATTTTCCAAACTGCACACATAAGACATGTTTCGTTGGTTGTGCTAAAGCACACTTGACACAACCTTAGCCTACCTGAAAAAGGGAAACTTATGACTCAAGCAGATGCCTGCAAGTTTAGCCAATAAGTCATGAGTAAGTATTTACTCTGTAAGTAAATTAGAGGCTCCCTAATTAATTAAGCTCCCTAATTTAAAGTGGGCCTCCCCACAAGTGTTTAACTTGGGGTGCAATCTTAAAACCAGAAAACTACTTTCTTTGTGTTTATTTGTGGAAAAATTTATCCAGCTGCAGTCAGGAGTAACAAGTTGAATACAGGCTCTTTTCCCAACATTTCTCTACATATTAACTGAATGAAAATACTTTACCTTCTTTTCAGTTTAGCTGAGCAGGCTCCAGAATACCTAACTAGATTTTCTGGCACAGAATAGAGAAAAAAATGGTCAAGATTTGTTTAGAGAACACAGTCAGCTGATTGCTGTTAAAATTAAACTTAGGGCCAACATCAATTAAGGCAGAACAAAAGATTTTTCCAGTCCTGCTAGCCAATAATCTTGGATCTCCCAAACTAAACAGTTGCAAATCTCTACAAAAAATACCATGGCCACATGCATTGAATCTTAACCCTATTAAAATAATATGGACCTGTGAACATTTCAGTGAGACCTGAATTTCTCTGTTGAGTTCAGGTATTTTAAGATTATATTTGATTCTGGAATTTCCCATACTCACAGTCATTCAGCTGCAGCTAAGCAGAGTAAGCATCACTTTTAAGAGAGTGACCTTTTCCTCCCTGGTTGATGAGGCGGGTTTTCTCGGTGCCAGCCTTCAACAGAAGGTCACTCTGATCAGGTTGACAACTGGTACTGTAAAACAAGTAATAACACAGAAAGCTGTAAATATTCCATTTGGTCCAACTACAGCTGTCTTCACATAAGGGTTACAATCCTGATTTTTCCTCCCACTACTTTCTGCAAAAATGTTGAAAGTATCAGCTCATATTGAGCAGTCAAGCTTCCATGCAAATATTGTACATCTAATATATTTGCACAATTCTTGCAGACGAACCTGCACTTACATTTTTCAGAGACATTTACACTCATTATGCTCCAGTATCATTAGATTCTGAAAATACCATGTTGAAGGTAATGAAGAGAACTCTGCCAAGAACACCATGTCAGGATAATGAAGTAGCATGGTTTTCAAACTGGTGTTTGCTCCCATTACTTGGCTTTGAAAGTAATTACAGAGAGAGCACAATGGAGACTGCAACTTCCAGGCCCTCTGACAGGAAGCACACTTTCACTTCAGGTTTGAAACTGACTAAAGCCAACTAGGCAGACATCAATCTTCCACACCATGTGCATTCCTGTGGTTATCAGTGAAAAGCTTCTCATTGCATTCAGACCCCTCTTTTGGAACCAAAAGCTTTTAGGTTTCTGGAACATTAGAGGAGCAAATAGACCTCGAAATTTGGCTAAACACCATCTTTTACAAAAAGCCTCTACCTCTAATTCCTCTATCCCTAATTCAAAGTGAATCAAGGAGATAGTGACAAGCACAATATGCACTCTGCACACTTCTCTTAAAACAGTTATAAGGTCAAGAAGAGACAAAATAAATTAAGAAAATTCAGAAAAGATTATTCAGAAGGACATTAATGGTAGATAGCAAGCTACCTACACTCTGTACTATTTTATGCTGCCTGTTTTTTTTTTCCCCCATATAATAAAAGTGTGGCTAAGGCAGTACCTTAAAGATAAGGGAAGTTAAAATTTCTGGCTCTGACATAAGAACACTTTTGACTGCAATTCCTTCTACTTCATTTTCATGTGAGTAAATTACTTGGAATGTTTAGAAATACTTCACAGCCTCAAAAGAACTGCATGTAGGTCTCCAAGATTCAAAATTGTTGTGCACTCGTGCTAAATACATGTGGTCACTCAAATACTTCAATCATGCAAGAGGAGAATGTGCACCTTCCATCTGCACACCTCTACTCCTGTATCATCAGGTCCTGCATTCTAATCTTCCAATGTACACTGAATTTCAGCCTTTTCAGTGGCATCATGAGCCTGTGGAGCAGGAGATTTTGCTTTAAATGGATCATGTTCCATTCAGAAAGAAAGGAAAGGCACCTCTCTGCTCATCTCTCTGTTAAGTTCTTGTTTATCAGTTTTTCCTGAGGAGGTAATTCTCCAAACTTTAACGGCATTGGCAGCAGAATATAATTTTTGACTCTTGGTTCATTTCTATGTTGCCACTGTGGTGTGGGGGATGAACACTTCCAGGTTTCTGTATGACAGGCAGAGAGCCCAGAAGTGATCATTCCACATGTAAGATCTCTTCTGTACATGTAATATTCTGCCCTGGTTTATGCATTATGACATATCCCATAAAGACCCAGGGTTCTTTGGCTTCATCTGAGCATATTGCAGTCTCAAAGGGATTTACACTTGTGCACTGATACCAAACAGTCATCTATTTGGACATTTAGTAGGTCCAGTGGTGGGACTAAAAGGAGCCTATTGCTTTCAAACCATAGTTGGATTGGTCTTTACAATGTGTGTCTAAAACTGTGATGTATTCAGAATGCAAAAACACAAGAGGTAACAAAAGTAGTTTACAAAATCTGGCGCAAGAGGAAAAAGGCCTTCTTGGGAGGACTGCTTGTAGGTATAGCTGCTTAAGTATAATACTTTTAAGTTCTGCTAAACCCCATTTTATAATCCAGTGAGAATTTTTGTACTACGTCCTTTTTGATGCTGTCTTATCTTTGCATGGCATGCAATCCCTTCCCCAAAGAATTTTCACTTTTTCTTCTAAGTCATCATAACACCTAACACAATGAATAGATGTTCACTAAGCTGGCAAGATATTATTTGTTTTAACACTAAGTGACAATTGGCTGCTAGCTTTAATACAAGCTGAGCCTCAAAACAAAGTGCATCTCTGTGTGTTACTTCAGTTCTTCACTGATTTATAGCAGCACAGAGTCAGCTTGCAAACACTGGGCCCATTTATACCACCTCAGGAAACAAGGCTTAAGACAATGTTTTATACTTCTCCCAGTGCTGTCTGACTTGGCAGTTCAGCATGTTGTGTAAGATTTTTACCCCTATATCTCCGTTGTGGTTACATCTGAAACATTTTTTTATCTGTTACACATTTTTTTATCTGTCAGCTCTAACTCTCATGTTACAATACAGCTCAGAGGATATCCTCTGTGATGCAGGGGAGCAGGAAAAGATCTTTGCATCTTGTAAATCACCACAACAGTTCTTCAAACATCACTATTACATTGAGAAAATACTCATCTTTAACTCTGTTTGACCATATTGAAGACAAAGGCCGCTTAGCACTAGTTTGAGGCACCTGATAGATGAAAGGATTGGCCCCTACAGGTTCCACCTTTCTGCAGGGCTCAAGGACAGTGTATGTCAGTAAGTGCGGTGGGACATGAATCAAACTTCAAAAAACCTGATCTCATCTAGAACAGGAAATTTTTTCTTTCATATCTCCACTTCAAAATGAAACAAACTTAAAAAAAAAAATCTGCAGTCCAGTGAAAAGAACTCTAAATAAAGTCCATTTGAAGTATAACACTGTAACACCTGAAGCATATGGGGATAAAGTAGGTCAAAACATAAACAAAATAACACAGCTTGGTTCCATACTATCCAGAAGATTTCAACAAAATGTTTTCTGTTTAGAGATAAACTGTTGCTAGTATTTGAGTGGGTGTAACAATAAGTATGAACATAATTTTTTAATCATTGTGTGCTACTTCAGAAACTAACTTTTTCTACACTATTGAGGGTAATAATATTGTTAGTATCTGTTTTTCTTTTTCCCAAATGTTACATTCTGCTACCTTTTAAAAAGAATGAAATAAAATTTATGAGACAACTCTGTAAGTTTTAGGTATATAGGTTCACACTAGACTACAAAGAGGAATGTCATGCCGCATTGGTGCCATTAGTTTAGGAGATGAGAGCTTAGGTGAATGAGACCCACATATAATAACACATTAAGGCAGAATTTATTAATTAAAAATGAGGTCTGGTTTCATTCACTTCTGGTGTGAGTTGAACAACCCATGGCATTTCTTTAACAGGAAAAAATATTCCTTTCCTCTTCAAGTACAAGAAAAAAGTACATGCCATATTCTTACATAAGCATAAATCAGAACAGCTTCACTAGTATCTGATAGAGTGTAACTATGTATAACTAAGAGTACTATGCACCAAAACATAGAACAACCTTGCATGATCATAGAGTTTCCACTTGCAGTATCAAAAATGTCAAGTAGTATTTTTGCTATGGAAGACATAACTAATTTTCAACTTGAAGTATTAGAAAATATCTCCTCCAGACTATTTCTTATAAAGGAAGGGACCAATTCGCAAATTTGTACATTTATGGAATCAATGTGTGGCTCAAAGAGTTTTACTGATACTTTCTAAACAAAAGTACAAAAATAAAACCAGAGCAAAAATATTATTGACTGTATCTTCTAACCCAATTAAATTAGCTCTGTGACTTAATTGAGGAAAATTCACCTCCACAAATTCTGCATCCTGAATCCTAGAGAAGCTTTCTACTTTTGGTATGATCTCTGCAGCTTAAACTTATCTTTAGTTCTAAACACAACTTCTTTAAAGTCTCTTTTATTCCATGGGAAAATGGATTCATTACTAAACCTGCTTACCACATACTTTCTTTATTTATAACAGCATATTGCTCCCTACCTGCCTTCTCTAGTAATATTCAGTTTAAGTGTAAACAGATATACCAGATATTGCAATGAGATACCTACATTAAATGGAATGTTATGTTTTTCTGGCTTTGGTAAAATATATTTCAGAAACAAATGTAAGAGACTTTTCTGATTGCCATTCCATTCCCACAATGGGATTGCCCTAGAGCAGGACAGCAGCTCCTAATACTTCAGTTATTCTATCACTCTTCAATTGAAAAAAATCTACCAACATTTGCAGACTGTTGCAAAAAATCCAGGGTCAGGGCCCATTAACGTAATCCCGCTACCTGATGTACCAATATCATCTATACTAGGTAAAATATTTTGTATATATGCACATTTGTAGGAAAGTAGACAGGCAGAAGTATAGATACATTGAAAGATGGATAAATAAATATATATATATGTATATATATTCCTCCAGCACTTCTATTTTTCAACAAATCAGCTGCGACTCTTCTGCATTTAACAGTTTAATGCATCTTGTAGATGCATTTCTTATGTAGAGGAAACATAAATGAAAATTAATAGTTTATTATGCCCAGTAGAAAAAGCACCTCAGATTATATACCTCATCTAAGTCACTACTCCAAGCAGAGTGAAACTTTAATGTTCAAATCTGAACAACACTTTGGTGAGGGAATGTGAGCTTTTCCGTTTGGTCTCTCACAACCTGTGCCCTCCACATAGTCCTTCAGTAAAACACCATTACCTTAGAGGTTTTCAGAAGCAAATGTTTCAAGAGACTGCTTCATAATTTGTAATATTCAAGACATCATTTTCTATTATCATTCAGTCAGGCTGACCACATCTTTCCTGCCTTGTCTCTTTTAGTTTGCTAGAAGAGCTGCCACTGCTGAGGGAGAGGTTAAATATAGACATCCACTGGACAAGGAAATGAAGATTTCTTGAAATTGAACTGATTTTTGCATTTTTTGAGTCTCTTTTCTCTTTTCCTCTTCCCTTCCCTTCCCTTCCCTTCCCTTCCCTTCCCTTCCCGGAACTTCCCTTCCCTTCCCGGAACTTCCCTTCCCTTCCCGGAACTTCCCTTCCCTTCCTGGAACTTCCCTTTCAGTACTCCCAAATCTAAAAGCACAAGTTCAACTTCATCTCAACTCAGTACTGTTAGCATGATCCTGAGCAGAATTCATAAATCCACCCATAATTTACCAAAGTCTTTCACAGTTGTCTTCTCAGCCAGTTCCCATGGCCTATACTTTTAAAAAATGTTTCTGTTACCTGGAAATTGGGGATACAAATAATGGATAAGCAGGATGAGAGTGACTGTGTTTCATGATTGAACTCCCAAGAAGCTTTATGGCAGGCATCACCAGCACCATCCTGTTTCACCACAGCTGAAATAAAGCACTGACATATGGGACTGCTTACCCTCACTTTAATTAGAAACAACTTAAAATCAGAAAAATTTTGCAAAACAAGGGGACCGCACCTTGCTGAAATACAGGGTATGGCTCTTGAGAGAAATCGCAATGAACCCAAATCTCCCAAAGGGGTAAGAAAAGGAGAAGAAGCACAAATGGTTTATGCTGCTTCCTAAGACTATATCACAAGTCTATTACAGAGTTTATTCTTAGGGCATGTATTCTTCCATGGCACTTTGTTAAACCAACAACAGTCTCCTTGGAATTAGTCACTTGGCAATATATGGAATAAGAATGCAACCTCCAGCTTATTTGGCTGTTACATTGCCAAAGGGGAAAAAAAACCCAACAAAGTTAATGAAAAGTTAAAATAAATATGTGGTTGAATACATAGGATGTTCATTCAGCACCACATGATTTTCCCATGGCAAGGAATGATAGGAAGTACTGAAAGAAGTGAAAGAAGGGAGAAGACTTTTACAGAGTTACACCAGAAACAAGGAGAATTACCTTGTAATCCAACTAATTCATGGTGATGGTAAGGTTATTGCTTGTTCAGCATCTGTGTTTCATTTTTTGCATAGTGGTCCTGGTGACCTTTGTGAGGCATGCTGTAAAAAATTACAGACAACACAACAGAAACAGACCTTACAACACAGAAAAAGGTGTTAGACTGGTTGTTTGTACAGGGGCAATATCCCTATGGATGAAGCACAGTCGTGTGTTTTGTGCCTGACAGATTCAGAAGAAAGAAGAAAAACCAAAAAAAATATTTTCAAATACACCTTCTGTTTATCATACCTTATTTTAAATTCAGTAGTGTTGAAAATTGAACTTAAAAACAAAAGAAAATTACAGAGGTGCCCATTGTGTCCCTTCAACCAAAATGTGTTGAAAACAAACCTTGGGGTTGAATTCTCAAAAGAATGAAACATGTCCACTATTCCTACAATTAAAACCAGAACAGAAGTGCTAAAAATGAGCACTTAAACTTCCTTTTTAAATAGCTGGATGATTTGACAGATGCATCACATCATTCATGTTTGCTTAAACCACTCAGAGTGAAAGCTAAAATTAGCTTTAACTTTAGGCTCTCCCTGAAATCTCCAGATGAAATAAATACAAGCTTTTTGCATCTAGTTAAAAATAGATTCTGCTTTGAACATGTTCATTAAAGCTAATTATTTGCATATGTGTTTAATCTCTATTTATCAGGGAAATTTCAGGGACAAGTATATATATATGTATATCCCTTTTTGGAATTATTATTTTTCTATTCAGAAATTATTAAACTTTAAACTTCATTTTCTTCAACTGTTACTGCAGGTCTCCAAGATTAACTAAAGTATCTACCCCCTCTAAACATTTTTGCTAAGTGTTGAGAGGAAGAGGTTGAAGAAGGTAAATACGCACAGGCAATATGAAAGTCAAAATAAATATCTTCACAATTTCTATAAATTATGTGAATGGGGTTTTTTTCCCCCACTTGCACATACTTTTCCCCTGTGACATCACAATATACATCTTGAATTAGTGATACAAATATACTCAGGAACTTCTAAATTTTAAAATTTCCTGATGCTTAATTCACAACAGAAAATTTTTTTAAATTTAGGTTTATAGTTCTGAAACATGGGGTTTGGACTTGGCTCAGCATTCTTTTTTCAAGAAAAATTAATGAATTATTTTAGAATTTGATTCCAATTTCACTAGAACAGAAATTCGGGTAGAGGGCTTTGACTTCAACCTATGTGTTTCCTCTTTCCACATCTTACTCGGCACTATATCATCCCCAGGGTTTGCAGGTTTTTAAACCAAGTGCTAATTTATATTATTCTTTGCTCCATGCTTGGCTGTGCCTATCAGCCTATTATGACGTTAATAGGGTCTCAGTATCTGTCATTGCTAATTTTAAGCAGGAAGAAGCACATGACAAGCCATAACATTGATGCATTTGAGAATATGTTAATTGTGTCTTTCTCCTTATGTAGCCTACTTAACTACTTGCCAATACTACTTTACTAAATACAAGTAATGAGAGATTACTCCTATACTTTAAAAATTATATCTGAATGCCTTTGAAATGTCAGATGTTTTCTACCAATTGAAAAATAGTTTTCATGAGGATTCCTGTAGAGAGATCACCAATCAGAGATAAAAGTTAATGTACAACTGGTGCACGCTACTGACTGCTTTTCGACCTCAAATACTAATGAAAGCTATCTGAACTCAGCAGAGTGGTAACTAGCTTTCTTTCAGCAACAGCAGTTCTCAGCATGGGCATAGAGCAGCTGCCAACAGTTCAATCACACTTTTGTGGCAAAATATCTGCGATAGCTGTAAAATGGCATGGTAGCAAAGGAGTATATTTTTCTCTCCAGCACATCTGGGTAACACTAATACTAACACTGACATGCCTGTGCAATGATGACTATATTCCACTCAGACTGCAAAAGGATGTGTTTACTGTGTGTCAGTGTGTACAAGGAAGCATAACAAATATTAGTGGTGATTTACTGCATAATTTTCCACTTTCTGTATGAAAACCTGTAATCCTGGAGGGTCCTACTCCATTTTAGCCTTTGGGAGGACACCTGATGTGGGGGTATTGGATATGTAGGGAGCAATAACTCTTTTAACATTTAGATGTCAAGTTTCCCATTTTGGTATTTCATTAATGGGCTGCAATATCTTATGGGCTGACTGAGATCTTATCTACACAAATGTTTTAAAATCCTCTTCCCTTTCAAGAGATGAAGCAAGATGGGAACCTTTCAAGCAATAAGTCAGGAAATATCTCCCTGACAGCAAATGTGAGCAAGAGAGAGGCAAAGAAAAGTGTGGGGGGAAAGAAGTGGGGAGAGTGCATGCATGTGCAAAAGCTGGTAATTCTCACTGCTGCTATGCTCTTTAAATAAGTGGCAAGCATTTTATGGGATATAACTCTTTTGTCTGTATTCCTTGCCATGTTACTGTATCTCACTCTTCTCTGAGACTGGAAAGGATTACTTATCCAAGGGGTGCATAAAAATTTCACTCCTTAGACCACCAAACCGCATTCATTTTGCATGTATTCATGTAGATGCTACTCTAGATCACAAGCTGAAGAAGAAGAAAAAAGAAGGAAAAAGAAAGAAGCAACCAAGATAGAGATGGAAAAGGAGGATGTGGGTTGCAAATGTCAAGAGATCAGGAACTGTGTTTGTTCAAGTTTTTCTCAAAGGAAAACAATATCCCAGACCTAGAAATTCTCTGTCTTAAGCATTTAGACTCAGATTTTCAATGAAACCTTTGCATGATCTGGCACTCAAATCCTCTAAAGTTGCATATAAGATACTAGATTCTTTGTGTCTGAAATAAGTCTAGAGTTCAACATTATATTTAGCAGAAAACAGAGGGAAGAAATGCATCTGTATAAATACTACGTTCCATGCAGAGATATACATCTTCACAGCAATGCTATGGAGGAAGAAAAGAATTCCTAAAAAAAGCGTAATTGACCATTCTACCTGTGATTTTAGATTAGCAGCAATCTGAGGAGACAGTTTGATTTGAGGCCATGACAGACCTGATAAATTTACTGTTGCTGGACAGCAGAATGTTCAGAGGCATGCCAAAGCCCAACCAGACAGTGCAGGTAACTTATATTTCAAAAGTTGACAGCATCTTTCTGTTGATTGCTAATTTTTGTGCCTTAGCATGGAAAAGAAAGTGTGATAGAGATTCTTATACAGATGAACTGTAATTGAGTGTAAGTTGTGTATTGATTCCTGCTGACAAGAGTTTAACCATTCATACTCTATGTGGAATTCAAACAGGATTTTTGTCTGGCTGTGTCATGACACTCAACATCCAACACCAGATGAAGGATGAGGCTCGTATCAGATGGTGCAAGAAGGTCTCTCATGTTCCAGGTCTTTGGAAACCTGTGCCTAGATTCCTTCACCACTGGAGACTTTCTTCCATGAGTGGTCCTGCTGGACCCCTAAATCAAGTTTAAATCCAGAGCTAAAGCTAGCCCCAAGTTGTGTGTCAAAAGCAAACACGTACTTAATGTTTTCAGATGTTTTCAATGTTTGCTTATCCTGTAAAGGATAAGCAAAAGAGAAAATCACAGAACCACAGAATCACAGAATTCACTAGGTTGGAAAACACCTTGGAGATCCTCAAGTCCAACCTATGGTTAAACACCAGTTTGCCAGACAGACCATGGCACTGAGTGCCACATCCAGTCTTTTCCTAAACACATCCAGGGACGGTGACTCCACCACTACCCTAGGCAGCCTATTGCTGTGCCCAACGACTCTTTCTGTAAATAACTTTTTCCTAATACCTAGCTTAAACTTCTCCTGGTGCATTTTAAGACTGTGTCCTCTCATCTTGTCACTGGTTGCCCGAGAGAAAAGGCCAACCCCCACCTGGCTACAACTCCAACCTCCTTTCAGGCAGCTGTAGAGAATGATAAGGTCTCCCCTGAACCTTCTCTTCTCCAAGCTGAACAACCCCAAATCCCTCAGCCATTCTTCGTAGGGCTTTCGTTCCAGACCTTTCACCAGCCTTGTCACCCTTTTCTGGATGTGTTTGAGCATCTCAGTGTCCTTTCTAAACTGAGGGACTCAGAACTGGACACAGTACTTAGGGTGTGGCCTCACCAGTGCTGAGAACAGGGCAAAAAAATCTTGTGAAAGGGGAGAAATTACCCATACATGCCTTAGAAAAAGAAAAAATGTAGCTGTAGAGTTCAACTCCATTCGATTCCCTTTCCATCCTTTAAACCAAAAACTAGAGTGAATGTTCTGAATTCAGAATGTCCCACTAATTACAACTTTTTTCCAGTGAAAAGGGGAAAGAGTTGTGTCTTATTTCATTGCAGCCTGGGCTTCCTACTCTTGATTTTGGTAGGTCCTGTCTAAAGACGCTTAGTGTTCTGGTTGTTATTAGTCCATTTTTAAGAAACAGTAACATATTCTTGTACCAAAGAACAAGCTGTGGGCAGTAGAAGCAGTAACTTTATTTTGGGTACCCCAAAACTGATTCACCTGTAGTCTAGGCCAGGTGTAATGCAGTCAACAGCACTGACCTGTGGAAGACAAAGTCCTTATTACAGAACACTACAAACTAAAGGAACACGATAAAGATATGAGTACGATGAAACTTGAATCAGAAGCATTAAGGGATGGAAGGCAGAAGAGAACACAGAATATATCTCATCTCTGTGCCATATGTCTAATTAATACAAAGAAAGAACTTATGACAAATCATCCCTCATCTATTTTCCTTGTACACAATGGATGCCTAATATATTTGGTCATTCATGTGCTGCAGTAAGGAAGCAGTACAAGAATACACAGTCCTGACCGCGAATTCACTGACAGGACCATATTGAACGGCCTTCCCCAAACTTAAGAAATCTGTGTTATTTAAAAATAATTCTTCAAAAGGTCTATATTTGCATTTCACAAAGTTTAAACATATGACAGAAAGCAATAGCTTTTCTTTGTTTTGCTACTGGTTTGCTGTGGCACTTTGGTCATACCTTCCATGCATTTTTTACCTTTTTTTGTCCATAGTGGAAATAAGTTTGTATGAGATAAATGGAATTTTATGAGTACTAGTTTTTAAACTTTCTGATCACTGTTTCAGTTCTGTTATCCCTTTCTCTCTATCTGATGCTGTAAGTGTGCACCAGCAGCCAAGGAAGATGGTAGAGCCTCATCCCCACTCCCTATCTGTTCACTCTTCAGGAGGCAGTAGGTACAAAATGCTGCATCCAAAAAGGCAAGGGAATCATAGGGGAAGAATTTTACAGGAAGAGTTATGTTGGGCCTAAGCTCTAAATGAGATTCTAAAATCTTCTTTTTTATACCCTTAATCCAGAAAGCAGGAAACAGTCCTTTTCTAGTTCTGCAGTTACTGGTGAGGATCACGTGGTTTTATTTTTCATGTGCCAGTTAATGGGAGACAAAATGGTGTTCAGACTGCTTCTGATGAAAAAAGGCACAGTGGTATTGGAGAACAGTGAGTTAAAATGAACAGTTAAACTGTATTAATATAAAAAGTACCTCGTCATTAATAGGACAACACCTCCTATATGTCACTCTCCAAGGTGAACATCTCTATCTTTTATTCTAGAGTAGGTGGAGCTTACTATTAAGCATGTACATGGGGAAAGGCACCATTTGTTTTCAGGTTTCACATTCATAAAAAATGCTGATCTCTGCTTGTAGAATCTCTCTCATAGTTACATGCAAAATATCTGAGATGTTACCTCAGGTGTGGTCAAATGGAGAAAACCATAGCTGTGGAATATTCCCTTTCTTCCTCAGATGCTCTATTGTTACATGGTTTTAACCATGCTAAAATATTTTCTGCTCTCTCAGTAAGCACAGAGTCCCATGATGTGAAAGAAAAGGGGAGGGCAGGGGGAAGGTTTGTGCGGCATTTTGTTCAGGGGCAAGCACGTGGCTCCCAATATACTCTGGGGACACAGTCATTCAATTTGTACCATGCAAAGTCCAATCACAAGCTCATGAATCAGAAGTGAATGAGCTCCCCATACCCAAGAGATGAGGCAAGTGGTGTGATTCCTGGAAGTAGCATCATCTGGAATGCAAAATCAGAAAGAAGAAATTCAAGCAGCTCCTCCTCACTGATGTTTGCATTGAAGCAAGCTGTGAAAGAGAGGGAGAGGATGAGGAATAGAGATAGGGGATGGGTGAAGAAGAGAGAAGAGGGAGAGGGAGAGGGAGAGGGAGAGGGAGAGGGAGAGGGAGAGGGAGAGGGAGAGGGAGAGAGGGAGAGGGAGAGGGAGAGAACATGCTCTTAACATTGTTTCTGGGTGCAGCTCCAGCACCTGCACTAAGAGCTTAGACTTGCAATTGACAAATGCACAGAAATAATTATAGGACGGACAATATGCCAGCTCTATAAAGCACCACCTTTACTCTGACATTGCTTGATGTGTATTATTTGTGTTAGTGCCTCTGCAGGATGTCCTAAAGGGCATGAGGGTGCAACAGGGTGCAGTGGAATGCACAAATAAAGACTTCCACAAGCCACTCATCCAGAGATTGCCAGACACAAAAATCTCCTTTCTGTTTCTAGTAGTTCTCCACTATATATAATGGAGCCCAAAGCTCTGGCAGTAGCTGCAGAGTCAGAGGACACAGATTGATGTGTGACTGCATGCACACTGCAGAAGGGTTTGGCTCTATTTACTGCAGCCAGCAGGGCAGCAGGACTCCTTCCTCCACTCCTTTATTTTGTTGTTACTTTCTTGCCCTGGAAAAAAGAGGTAAAACCTAGTGGTTTTCCACTAAAAGAGGCAGAGCATAGGAAGAGTTAAAGTAAGAAAGCCTGAATGTTTAATCTGCCAGAAACATATGAGAAGAGCAATCAAATCTGGGATAAGTAGTTCTGAATGAGGTATGCCTGATTGCTTTAGACCATGCTGTTTTCAGCCTTTTAAAATTCAAGTCATTACCAGATGCTGATCTGCTCTAATATTGTGATATTTTATCTGATTACACTTACGTGATTGTGCTATATCTGCTATTTGCCTTCCCATTTTTCCATGTATATTAAATGCAGGTGGTTTTATTATTCAGAGAGCTAGAAAGTGTGGACTGCTCTGAATATAAATGGGGATATTATATCATTACCTTGCTCTGAAAGCAGTCATTCAGTGTGTAAATCATATGCAAGGTACCTAGTGGAGACACAATAAGCCATAATGTCTTGAGAGAGAAAGCAATGAGAAAGGGATAAGGACATAAAAATTTAGGGCATTGTAAAAGAAGGATAATCTTCATAATCCTATTTAGTTCTTTCAAACCACCATTTGATAATATAACCTTTATATTCAAAACTTTTTTTAAGTTCATTGAGTAGCTCTTGGTGAAATTATTGTCACATGGAACATTATCAATAGTGAGACTGAATAAAAACAACATTGCCAACCAACCAGGCATCTTAGCTGCTTTCAAAAAATGCAGAAGAGGCCCACACATTTCTGCAATTTCTTGGTGGACCCTTCTTCTAAAACATGACTTACTGTGAGTACAGGATTTTGGGGTACCTTGGAAAGATAGTCAGGAATTACTTACAACATATCTGAAAAGCAGACCAGAGTAACAGGGCAATCCGGGTATCCCTTTTTCTTGCAAGCAAGAAAGTTCCCTTGCAAATTCCACTAAATTGAAAGCATGATAAATCCCACTGTGGTGATGCTTAGAAAAGTTACGGGATCATGGAAAGGCTGAGACTAGAGACACCTCTGAAGAACTAGCCTAGCTCCCTTGCTGAGCTAGAGTAGGTTGCTGAAGACAGTGTGCAGCTGCATTTTGGATATCTTCAGGGATGGAGACCCACAACTACTCTGAGAAACCTGTCCCATTTCCCAAAATCCCACACAGGAAAAAAAGTGTTTTCTTACATGTAAATTAATATTCCTGTCTTTCAGTTTGTGCCCATTACATCTTGTCCTGTCACTAGGCACAGTGAATCTGCCTACATCTTCTTTACCTCCCCATGAGGTATTCATACATCTTGATAAGATCAGCCCCAGCCTTCTCTTCTTCAGGCTGAACAGTCCCAGCTCTCTCAGCATGTCCTCTTAGAAGCGGGGCTCCAGATCTCTGATAATCTTTGTGGTGCTTCTCTGAACTTGTTCCAGTGTGTCCATGCTGCTCAGGGTGAGGGAGCCCAGGACCAGGCACTCCAGGTGTGGTCATCTCTAGATGCTGTTCTCTCCTTTGGCTGTTGTAGCACAACCTCTTGTAACCCTGCTCAACTTCCAACAGCTGTGACAGACAGATGAAGGTAATGGCACAACAAACAAGTAAAAAAGTGAAATAGTTAATGCCTCCCCATCCCTGCCCCCATCAGTTCTGCTTGCAACCTTCAGGATGACACTAGGGCTGTCAAGTCCCCCAGAAAGGTTGCTGCACAAAACCACCCAAGCACCCCTGTGTTTACAGGAAGGATTTCAGTGTGACTAGGAGTCCAGAGAGACATGGAGTTGGCCACGTGAACAATGACTCTGAGTAAATAGGATAACTTTATGTAGATGCTGGTGGGGCAGAGTGTACAGAAGGCAGACAGAGGAAGGCTCTACAATTTACACACATCAGCCATCAACTTTTCTGAAAAATAAAAAGGCAAAAAAAACATATAAGGAGGAGGAGAAAGGGCAGCCAATGCAAAAGCCATGGATGAACAGTTCAGAGACACAGAAGCTCAAGAGGAAAAACTAGCAAATAAAGAAAAACAAACATAGGAGAGAGAAACATAATTATTAAAGGTTGATTTAAGCTTGCAGGGTAAAGCATATCTGCAACAAAAGAAAAGCAAGAGCTAGTGAAATGTGACAGAATTTTAAGTAAAGGTGGCTTGAAATCCAAACTGAGGAAAGCAGAAATGCTCTCCACTCTGTAAAATGCACTTTCAGAAAGCAGAAACCGAGAATACTTTGAAAAGAAAAAAAAATAGGCAGACATAGTCCTCCGAATAGTGGCAAAATTCAGATGGGCAAGTCACTGGCTTAAATACTTCTCTCATGAATCTTCACTGATTTTTTTCTGCCTGGAAAATTTTTAATAACAGCCTATTGACATTGATATATAAATCTGGGCACTAAAGGAGCTAACTGCCAGGCTTGAAGAAAAATGTGTGATTTCGTCACAAATATCACAGAATGTTATATTGATAAAGCCTCTGCTACTGCAGACGTGGGACAGGGAAATCCTTGTTTTGAGTTAGTATTTCCAAAGTCAGCTTTTAGTCCCATTTGTGAAGAAGAGATTAAAGACACTAGCCCAAGGTTAAAAGTGCCGGAAAAAAAAAAAAAAGTACTTCAAATTTAAGCAACTATATTTTTAAATGTTACAGAATGTAATTTTCAAGATTTTTGAAATTTTGATATTCACCATGCTTGAGCTCAGTTTCACTCCTTTCTTAAATTTCCTGCACAGAAAAGCTAACTACTTTTCCCTGATAAAAAGGCATCTTGCTAATCACCATCTCATACATACAAATCTGACAGATGATGGGGGGGAGAGGGGGTGGGAAATGGAGAACAAAATATGAGGGAAGTTCAAAAACTTCAAGAACTAACAGTTGAAATGCAGTGTCAGTTCACAGAATAGAGGTTTCTGTAGGTAGAATACTTGCTGAACTGTACTAGGACACTTTTAGAATGTTTTCTTCTGTTAGCAGTTCTTTGAAGGAGGAGCGCTGGTTTTACCCAGCCTTCAGAAAGCAACTGCTTCAGCTGGCACAGAAGTTCATTCCCATATCTGCTTGGTTGTAGCACCAGACTGAGGATTTAAAGATAAAATATGACCAAATGGAACAGCTTTTTCCTGTTATTTGACTTCTAAGACTGGGAAATAAAGGGAACATGGGACTAGATGAACTGCATTTGGATGTTGATACAGCACTTTCATGTTTTCAGGTTTCAGCATTTTTAAGGAAACTTACTTCAAAACTCACACTCAAATTTGTTTGGACAAAGACAATCTTTTACAGAGTCTGAGTGCCAGAGTTAGGAGTGAAAGGTGGTGGTATAAATTTTCAAAGGTACCCAGATACTCATGGACAAGGAACACAGTCAGTTTTGGTTCTGTTTAAAGTCTTTCTTGTATAGCGTTTTAGAGTGAATAAATATTACATTTCTGAAAGCTCCAAATTATACTTAATGTAGAGGACCTGTAAACACCAATTGAGCCAGAAGGAGGTGAAATCTCTTTTAGGCGATTAGAAAGACAGATTGACAAAATTTACGACAATGCTCCTTATACATATTTCTGCCAAGTAGTGCACTCAAGGTTGGAGGCTTTCCTGAGGTGCAAATGTGCCAGCACAAACACCTTAGAAACCGCAATAGTTAATGTAATCCTGGGTGCAATGACATCAGACTTATTGGTTAGAGGGAGATGTTTGAAATCTCTGAGTTTCAGATCCCGCTCTCGACAATTTTTCCTCTTGGTATAAAAGAAAATAGGAAGAGGAAGCTGACATTTCTCAGATGACTGTGACAGGCACAGAAGAGTTTGTCAATTCTTATTCACATTCATATGCAATAATTTGCCTTCCCCTAGAGAAAAGTCAACTTATTTGAGAAAATTATATCAGAAGCAAAACAGCTTGAACAGTTTCTTGTCTTTCTCCTGCATTTGTTTATATGCTAATTCCTGTAATAGTTCTGCTAAAAATACAACTTTGTTTTGATTGTTAAAGTGAAAAGAACATCACTACAAACAGAGCCTGCAAAGTTTTTCAGTTCATCCTTCCACCTTACAAAAAGCCCCTCAGGCACAGTGTTGCAAGGCCTGAATGAGCTTTCCATCAAATTATGCACATGTTTTCCAGCTACACATTGTGAATTCTCTAAGTACTGAGTTCCACTGCTGTGGCCAGGAGTGACTCTAGGTTGTATAATAACCATTTTTCTTTGATGAGAAAGCTCAGTCAACTCCTTCAAGAGACCTCTTCAGACTGCTGTGTGAATTTACAAAGAGTTAACCTGGTTAATGCATGTCCAGGTGTGTAATTTTCCAAAGGCCTCAATGACTTCTGAGTAGTGACAAACGTGACTTTGTGGCTTTTATCACTCAGGTGAACCTAGCAAGAAATTACTTCTGGAACTTTATCCATGATGTAGCAACTTGATATGTTACAGAAATGATACATGTAGGAAATGGATTAACAATTCCTGTGCTGAAAAATCTCATTGGAAAAAACAGATGAATGTACAGTTTCATCATGCACATGTGTAGTAGAATCACAAAATCATGAATATGCTGAGTTGGGTGGGACCCATCAGGATCATCAAGTCCAGCTCCTGTTCTGGCACAGGACATCCTGAAGAGTCACAGCATGTGTCTGAGAGCATTGTCTAAATGCTTCTCAATTTATGTCAGCCTTGGTGCTGTGACCACTTCCCTGGGGACCCTGTTCCAGTGCCAATCTTCTTCTAGGGGAAGAACTGTTTCCTAATATCCAACGTAAGCCTCCCCCGACACAACTTCAGGCCATTCTCTTTGGTCCCGTCACTGTCACCACAGAGAAGAAATCAGCATCCTCCCCTTCTCTTCCCCTTATAAAGAAGTTGTAACTACAATGAGTTCTCCCCTCAGTCTCCTCCAGGCTGAACAGACCAAGTGACCTCAGCCTCTCCTCCTACAGCTTCCTCTTCACCATCCCATTGCCCTCCTTTGGACATTCTCTAGCAGCTCAATGTCTTTCTTACGTTGTGGCACCCAGACCTGCCCCCTGCACTCGAGGGGGACAATCCCCTCCCTTGCCTGGCTGTGATGCTGTGCCTGATGCCCCCCAGGATACGGCTGGCCCTCCTGGCTGCCAGGGCACTGCTGACTCATGTTCAGCTTCCCACTGACTGCATCCCTTTCCATCGAGCTGCTCTTCAGCTTCTCATTCCCCAGCCCACACACGCCACCAGAGTTGCCCCATCCCAGGTGTGGAATATGGCACTCACCCTTGTTAAGTTTCAGAGCTTTGCAGAGATGTTAAGACACCATGTCAGTCTTTTGTTTCAGAGGAAATGTCGGTTTAAGGAGTACCAGAAGCTGGGCATTATTCTCCGTGCTGTCCCACAGTTGCAGTGACACAATTGTTCAGTAAATTTCCTTGTAATATCTAATCAATCTATCTAATTCAAACCTAGTCCCACTTTGAAACCATTGTTTCCCCCTCCCTACTTCTACAGCTCCTGATGAAGATTTCACCTCTGTTTTCCTTGTAGGCCACCCAAGGATACTGGAAGGTTGCTATGAGGTCTCCAGACAACTTTCTCTTCTCCAGGCTGAACAGTGTCAACTTCCTCAACCTGTCTTCACAACAGAGGTGTTCTGCTAATGTTTTAGTGTTTCATTGGCTCTTAAAAAATTAAAAGTTAATTGGTGTGACATAAAATTTTTTTATTACTAAAGAAATACATTCTGCTTTGCTCACATCCTACCATCAAAGTACAACAAGCCAACCTTATTCCTGCCCTTACTTAAAAGTTTTTCCATTTACAGATGAAGAATTTAAACTGTCCACAAAATCTCTTGCAATGTCTTGTCTATTATTCCCTCCAACCCCATTACTACACCACAGAGAGACTCATATTAAGCAGCTACTAAAATAAACAATTTGTTGTGTAATTTATGATTCTCCATGACCCTCTTGGCAAAAGGCAGGGATGCAGAGGAGAATCCTATTTACTAAAGATTGTTTAGTTCAGGCATATTCACCAAATGAGTCCACTCAGCTTTCATAAACTATGGCAGTGGGTTTTCATGGAATGAAAACATTTATTTGAGGAAAACACTGGCAGCCACTAAATTCATCAATACTGGCCATGAGTTGTTTCTGATTTTTCTTTGAATAATTTTTGTGCAGCAAACTCATCCATTCAGTGCCCCATATTGTTTTCCAGTTACTCGTTTCCCAAGGGCAACCTTTGCTACATTCATCTGCTGATAAAAAGGCTTCTAGTTTATGTACATATGGACAGATGTGCTCACCATATATGAACACATGGGAACCAGAAGTAGTGTGCTTTTATTCCTCTTTAGCCATACAGAAACAGGCCTTTGTAGCAGTCAAAACCTTCACAAGCCAACACTTCTGCTGCATTTCGGAGCCACAAAAAAATCTGGAGACCTGAAATAATAGCATGCCTAAAATTTGACAAAATAAATAACCCCTCAATTTAATTTTGCAGTATGACTAGCATACCAATTCAGGCAGTCTAATAAAGTATTTAGAAATCTGTTCCTGATTCTTTGCAGATGGCCCCTGAAACTTATATCTAAATATAACAGCAGTGTATTCATTAGTAGTGTCAGCAAAATAAATATTTTCAGTAACAAAAATACATTAAATATAAAGGAAATATCGAGTCAGACATCATACTGTATAAACAAGCACAAAACTATTCAGGATTTTTTTTATTTTTATATAATAATCTATAAATGCAAGTAATACATACAGTATGGAAAATTATAGGCCAGTCATTTAGAAATAATTGGTCTTATGTGGAAGAAGAGGATAGGCTACAGAAGGGGACATACAACAAAGACTCCAATGAGGAGCATGCATTTCTTAAAAAAAAATGTGCCAGGCTACCGTAAACTCTCTCCCTCAGTTTTTAATTCTTAACTATTAGAAATATAGACTCTTTAATACTTTTAATGTTATTCACTATTTAGGCACTTTGTGATTAGCTTTCTTTCTGCTTGAAACTTTGTACCATCTGGGTACCAAAACATGTTTTGAACACTGTAAAGTAAAATATGTACAGCAGAAGAGCTTTCTATACCAAATTTTGACAAAAATTCTACTATACTCTACCAGTCTTAAGAATTTATGACAGTATATTTTTCTAAAGCTAAATGCATATTGGAATTTTTCAGGTCTGTATTAAGGACAACATTATATTAAAAACACCAAGAAATCTTATTATCAACTTCTTTGGAATTTATAACTTAGGTCACAAATCAAAACAATCTCTGTAAAAAACAATCCTTTTCTTCTTTTCTTTTCCTTTCTTTTCTCCCATAAAACTTCTGTTCAATACCTTTTTCTCCATAGACCACATAGTATGTTAACAATCTCTAGTTGCTGCCAATAAAAGAGTTGTTGGCTATGAACGACAAAATCCTTTCTTTTCTCGGTAGCTGAGAGAAAAATGGGACTCATTAAAACTAGACTGTCCTTCTCACACAGAAAAGGAGGAGAAAAAGAGACATGAAATGGACAGGGTCAGGAAGAATGTCTGGCAGGTAAGAATGCTATTTCTAGTATTTTCCTCTATATAAGCCTTAGGATTACCTCAAGAACTGGCTGTATTTTAAAGATATAAGAAAAATTTCTAGTTATCTAGGAAGGCATAAAGTGTGGTCCAAGAGATCAAAATAGTGCTAGCAAAAACCTTCACGGGGAGATTGAGCCATACCCTAAAACCAGAGAGACAGGAGGAAGCAGGCATGAGAAACAGGTGCAGGGAAAGTAAAAAGATAACTAGTTTGAACACAACTGCAGCGGCACCTGCCCTGAGGAGGTGTACGAGTTCTTTTACTGTGCAAACCCCATTTGTATTTACTATAACTGCCCAACACCTCTAGTCTCAGAGGCAAGTCTGAAGGACCATAATTAATATGCCAAAACAAGATTTATAGATTATCAGTTTACCCATAAGAGTGTGTCAATTTTCTCTCATAGGTATGAAAGAGGCACTTCTGTCACCACCAACAGTAGACTGAGAGCAGAGCAAGACACCATGAAGATACAGTGAAAAGGATGCCTGACGATCATTTTGTTGAGAAAATAAAGAATAAGGTGGGAACCTCAAGCCTAACATATAACAGAAGCTAAAAAAGTTTATTCACTCCAATAGTCAGCATGTTTGAGTAGCTTTGTGGACTGGGCTTCAAATTTCTATGCCTTAGCTGACCAGCTCAGTAAAGGACATCTTAGGATTGCCCTGCTCCACAGTGCAGTTCATTCAAATTCTCATTCATTCTAAATATAGAGCTTGAAATCAGGAAGAGTGAGGAAGTTCTCATGATGGGCATACAAAAATAAAACCAAAGAGTTGACAAAAAATGCTGTGGATCACACATCCAGGACAGTTGCAATTCATAAGGTGCGACATTACTGCAGAAGGACGTGCCTGAGTGGAGAAAATTAACAAGAAATTATCAAGGAGTGGAGAACAGAGAGGTACTTTCTAGCCGGCATGTGTGCTAATGCTAATAAAATACTGTTTCTAGTTCTTATGTCCATCACAGAGACCAGGATATGCAGAAGGGTCCAGCATCTCTCCATGCATTGGGGCAGAAGCACTGTTCAGCTGTGTTCCTGTCAGGCAGAGCCCCAGCAGCAATGCCAATGGGGCTTGGGACAGGCCTGAGGAAAAGGACCTGTGTCCTGCTGGGCACAAAGCTGAAAAAGGACAGAACCTGGAGATAAGGGAACATTTTCTCCATAAGAGAAGCCACAGCTGGGCTGTGTGTTTTGGGAGGTGGTGCTGTCTCCCTCCTTGGAGACATGGGATTAATGCCCTGACTCTGTGGCTGAGCCAAGTGGAGGAGGGTGGAGGTGGCTGGCAAGGGTCAGAGCAGAGACCTCCTGAGGATCCTGCTGGCCTTAAATATCTTGTACTGATTCAATGTTCTCAAGTCAAGGAGGGCATCAGAATGTTGAAGAGGATTCCTGGAAGACCTGATTAAGGATTCATTAAGTAACTGGAAAAGGTGCAGTGCAGAGGAAGATTTTTAGGATCTCAATCTTTTTACTGCATTAGAAGCAGGTCAGTGGATGCATTTATCACTGTTGTTAAGCATGACTTAGGGAAGAACAAACCTGATACAGAGGGCTCTTCAGTCTGCCAAAAGTTACAACAGAATCTAATGACTGAGACAGAAGAAAAGCTACAGAAAGAAAAAGCATGGACATTTATAAAATTAACATAATTAAGTCAGGATTTGTGAAAATTCTCTGGTCTCAACAGAATATAAGTAAGCTCAGTTACAGCTGGTATTTGAGCCTTTTATTCTGAGAACCTTGAGCACTGAATAACTTTTTTTTTTTAATAATCAACATGGGTCAGAGGTTTCATTCTAACCAAAAAATTTAGAAAATACATATATCAGCCATTGGGTGAGAAAAGGCACAAATTAAGTCTAGGAAGAGAGCAGAGCTTATGGAGAGAAAGAAACCTAAGTCCAAATGTTGTATTAAACACGTTTACAGCAATTCTCATACATATACTACACAACAATACATTACAACTCATACATATACTACACAACAATACATTACAACTCATACATATACTACACAACAATACATTACAACTCATACATATACTACACAACAATACATTACAACTCATACATATACTACACAACAATACATTACAACTCATACATATACTACACAACAATACATTACAACTCATACATATACTACACAACAATACATTACAACTCATACATATACTACACAACAATACATTACAACTCATACATATACTACACAACAATACATTACAACTCATACATATACTACACAACAATACATTACAACTCATACATATACTACACAACAATACATTACAACTCATACATATACTACACAACAATACATTACAACTCATACATATACTACACAACAATACATTACAACTCATACATATACTACACAACAATACATTACAACTCATACATATACTACACAACAATACATTACAACTCATACATATACTACACAACAATACATTACAACTCATACATATACTACACAACAATACATTACAACTCATACATATACTACACAACAATACATTACAACTCATACATATACTACACAACAATACATTACAACTCATACATATACTACACAACAATACATTACAACTCATACATATACTACACAACAATACATTACAACTCATACATATACTACACAACAATACATTACAACTCATACATATACTACACAACAATACATTACAACTCATACATATACTACACAACAATACATTACAACTCATACATATACTACACAACAATACATTACAACTCATACATATACTACACAACAATACATTACAACTCATACATATACTACACAACAATACATTACAACTCATACATATACTACACAACAATACATTACAACTCATACATATACTACACAACAATACATTACAACTCATACATATACTACACAACAATACATTACAACTCATACATATACTACCACAACAATACATTACAACTCATACATATACTACACAACAATACATTACAACTCATACATATACTACACAACAATACATTACAACTCATACATATACTACACAACAATACATTACAACTCATACATATACTACACAACAATACATTACAACTCATACATATACTACACAACAATACATTACAACTCATACATATACTACACAACAATACATTACAACTCATACATATACTACACAACAATACATTACAACTCATACATATACTACACAACAATACATTACAACTCATACATATACTACACAACAATACATTACAACTCATACATATACTACACAACAATACATTACAACTCATACATATACTACACAACAATACATTACAACTCATACATATACTACACAACAATACATTACAACTCATACATATACTACACAACAATACATTACAACTCATACATATACTACACAACAATACATTACAACTCATACATATACTACACAACAATACATTACAACTCATACATATACTACACAACAATACATTACAACTCATACATATACTACACAACAATACATTACAACTCATACATATACTACACAACAATACATTACAACTCATACATATACTACACAACAATACATTACAACTCATACATATACTACACAACAATACATTACAACTCATACATATACTACACAACAATACATTACAACTCATACATATACTACACAACAATACATTACAACTCATACATATACTACACAACAATACATTACAACTCATACATATACTACACAACAATACATTACAACTCATACATATACTACACAACAATACATTACAACTCATACATATACTACACAACAATACATTACAACTCATACATATACTACACAACAATACATTACAACTCATACATATACTACACAACAATACATTACAACTCATACATATACTACACAACAATACATTACAACTCATACATATACTACACAACAATACATTACAACTCATACATATACTACACAACAATACATTACAACTCATACATATACTACACAACAATACATTACAACTCATACATATACTACACAACAATACATTACAACTCATACATATACTACACAACAATACATTACAACTCATACATATACTACACAACAATACATTACAACTCATACATATACTACACAACAATACATTACAACTCATACATATACTACACAACAATACATTACAACTCATACATATACTACACAACAATACATTACAACTCATACATATACTACACAACAATACATTACAACTCATACATATACTACACAACAATACATTACAACTCATACATATACTACACAACAATACATTACAACTCATACATATACTACACAACAATACATTACAACTCATACATATACTACACAACAATACATTACAACTCATACATATACTACACAACAATACATTACAACTCATACATATACTACACAACAATACATTACAACTCATACATATACTACACAACAATACATTACAACTCATACATATACTACACAACAATACATTACAACTCATACATATACTACACAACAATACATTACAACTCATACATATACTACACAACAATACATTACAACTCATACATATACTACACAACAATACATTACAACTCATACATATACTACACAACAATACATTACAACTTATACATTATAACAGTTACATTACTACAGCATCTATCTCTACTTGTCGAGGCGGTCATAAAGTAAATACCTCAAATGTCCCAAACCAAATCCCTCAAATGTCCCATAATTATTGCTTGTTGGTGGCTCACCTATTCCCAGGTGTCTTGATTGAGATAATCAGGTTTAGACCTCCTTGTGGCTTCCACCTGCCACTCTCAGCTTCACCAACGCCGCCTCCCCCACTCTGTCCCAGTGGGTCACAGTAGCCCTAAACACTTTACACTAATACTTATACATTACAGTAAATATTACAACCATACTTATATATTACAGTGAGCATTACAACAACAGAGTCCATCCCCTCCAGGGGCTTTTCCCAAAGCACCCAGCCAGAAGCATCTGCAGTTAATCCAGCAGTGATCCAATGAAGGATATTGCTGCCAGACTGCCACAGAGCCCTGGCATGTCCGAAGCTTCTCCAACCCTCTCCTGGGGTCTACCCTCCTGGGGTCAGTCTTCTTCTGGGATTATTCATCCCCTCCAGGGGAACTCACCATCTTCTCCTGGGACTCTCCTGGTCCTCGCTGCAGCCCTCTCTGGGACTCTCCTGGTCCTCGCTGCAGCCCTCTCTGGGACTCTCCTGGTCCTCGCAGCAGCCTTCTCTGGGACTCTCCTGGTCCTCGCTGCAGCCCTCTCTGGGACTCTCCTGGTCCTCGCTGCAGCCTTCTCTGGGACTCTCCTGGTCCTCGCTGCAGCCCTCTCTGGGACTCTCCTGGTCCTCACCCTCTCCTGGGGTCCTGGGATTCTTCATCTCCTCCTGCAGTCTTTACACCAGCCATGCAGCTCTTCTTGCATTCTTCATCTGGCTTTTACAGTCTTCCTTCTGCTTCTTGCAGGCTTCTGACTCTCACTCCTTGGCTGACTCCACACTTTTATGGTCCTTGTACTTAATTGCTTACAGGTGTATATGCCACTTGTTCTTAATTGGCCCCAGCTACAACTCATTGGGGAATACTGTGCCTCCTTACCATTCTCCCTACATCCAAAGGAAACAAAAGTATGGAATTGCACAGGTGAAAACTATAAGCTGGCATGATAGAGAAGACTGAAAAAAGAGATACTTGCACTAATTCAGTTCATTCTGGCTTTGTTTTGACAGCTCTCTAGAGTAATCAAAAACTCACATGACCAGCAAATGAGGCATTATGTCTATAACTTTGCAGCACACATGGAGAAGAAAGATTATGTGGACCAGGAACCATGTTTCTGTGTTGAGAAGGTGGTGTGTCTCTTGTATTGTTACTGGGCAGTACCATTAGGAGTTGTTGTCAAGGCATCACAACAGCATGACCAATGCTGATACACAGGCAGAGCAGTCCTTTATTGTGTTCTGGACTTGAACCAAGGCTGTGTAGGGCCTTACAGTTTCATAACAGCTGGATGGAAAAACAAATCAGAAGGTTAGATAAATGTTAGAGACAAATAACAGCCTGTAGGTGGTTAATATTTATTTCGAAGTATAAACACAACAGAAAAGAGTAATAATTAGCTGAAAATGCAGCAAGAATACTTGTAGGCCTAAAACACAGGTGTTTGTGGGAAATGTCATAAGTAATGAGTAATTTCAATATTGTTTGCAGGTCTGGTGCTGAGCTAAAAGCAGAAGCTATAGTCAGAACTTGTTCTAACACCATAGTGACATTAAGAATATATTATAAAGAGTTTTCAGTGTTATCAGATTCACTCTTCTTTAAAGGACATAGAAAATAGCTAGCAAACCTTTTTCTTTGTATTACAGCCAATGTTGGCTGTTGCTTACCTAGGGTTGTTGGTGTGGAGAGTGAAGAGCTTTGACAAAG
This sequence comes from Camarhynchus parvulus, assembly GCF_901933205.1. Taxonomy (NCBI): domain Eukaryota; kingdom Metazoa; phylum Chordata; class Aves; order Passeriformes; family Thraupidae; genus Camarhynchus; species Camarhynchus parvulus. The sequence continues at coordinate 14,392,053 of NC_044601.1, read as the reverse complement.
GAAAATGTAGAACTGATTAAAAAAATTAGAGTAGGCACGGTTTCTTGTGTAAAAAGTTTGAAGATGCCTTCTGGGATTTAAAACTGCCTTTTGTAACACTTGAGCAGCAAGTAGCAAGATTATTTTATCTAAAAACTCTACTACATTTGAAGTCATGTGCCTTGCCATGCAGATGGTCAGGGTAAGGTTTCTAAGAAAAAGCCATGCCGTAAGAACAAGTTTGGAACTGCCATCTCCTCTATAGGCATACACTTCCGACCACTCCAATTATCTTTGATGAAATGGGTTTGGGATCAGCTGGGTTCTTCAACATCAAAAACCTGAAAGGAATCAAATTTTTAAAATTGCAGAGTATAAGCATAATTTGTCAATGACTGACAAATGCAGTCTGAATTATCAGTGCAAGTTATAATAGCCCATTATTTCCCTTTGGCAGCATCCTTCCAAGGCTACTGTATCACACTGCTGTTGGACTATGTGGTGGAAAGGTCAGAAAAGCTTTTGATTGGAAAAGACCTCTGAGATCATGTAGTCCAACTTTTGACTGATCACCACTTTGTCATCCAGACACCATGGCCAAATCATTTTGTGATCATCTCCAGGGATTGTGATTCCACCACCTCCCTGGGCTGCCCATTCCAATGTTTAACAACCCTTCTGTGAAGAAATTCCTCCTGGTGTCCAGAATTCCTTCTGATGTCCTGATGTCCAGATTCAATACCGACAATCTTTCTTCTGCAAAAGTACAAGAACCTTGCCTCTCATCAGCAATGTTTCTTCCAGAAAACTGCACTGAATCACCGCAATATGCTTTCTTCATAACTGATTCTGCAGATTTTATTTGTAAGTCAATAAGGAGCCCCAGTTTTGTTTAATTGCTCCATTTTTATTAATATAATTCAATGCATTTTAAAGGCTGCTATGGCTGGAATTAAAAGGAGGTTGTTACACTATTGAACACTTCTCCTTTAGGCTGACAAAAAGATTCCGTCTAAACCTGATGGCAATGAAAGACAGTGAATGAATCACTGCTTGAGGAAACCAATTTATTTAGTCACTGTGTCATGGTTATTTATTACTTATCAGCACATGCTGTTAGTTCAATTAAATACAAAAACCTGAAGTTCTCTTCCAGCCTTCTCCCCTTCTCAATTTTAAAAACACACAACAACAAACCAGAAAAGAATTACTACAATCTGCAGTGCAAAGGCTGAACCCTATAAGTTTATTGTGCTTCTCTTGTTTTAATTAAACTTTGTTTATTAAATTTCTGCAGCTAAAGTATGGGGATTATTAATCTTATTCAGTAGCAAAAAGTTATTAGTAAAGAGAGGACAAAAGGAAGAAATTAATAGTAAGACAAAGTGTTGATTGCAACATTTTACCAAGAAAAATACAGGGAGCTGCAAAGAGCAAATATTTTCTCATCTGCTTACAAAGGAGAAAGAAATAAGAATTCCTAATTTATGTACATGTGCACGTATGTAATTTAGAACATTAGTAGTAAATGTATCTGCCATTTCAGAATATAATCACAGATATATAAAACCAATCATAATCAGTTCAGTACCACCCTTCCTCTTGCTTTTTGCTTCCTACATGTTCCTTGTTTAAGACATCATGAGAGCAGAAAACAGAATTTTTGTTCTTCATGAGAGGATACTCTGTTTTTTGCTTAATATTACAATGAACATGAGAAGCTTTTCTTATGAATAATATAACTAAAAAAGGCAAAATAAATAATATTTATATGAAATCTTCTGGTCTGAGGACAAATTGACATTTGGAGACCTGCTTAGTAAGTACCATTGCTGAAGTAACAATAAATTAGAGTTACTGCACCCAAAACCATTTTAGAAGATTAAGGGATAGTCTGAACTGCAATTCCAACTACAGTTACACATGAACAGTGTCAAACACTGCCTACTAATTCCTGACCCTGATTCCAGTTTGCAATAAGCATGTATTATATCCCAACAATTTCAGGGGCTGCCATTCATCACTGGCCCTCACTTTGGGTAAATTCATTCCTTTTGGACAGTTGAAATTTAGTGAAAAATACTGGCAACACTACTTTCCTTTTGCATCAAGTGGAGGTATAATTAGGGGCCCAAGGGCTCCCTGTTCTCACCGTTTTTTTTGTTTGGCTTCCCAATACAAACTTTAGTGTTAATTTAGGTGGCAGTGAAGTATATATTTTTGTTAAAAAACAGTCTGCTGAAAAGTGTTTCAGGCATTCACATTTTTGACATGCAATTATTTTCACGAGACAATAAAAATCTTAGTTAACTTCATTCTCAGTTCTTAGACAGATTTTTTATTAAAAGAAACACATTTTAGAAAAAGTGGAAGAAACAGGATTCACCAGGCTGGACTGTACCCGGCAAAACAGGCAGAAATGCCTGCAGAGCCTCATTATTCATGCTAAGGACACAAGATTCACCAACCAGAAATTTAGTAAAACCATTATCTACCAATCCCTTTACCAGTTTATTTCACCAAAGGAGAGTAATTTACTTATGAAAAGTATTACTATGATAAGATATGTATGGAAGCACTCTCCATGAACAATGAAAACACAGAAATGTTCTTAATGCTCTCCTGCATATATTTTTTTTTAAACAATATGCAGATTAGTTAGTTTAAAAAGTGAGGAAACTCCACTACTATGTGATCGAATGCTAATATTTGGTAGGAAGAGACATATTTGAATGGTCTAAATTCTGCCTAATCTTGATACCTAACACCTTCTAATAGAGGTTGTAGCTCTTCAGAAGTATACAAACAATGTAAAAAGATAAGGCTCAGCAACTTAAAGGGAATTTATATTGCCTAAATAAGGTCCTACTGTAGTAAATGCTGCCTATTTTAACTTCCTTGGAACAATATCAACAGCTCTTCAGCATTTCAGTACAAAGATATATTCCATAAGAAACCTGTTTCTTTAAAGTACCATTTTTTACACAGTTTAAAGAAGGGAATATATTAATAGAGTTGTTTAGATCCACTAAGTGTTTAAAAGGTTTAGTAGCAATTGAGGATAGAAAAGATATTACCTGCCTTTACAGGTAGGCAGGAGGTGACTTCAGTTAATTTCCCAATACTGCATCTACTTGTGCTACGTCAGTGCCCTGATGAGGACTGGAAAGCAAGTTGAAGACAACAAACAATGCACCTCAGTTTTGTTTGGGATACAGAGCAAATGGCTTCCTAAAATGATAGTTTAAGGAGTGCCATGTTTGTAGCAAAGCAATCTTACACCCTGTAGTGATACGCGAACTGGGGCAGTCAAAGAAACAGGGGACTAAAACAGCATATCCCAGTGTAACTGGGATATGCTCTGTATAGAAAATCCCTCTTTATGAAGAAAAAATGCTACAGGTTGCTAAATCTTGATGAAGAGCAACCTACACATCCCCAGTTCCAGCAAACTGGGTTATTGCATCCTCCGAGAAGCAATGCTATGACTGAAGTAACCAGGTCTCAGCCCTTCTACTGATCTCATGACAATGAGAGCATCACTTTATCCTTCAACTTTTCAACTTTTTATCCAAGTACCCAGAAAATAAAGTTTCGTTGCTCCTACACTATATTTGTATAAATTGCAAGTCATTTCCCTTTACTATTCTTCTCCTGTTCACTTTATTATGTAGGGAAAAATACTGCTTACAAGTAATTTATACAGTTTGGACTCTGCTTTTAGTACATTACTTTTTGAAACAGACATTGTTAAAGCAATACAGCCCCCTAGTGTGGATGTTATCCAAAAGTTTAATTCACATACAATTACAAGGCACTAGCTTTCACCAGATTTCTTGTAGTAAGAATTATACAGACTTCAACAAAAAACCTCTAACTAAACGATGACACAAATGAAAAACCCAAAACCATACACACAGAAAATCTGCACCAGCCAATAATTAAGAATGTAGATTTAACAAAAATTTTATAGTTTAGATAGTTTATATTTGGAACAGTTCAGCTAACATTTTTGGGTGAAGATTTAGATGCTTTCAAAAAGACAGAATTAAGTCATGGACCTTATTTCTCATACCTCATATCTTAAGAACTGGAAGAACTTGTTCTCAAGTGGGTTATCACTTATGTAATATAATCCAGCAGCTGGATTTTCACTACTCATTCTGTGGTGCCAACACAGCAAATTCAATCAGAATTGGTGCCCCAGGTGAGAAGCAGATGGGCAGGATTTCCTGCATGAATAAGTTTCCTGATGTGGTTCTGTAGATATCCACATTAACCTTAACTGCACAACAGCAGGGAGGGGACCAGGACACAACCTGGGAATAAGCAACTACACCAAAATGTATGCATGGTTCCTCACCAGCATTCATATTCAGCTTAAATGTCTTCCCCAGTACTGTTTCTGCCTGCCTTTAAGGCTAGTGTCAACATGCTTAGACTAAACACACTTTTCGAGTCGTGTCTCTTGCCCTGTGCTCCTCTAACAACCTTAGAAAATTTTATCTGCATCTGCTCCACTCCCAGTGGATAGGCCTTCAATACAGTCATGCAGAACTGCACACAGTATTCCAGTGAAGTGAAGCTGAGACTTCTTACGTAAAGTAGATTGCCTGGAATCTGGAAACACAAGATGGAGGGCAAGGCTTTAGATTAGACAATTCGTGGCTTTGCAGAACCATTAGATTTAAAAAAAATGAAATTTTGAGATTGACAGTAATCAATGATCCCAGGGACAAAAAGTTACCTTTACGCACTGTTTAAAAAAATGATGCAATGAATGAACAAATGAACATGTTCCATTCTCTGTTTATATTTGGTTTGAGGTTTCTTTTCATGCTATTATTGGGCTGCATAATGCAATAAATATGTAATATCTAGATTTAAATTTTTGCGATCTTTCCTAACCTGACTACAGAGTCAGGTTGATTAAGGGATATGTGGCTAGCCCTTCCTACAAGCCGTAATTTTTCTCCTCCTTTTATGTATTCTGTTTGCACAATATTAAAGCTAAAAAAGGGCCAAGAAACATGGGATTTCAGCCCCTGCCTCACAAAGTCAAGTATTTTAACATATATATTTGGCCACAGAAAAGGTGAACAAACTTTTTTTCTTCTCTATGTTGCAGATTGACTTAGCAATAAACATGAATGTTTATACTACTGGGACTAAATTGCAGAAATTTATAATCAGTCTTAAATTTGGTGCCTATGATCCTAAAGTCATGCTGTTCTTATGTTTCTGGATCAATTAACCACCTCATCTCCCTTCCTGACTAAAGGGCTTATTTCACAATTAATCTTTAATTATCTTCTGTGAAAAGGGCATATTTACCAGCATCAGTGATCTCATAAAGCTAAAATCAGTGTTTATAATTTTAAGATAGGCGCACCAAATGCCATATAATAACTTACTATGCACTCATGCGCATAAAGTCTTTCTTCAGATGATGTTTTTAGAGAATGCTTTAGCCACAGAAGGAAAAAAAAGCAACTTTAGTTACAGTAACTGCTTTTGTAAACATTATTTAAAAAATAATAGTGACAACCAAGCAACAATTTACCAACTTTAAAGCTCTGAATCTGTACATTTTGTCCCGAGGTGGCTGCTGTTTTTAAAACTGTGCTCCTTTAAATACAGACAAGGCCACAGTAAAGTGCTACCCAGCTGACTCCTTTGGCAAGACTCACAATGCAGTGCTGAACTGCCCGTGTTCCATCTGGCATCTCAACAGTACCCCGTTAGAAAAGCAGCCTCTTACATCACCTACACAGATTATCTGACTCCTTGTTTTTTCAAATACACTCAGAAACAACCTGTAGTTATCAGTGACCAAAATTTCATTTACTACAATTAACAATTACACTAATTTCAAACAGCACAGAACGTATTTTAAAACACAGCCTAAAATAAAGTCTCTTGGGCAAAATACTTTTGAGAGTAAATACTATATTGAAAAGTGTGTTACAAGGGCAACTAATTCTATTCTGTGGAAATATCTGGGATTTGCTTCTCAAAACTGGCATCTTGAAATCTATTTATTGTTCGCTATGAAATCACCATAACAGCAAAGCCTCCAAACAGAGATAAATACTTTTGACCCTCTGTGGGAGAGTCAATGATTTTTTATTCATCTAGTACACAGTTAACGCTCCTCCTCCTCAAAAGATCTTTTTCAGGCTGGCCAAAACCAAGTGTTTAATATCTGTTTCCTGACAAAATGTTTGATCAAAACCCAGTAACACTATATTAACATTTCATAAATAATTAAATATATTTTACATACAAATTGCCTCTCCTTCCAAATGAAATAATAAATTTATTTTCAAGGAAAGATCACAGACATATTTAAAAGTGAAAAACAAAACAGCTGTATAATAAATATTTTTAATACACTGTATTTTTTTATCTCTTCAGTGATACAAATCAATGCAAGAACACTTGTAATTTAGCTGATCTGTTTTTAACCTAAGCAGCAACAGTACAATATCCTAAAAATGAATTAGCACTTGTGTAACCAATCACATTAAGCATCTCACATGATTTTATTTTTATTTTTTGTAAACAGCTTAATTGAATTTTCTTGGAATACTTCTCATCTTTTAATTTCGAATTTAATTAGGTTGTAATTACAAACCTTCTCTGTCATATGCATAGTAAACCTGTTTCATCTCTGTCACACTACATGTTAAAGTTAGCATTAGCTAACTTTAACATGTAGTGTAGCTCAAAATAATATCCTTTAACAGTTCAACATGCTATATAACGAACTTTTAAGGGTGACCTGGGAAACCAGTAGAAAATAATAAATACCATATACCTCCACAAAGTAGTCAGTAGAAGGCAATTACATTCTAGTTTATCATTACTTCCACCAGTATTTTTGTGTTGCTAAACAACTGAAATGTGTTGTTTTCCAACATCACTGAATAAACTTCATACATGTGGCTTCTTCTGGTGATGCAGGAAATGCCCTTGCAAGCAAGATTTGCACTTCCACAGCAGGCAAGGTGAGGTACTTGGTGCCTTTATGACCTAAGTACAGCAGCACCAAAGTTTAGCTTTGAAATCTAGCACAGCTCCACCAGTCTATGCCTTTGTAAAAGAGAAGACAGCACATCTAAGTTTTGCCAGATGTCCTTCTCCGATTACTTCTTTAGTTTCTCTGGACTCTAATAAAACACAAATTCACCAAACACCTAAATGGAATTGACCAAAGACAACACCCACAGATTTTGAGACAGTAAAGTTACCTTTTGAATTGTGTGTATGTATTTTCACTTACAACCTCCATTTGCTACAAAATAATAGAAAAAACGTTGACAATGTGGATAACACTAAAGTCAGATGCACTTTACCCAGGTCACTGACATCACTTAGTAGAAGCACACTGTAATTTTATCAGCTGTATTTAATGAATGTTTTAGTTTATTATCAAATTTACACTGCACTAACATTTTACAATAATTTTGGTTGTAGAGGAAATCAATCATACTTAAGAAATATACAAGAAGCTTTCTACAGAAAAGGGTTTAAAAGGAAACTGGTAAAAAAGAAAGGGAATAAGGAGAAGGAAGAAAAGGGATAAAATGGAAGAATAAAAAGAAAATTATAAACCTTGAAAGAATTCAAGACATAATATCTGAATAGACTAAAGTTTGCAGTAATATTACACAATAGTAGGGGAAATTATGTCTGCTACTGTTGCAAAGCATGTAACCAGCTTTCTAAGTAACAACCAAGGAAAAATCATGAACAAAAATACATAATACATTATTTTACTTAACAAACAGTACAATTGTAAACTTCATACCTTTAAAGAAAAAAATTGAGGTCTGCATGTGTAAACCAACACACAAATATTTTAACCAGCATTAGTTGTAAAAAAAAATTAAAATAATTGTTGTAAGATATTATAGCATCGAAATTAATTCTGAAATTCAATTTATTTATAAAGGAATACCTTGAAATGGATAAAAATAGAATTTATATTTTAAAACCTCACAAATAAATTAAATGCCTTTTCTAAAAAAGCATACTGAAATTAGGTGGATTTTCTTACTTTCAGGGGACATGAAATGACCACATCAATTGAATGTTAAAAGCTCAAGGTCTTCTGAACTGTTTGATTTGTTAAATATTATGCCAAATATTCAAAAGAAAAGCTTTCCAGTTAGGAAGAAACTCTGTTTTCTTCAGTTATAATACAAAAGATAAGAGTGGAGAAAAGTGACAAAACTACATGGCAGTGTAATAAACTCTGCTCTGTCTCTTTCAGGCACTTTCATAACTCTAAAAATAACATGTTCAACTGTTTATTTGAAAGGTAAAAATCCTTCCCTTCAGGAATTCAAATTTTAAAAACTGAGTATGCTTTTACAGAAAGCATCACATTGTAATTAGAATACCTATATTATGATGAGATGGGCCCCAAGAAGAATTAAGCAGTCTCAAATTTCTTCCTACTCTAACCATTCAATGATTCTATGTTTCTACAACAACCTTTCTGGAAGGCACCAGGTAACTGGCACAGCTCCATATGTGGTGTGACTCCCTGAGGAAGTGACGCAGCACAAGGACATCTCATCTCAGGGAAGCATCTCTCGGGTCGGCTGCTTTGATCTCTGCTCCGAGATACATCGGGTGGTCCTGAAGTGGCACCGCGCTCTTAAGAATGAGACAGGACTCTTCGATGTTCGGTCTTCGGGTTGTTTATTACCTCTTATCTACAAAGTTTTCTCTCTGCCCAGCTGAGATCTGTTCAGTAAGGCAGCCACAAGCACTCTGACCGCCCCCGAGGTGGTGTCGTCTTTTTTATACTGCAAACTACGTACATCATATTTACCTTTAATTCCCAATACCTATCACCTATGTTAAACAATGCACTTCTACTCTAAACCAATCCCCAAGTGCCAACATCACACTAGAAAATGGAGAACAAGAAGAAGAAAGAAGAAGGACAAGACATGTCCTCATCCCTCCATCTTGTCCCCATAACCCCTATACCAAAAATCCTAAAATCTACATTTTCAGCCTGTGTGCACTCTGTAAATACACCATTCAAACTCGTGTGATTTTCAAATCCCCATACCAAGTTGGCAATTCACTAGAAGGATCAAAATCAAGCCACCAGGTGTTCCGGGCACCATGCCAGGAACTCCGAACCCCTTGGGGGGGGTCTGCAGCGACTCTGGACATCCGGAGTGATGTGCTGAGTTCCCACAAGCATCAACCACTGTTTGTGCATGTCATGGAAGCAGCACACTAAAGGCAACAAAACCAATGAACCACAGGTCAGGATACACAATACAGTTTGAATAAGGAATGTCACACCCAACCCAAACACAGCACTGAAGAGAAGAGATATCACCTTCTTTGAAACAAATAGTGAAAATGAAATCTGAACAGTCTCATGCATGTTTCTTTACATCACCAGCTTTCATCAGAGCCTTAATAGCTCTGGCCCTCATCTCGAGTTCCAGAAGCTCCAGCTGTTGGGCTGATGGCTGAACATCTTCTGATGGAGGAACAGCTAAGGTTGCTGCTTTGGGCTCCTTCGGGCTGGACTCTGCCAATCCCAGAATCTCATTCACACTCTTCTCAATGTCCTTCTGAAGGTCATCTATCTGGCCAGATCCACTTCTGACAGTGCTCTCTTGCACATCGGGACCATCCTCTTCATTGCATGGGCCTTCTATGTCACTATCATATGCATCTGCATTTATGCTGAGGACATCACTATCTTCTCCCTTGCCTGTAACACAAACATAACTATCACAGATTTGCCTAACAGAATTCTTTTACCTCAACTTACAAAATCACTTCTGCTTGAAGTGTTACTCTGCAAATTAAGAGAGTGAAAAAAATCTAGAAAAAAAATCTATATGATAACCAACTCCTCTTCTTTGTCTCCTTCAACTTTTAAAGGTAATTTATACAAGTTTTAATGCATCTTTATGCAATTCTAAAAGAACACACAATATATCAATACAGCAATACCAGAAAATTTTGTTCTCTCCCGTGAAGTTACATTACCTATTTTCCTAAATAAACTGTCAAAAAATTCTATATTGAAGAAAACTTTTGCAGTGCAAAACTGATTTTCGTTTCTCTCTTAAATAAACCTAATATTCAGAATGCAACTTCAAAAATTACACTCAACTATGTTATGTATTTTAAGAGGAGTAAAACTTTAGTGAGACACTGTCATGGTTTGACGCTGGTGCAATGCCAGTGCCCCCATTAAAATACATTCTCCCTGGTGTCTGCTGTGGGATGTGACCAGGAGTAAGCAAAGCAGGTCTCCACTTAGAAATAAAGAAAAGAAAACTTTATCAACTACACTACAACTATAAGTAAAAAGAAACACACACAGGGAAAATGAAAACCTTACAAATACATTTCCTCCTCCCCCCCCACACCAAATTTCCAATACGTCTATCCCCCAAATCGCTGACTCTCAGTCCATCACCACCCTGTAGATAATCAATTCTCAATTCGTCAAGAGGAGTCCTTCTTGTGCCATAGCGACCTCTTCCTTTCGTGTCCAGTGCTCTCACCACTGCACAAGGACCAGAGCTGCTTCTAGGGTTGTCTTTTAAGGATGCTTTGTCCCATTCCAAAAAGGGCACAGTCTCTCCTTTGGGACACCTGTCCCCCCCAAATTTTGTCATGCCCTGGGGCCAAGGGGTCTCAACACTGAACTGTCTTGGTTCTGAGCCATTGCCTCCCCCTGGATGCAGTCTCTGTGTCACAAGGAACATGGTTCTGTCCATGGCTATACAAAAAGAGTTCAGCAAAAAAAGCCACTCCATCATCTCTTCCAGCCTAAAACTCTTCTCTATTCTTCCAACATCTCTCACTGACCCAGACCTTCATCACACTTGCACATTTCCTTCTTCATCCTCCACTCCCTCTCCCCTCCAGGAAACGTCAATGCTCTGCAAAGTTTTCATTGTCCAAAAAGGGGTTAAAAGCTCCTACAAGCGGCCAGACACCTTCTCTGCAGGCCCGGCTGTGCGCCCGCACATGGTATCAGATTTCAAGGTAACAGTCCCAGGCGCTCTCTCTCTCTCTGTCTTCCAGGGGGCCCGATGGCTCCCGGTGTCTGTCTCTCTCTTCCACCCTCAGGGTCAGGCCCACCTCTCCAGGCCGCATGGCTTTCCCCTCCCCCCCGCCCAGCCAGCAGCTGGGTCGGGGGCCGGGGGGAGAGACCTGAACTCTTCCTGCCCGAAACCCAAGAGAGCTTCTCTCGCGAGTGCTCTGCTTTTTAACCCCTGTGTTCTCACAGGCATATCCAATGCCCCAGTGGCCAAACCAGATGCCAATATTAAAATCTGAGCACCCACTGGTGTGACCACAGCATATCCCAGAAAACCTACTTCCTATCAAACCACGTCAGACACAAGACTAAAAATTAATAGAAACCCATAGTGCAACTACTCAGAATTTATCATTAGTCCTCCAGATGTACTTAACTCCATGTAAAAACATGGAGGAATTTAAGACTTTGGTTTTTAATTGTGGCTGAAAGTTGGAGTGTATTTTTAAAAACATAATTAAAAGAGGTAGCTCAATAAAAAGCAAAGCTCTAACAGAACCTAACTAACCATTCTCCCAATTTAGCTGCAGCAAGACTTGCTTTTGACACACTGGCCTCGGAAGTTCACACTCTTTCAACAGCTTTTGCAAATGTGGAAATTAAGAGCAGGATTGGTTCCAGCTTAAAATGAACAGTGTGTAGTCAGATGATGATAACGTTACTGATTACACAGACTTTATAATTAAGTTATTATTTTTAAGTTGTTATTATTATTAAATTATTACTTTTGGTAGTACCATTTTTACCACTTGCACAGGGAAAAAAAGGCTTTAGAAAAATGTTATTATTTTTTTAAAAACATTTTAAATGCTTTATGGTACCTGTATGCACTTGGTATTAATATATGGAAAGTGCCCAAAAACCTATTTTTCTTGGTGTTTACAATATTCCTCCCATCCTGAGGGTGTGGGAAAAAGAATCAATACTGACTTCAAAAGCTATAAATGCGATTTCTCTACTTAAAAATTTCTCTACTTAAAAAAATAAAAGGAGGGAGGAGAGGAAGATCAAAACAGCTCAGAATTGTTTCATGAACAATAGTAATATTTTAAAATATTAGGGTCTTGTTGATTTAGCATTGAAAATTTTTTGTATTATAGGACACAATTCAAGTTACAATCACTCTGTATCAGGCTGTGATCATCACAGCATTTAAGTTCAGATTTAAGAATTCTGCACACTCACTCTGAGAATACAGTCACACAGCTAAGGTATGTGGCACCTCAAAAATTCCCAACAAGGCTATCAGGAAAGCAAATTCAGCTCACGAAAATATATGTTAAGACATACAAAAGAAGTTTACAGATCACTTTTCACCTTTTTTTTTAAGGCAAGATAAATCACAATTTTGAAATAATATAATCTGAAAGCCTAAAAAATAAACAAGGCTACAAAAAATTCTCCTCACAGCAGTAGCAGTGTGTATGAAAACTACTCATAAGATGAACATACAAAGGTCTTCTCTGATCCTAAGTAATCTTGGCCTGTTCCTACTGTGACAGTAACTTCAAGATTAATATCTCATTTTCATATGCAGTTTCCCCTACTTCCCATACCATTTAGTCATCTTTGAACAGTATCTTTTTAACTTTACCTTGCAAGCTACCATGTGTGTGAAAGATCAGAATAGGAAACAACAGGATTAAGAAACTGTCTTTCTTCACAGTATCAGTGAGTGTTTACTTAACATGCTGGTCAACCAAGCAGCATTCCCATGGATCAAAAAATCAGCTGCATTACAGGATCACAGTTCAAAGCCTGAAACTTAACATCTGAGCCTGACCATCCTAATATACTGCCAAAGTCAAACTGACCTGTACAGAGTCTGGCTGGGATGGAGTTATTTTCTTCACAGCAGAGCACATGATGCTGCTTCTGGATTTGTTCCTGAAGCATGTTGATAACACGCCGGTTTGCTACTGCTGAAGAGTGCTTGAATAGCCTCAGGGCTTTCTCTGTTTCTCACTCTGACCCCACAGAGAGTAAACTGGGAGGCTGGGAGGGATGCAGAGCCAGGACAGCTGGGCCAAACTGACCTAAGGGATATGCTCCACCATACAGCACTGGCATCTGCCTTCCCAAGTAACTGTCATGCATGTTACATGGGACAGTTTTCTTCTCTGTCTGCGTTCCAGGAAGTGGCTAAAAATCTGGCTGCCAATGGGAGCTTGTAACTAAGTCTCTGATTTTTGCTTTGTTTCAATGTACAGCTCCTGCTTCACTTACTGATGAGTCTTTATATTGACTCCTAAGTTGTCCTCATTTTGTTTTGCTGACTGTCACCTTTATCCCACTGGGGGACGAGCGACTGACGGGTTAGTAGGTGCCTACTGGGTCAGCCCACCATAGGATTCCTTTTGGAATCAATTGGTCACATTAAGAAGGAACAAAATATTAAGTCATTCATGTCTATGCTAGAGAAGCTGGGCAGAACTACCCAGGGTTCTATTTAGAAATTGGAACCTCCATAACTGTGGAATTCAGCATTCATTCGGGCTTTTTGGCCTACAGATTATTAATGAGCTAACAGGCTTTATTTCTCTCTTTTGCTCCTGTGTTTTTACAGTAATAAGGATCATGGCTGGCATTTCTCATTATCTTTTTCATTTTGGTAACTTTTACTTTTTTCTTCATCTACAGTTGCAAAATTCATTTCAGCACACTTAATTCCATTTTTAAATTTTAATTTTATCCACTTTTGCTTATTCTCTCATTCTCTCTTCTTTTTCCCACAGCTTCTCAGGCTCCAGTAAAGGAGAATGACTGGAGTTACCCTTTCTAATCTATACAATATTCTCAAAAGTTCTTAAAAGCTAACATCTTGAGAGGAGCCACTGTTATAGCCCAAAGCAATCAGGAAGCTCTGGTTGATTAAGTCATAAAAAACAACAATGATATCACTTGCAGTAACCATCAGTTCCTTTTGATAACACAGAAGCAGAAGAAATCTCAGGAAATCTGTCAGTTCTAAGGTTCCTCCAAGAGTACAACAAGCAACATTTAAAGGATTATCCACAGTCATAGCAACTCACACCTAAGAGTTTTGGTGCTTTTATTACGTATGACTCTTTCCTTTCCCATTTAACTCTTCTCACTAACTAATTCAAAAAAGAAACACGTTTCAAAACTCATTCCAAGAGACATCTTTTAGACAACATTCTGAATTGTGAAATAGTAGCTGCGAGAAGCAAATAAAGTTAGATCTTTGCAAAAAGAAATGTAGCTTAGAAGAATTTTCAACATTCTTTGACTGGAAAAGCTATTTCTGATCTTTCTGCTTAGACCCAGTCAAAATGAAAATAAACAGACTGAGACAGAAATACCTATAGTTCTGGTGCTTCATGCACAAACTAATATGGGCAATTGTTATATGTGCTGATTTAATGACTGGAATAAAATAAATACTACTGCTGGCTAAAAATACTGTTTTCTTGTGTAAAAAGCACAAATGTGCACCAATAACTTATGTGCCTTTGCATTTTCTAACCTGCCATACACTGTAGTACTTGAATGTCTCACAAGCTATGTTTTTGCATTTAAGAAGAAAAAGTACACAAAACAAAATACTCTTTCCCAATGTACGTTCATTCTCTGTTCACAAGAGAGCAGTCAGCTACTTGGAATTAGTCACTGGCCAGCACTGAGAACACAAAATTTCAGCTTTCTCTACAACATACCTTGCTTTGATTCCTGACCTTCCAGCTTGCTGTCTTCTCTCAGAGAAGAAGTTGAGTCTATACTGTTGTCCTGTCTGGAAACAATTAAGAACGCATTTTAATTACCATAATTTAACATCTAACAGAACATTTTTTAGAAACTAAAAAATTATCAGGTGGTAGGCCAATAAGCCAGCTACAGTAGGAATAAGGACAGAAGGAATACAGAGAGCTAATGTGAGCACTCAAAAATAAACTTTTTTTATTTTGCCTTGTGATACACAAGGATAAAGCAATTATTTCCACTGCATCCTTGCCTTTTAAAGTAACAATCCTCAACGGCTATAACTGAGGAACCACAGCTGAGCAGTTATAAAGGAAAAGCTCCTCATATTAGGAGCTTTTCTGTAAAACTCAAAATAAACTGTCATGTAATTAAATTGTTTGGGAAAACTACAATTTCTGCTGCATTCAAATACTATTTACTGTCTTATTTCGAAAGTAAAAAATTATTCTCGTGAAATTATCATTAGACCATCATCAACCTCTCCTAAACCAGAATCTTCCTGTTTCACAAAGGGATACCTTTTAGACGGAAACTGTTTACAACTCAGCTATTACAGTGCATTCAGTACCTGCATTTCTCTATTTCTCCTACTTAAAGACTTCAACCCTTGATGTCTAGGGTTTCAACTCTTTACACAAGTGTAAGAAAGAGACACTTCAGTGAAAGGTTAATGTCTTTCATGTACTTCACACATACTAGTTACACAAACTGTGAAAACACGCAGGAAGGGCACAGGTAGAACAATCCAGAATCACAGGAAGAGTTCAGTTGCCACATCCAGAGAGCACTTTGACAACAGAATTGCCAAATTTCTAAACTAAAGTTAGCATGTCAGTGGCTTAATCTGTATTAATATGGAATCAATGCAGCTCTCCTGGCCATGGGAACCTAACAACAGTATAAAAAGGAAGCTGTATTCTGGTGTCACAGATGTAAATATAATGACTAACAACTTGTTTCTCAGTAATGGCCTTTAGGGCTTTCCTGAAAGTGAACACATGTCTATTTTCCTCATGTTTCACAAGTTGTTTTTTTTTTCCATATGCCCAATGGTTTTATCAGGAGGAACAACACCATAGTATTTCTATAAAACATGGTCTGAGATGAGAGGCAGTCATTTTTATTTCTATTTCCTTTTCTGAAGTGGCAAAGGCTACATCAACAGACTCTCCTCTTTTCCCCCACTTTTTTTAGCCATTGGAACATAATTGTGTAAAGTATCATGCAATAACTCTTTATGGACAATAAACAGGTCAATACATTTGCCTAGCAAAGGCCTGGATGTGAACGTCAGCCTGTTTTGCTTATTTATTGAGCCACATGGCTACACTAACTCCTTTTCCAAGCAAGATAAGAATAATCTAAATATGCCTACACATGTGTAGGCAACTGCAACCAGCAACTGCAAAGAGGACCACAGGTCAGAATGGCCTACAGGACTGTGCTGCCAGAAATCAGACAGAATGAAAAATGTACACCTTCTCCAGGATTTTCAGTGTCATGCAGCTGTAAATAGATGCTTGTAATTCACTAGCAAACCTCAAGCTAGTCTAGACAAGAAGCAAGATGCAAGATCTGAGACTAAGGTATCAAACTGACTGTAAAATCAGAGGTAAAATTCCAAAAATAGACTAGGTTCTGCAAGTAGGCAAGCTGAGGGATGATAATAGAGCACTAGATACCCCAGAGATGAACAGCATCAGCTACTGGCGACAATCACAGGCCTACACCTGCCATCAGAGAGGCCTGCATGCACAAGGAGGTCTGAGCAGCAACAGCAACAAGGATACAAACCTTGTGAGCTTCTGTGTCAGCAGGCAGGGAGAGATGTGGATTTCAGACCAGTTACTGGTCAGCAGATGTGGATGGAACCACTTGGTTTTTAGCTTTTTTTTTTAAGCAACTCCTAACAATTTGCTATATCTAGTATCTAGATATTTAACTCTTGACCAAAATTAGGTTGTGATATACCCTGATCATCACTAAGAGTGGAAGCAGCTTTGGCTGCTCCTGTCCCATCCTCTTTCACACACATACTTCACCATTCAGAACTCAGTAGTCATGTCTGCACTAGACAGCAAACTGTCACTTTAAAAAGCCTGATCTTGCACCAGTAGTATTCAGACAGTAGATTTCAGAACTCTGGTATCACCTTGATGTCTGATGAAGAACTGTAATCATCTCTTTCAGAGAAAACAAAGTGACCACTATAGTTCACACATTGTCTGTGAAATTATCCACAACCATTTTAATAGTTGTATAAAAAGAAATTACCAACTTTAAAAAAAAACACACATTGAAACTTGTAAAGTTTCTTCCTGATGCTTTGACTTTAACAATAATTACAGCTAACCCATATTCATTTAGAGACTACCTACTGTCAGCAAAAGAATTTTTACAACATGGAAGTACTTTTACAGCACTCTCTCAGAATTGATTGGATTGGACTGCATTGCTGCTGAACCTTCACAACTTTGCTTCGTAGGCAAGCATTTTGCACCATCTACTGGCCCAACAAATGCATCTTAAGTTCATTGCTCAGTTTGACTTTTAACTTGTTAGCCTTGTTTTATGTGTCTGCTAGTGAAAAATATTTTTTCCCTAATTATCTGTACTGTGGTATACATTTAAGAAAGGGGGGTCTTCAAACAATGGGAGCAGAAGATACGTTGTTCTAAAATTAAGGGACATTATCCACACTTGATACTCTCTTTTTTCATGCTGTGCTGGTAAGTGACAATAGTAATTTAGAGTGTCACCCTTTTGCCAACCTTTATATTTCTCCCTCAAGATGACAGTTAAGTCCAAAGTCAATCTTCCAAGCAATAAACTCAGCACATTTAAATTATTATTTTAAACAGAACAACACTTTCACAGTATGATCTTTTCAGCAGAAAGAAGCTAACTTTCAGCAGTTTGCTGAAAGCAAATGTTGTAAATTTAAATTTACCTCATTTTACATAGAGCATGCATTTCATGTTGTCATGTGCCACACTAGTGTAATCCCTAACTGGGCTCACACAAATGGTTTCTGTACACGATTTGCTACAGGAATTTGTAGAGCTCTCAACGCATCTGGGTTTGAAGGTGATTTGGTACCCAATTCCAATAGGTTATCCAAAGCTGGGTAAAAACACAGCAAAGGTTAGGAAATGAGTACTGGCAGAGGAGCAGATGGCTAAGGATTGACAGTAGCTCTCCAATACTGGTGGCAGGGATACCAGGTTTCAGTGGTCACTGGGGTTGGAGACCAGAAGGCAAAGTATTACTCACCTGAATCTCCAGTGAGACTTGAGATTGGGACCTCTTATTTTTGACATAATGTACCTTCCTGAATTAAAATTTGCCTTTGCACTCAGTTCCAGGCATAAAAATCATTTCCAGAAGTCCCAAGTCCTTGAAAGATTCCTGCAAATTTTTGTTCCAAGGACAGTTTTTTTTAACACGCTTTAAGTAGCAAGTTAAAAAAACAAAAGGGAAAAAAGTTCTTATGAAGTAGTGCTTCTCAAAGAAAGGTATCTCAAAAGACAGGTGTTAATAAAATAGTTTAATGAGCTATGCAAAGTCCATCAGTCCTGTTACAGGTGATGTTTCAGGACACCATAAGAACAGAAGGCAGTGAAGCAAATTAGCCAAATGCTGATGTATCTGTTCAGTGACTCATGTAGCTGGTTGTTACAGTGATTCCAAATGCTGAAAAATTGTCTTGCAGGGCTGGGTAATTATCAGATGGTAAATGCATGCTTGTGAACAGCCCAGCAGCCAGGAGCACAACACATCATAACAAGACAAAACTTTTAACTGCTAACCTTTCCAAAAGAAAACAAGCAAAAACTGCACTTTTGACTGCAAAGTAGTAAAATACCTGTAAATTCTTGAAAGAGCAAATATTAAACTGCAAATTTTCACTCAGTGAAAAAATAAGCCAAATATGATTTTGAAGGCAAAAGATCATTTACTCAGACACATATGAACATTGATCATTATAATGCTATTAGAATGCTTGTTCTTTTAATGTTTTACTAATACAGCATGTAACTTACTTTCACTTGTTCTGCTGGAGGATATTTGAAGAGTCAATTCAGGTAAAAGAAAAGAAACAGCTCAAAAACATGCTAACACTTCTTGAACAAGATGAAGAATACCTACTTGGTTTTTGCAAGACATTATCTGACTCCTGTCAATTAAATACCTGATGTTTAGTTGGAAGCTTCATATACAGTAATTCTCTTGTTTTAACAGTATTCCATTTCAGACAATAACACAGAAACAGCAACAAAAATCTGAGAATTGCATATTCAAAAACCTATACAAAGCCAACAAATAACAAAATTTATCTATTGCAACAGCATGTTCCAGTTACTAGTAAATATAGGTCCTGCTTCTTCAGTTCTTCTGCATGGTTATTGCCGGATTTCTAATGCTTCACACAGCATAAGCTGGTGATAGAAGAGCAAATATTTTACATGCTAATGTAAGCATGTGAAGCATTTACATAGTTGAAATTCAAGAAAAGCCTCAGGACTTCCACTTCTAGTAACAGAATCAGGATATGTGCAAAAACCAAAAAAGGAAGATTCAATTTACAATTAGATGCAATACCATCTAAAAGCTTCACATAAATATCTGAATTTTGCAAATTTCCTGTAACTAGAGAAACTTCCCTAAATTCCTGCTACTTTTAGCTCGTTCAGACAAGAAACAGCTCTTTAGAGACGGAGAGTCATTTGCTTATTTCATTTTAAATTTCTCTACATGTATTGATTCAAGCATTCTGAATTTCAGTTGATACATGCAGATGGCTAAAGATATGTTTGTTGAATTTATTTTTTTCAAAGGACAATAATGAAAGAAACAAATGGATGTTTCCAATCAGTTAAAACACTTTTGATTAGAGTACTACTTGCTATTCACTTTTTCCCTTTCCACATTCACATTTCCATGTAAAAACTAATACAAGTCAGATTTAAAACAAGTAAGTTATAATAGAATGCAGGAAAAAGAAGTAGTTTATATGAAAGCCACATGCAATGAAGATAACCTAGGAAGAACTAACAGTGATTATATAAATAGAGAAACTGCCTTTTTTGTTATGAAAAGTCTTTTCTATTCCCAGGGCAAACAAATTTACCTACTTAAATCCAGAAGAGAAGTATAATTAATGATCACAAACAATGCTTGCTTGTCTTAGCAATGCAGTTTTCAATATTTTTTCACATATGCACCCTAAGCCTCTCTAGTGGCTGACTTGTTGCTGAAACACAGTTTTCTGAAGTTTTGAAAACTTGCATTTATAATTATTTACACACAGGTTATAAAGAAGCTGACCCAAGGCCCAAAGATTAGACTACTTAGTAAAAAGTGCTTGTGATTGTTTACCATTGTAAAAGCATCATATTGGTCTACTTACTGAGCACTGAACTTCAAGATTAACATAAAATCTTAATTCTTCTCATTTTCTCCTATCTCTTTATTTTTCTATCCTCCAAACAGTTTTTCTGTTTTGTTTTCTTTTTGTTAATGCCACCACACAGCTGAACCGTGGAGCCAAGGTACTCAGACAGCACCCACTGATGCAGAATGATAATTTTGAAAGGGAGAAGAAAATCCCTAATTCCTAAAACTTGCCTGCCCAGCTTGGAGGGGTCTGAAACCCTAAACTATCAGGATACAGATACAAGAACAAGGGACACCTCAATCACTGTTTGTCACAGGAAGCAATTTGCTCTACAACTATGAACAACATCTCTCAGTTTCGTTTACCTTTTTGAAACACAATTTCTTCTTGATTTACTACCAGCTACTGAAACCTTCCCAACTGGCACGGGAAAACAGGGTAAGTGTCTTCGATATCCACTAGCTAAAAACTGGTAAATTCTGATTTTTCTTATTTGATAGTTTTATTCATTAATTTCCTCTTTTTAGATTTTTACGAGCTCAAATAATTTCCATATAAGAAATAATTTACACAGTCTACACTATCAAAGGATCATAAATACATGTCTCAACAGTAGCTTTGAAACATCTTAAAGACACAGAACAACCTTACTGAAATCCAGCAGCACTACTCCTGCCATACATCTTGGAGATAAAGAACATTTAACATATTTTGCCGTAGTAAATAGCTTGTGAGTTAGGCCTTAAACAAAAACCCAAAACAACACAAAATGTCTTAGGGAATCAAAAACCTTGGGTGTTTTTTATGGCTTATTTAGCAAGCAAGTGTGTCTTCTGATTCTATTTAGAACTTCACTGGCAAATTATCAATCACTTTACAGAGACTATTCCACATAGAGACCACTAGACTACATAAAGAGACCCAATATTTAGTATATTTAATATTTTATTATATTTAGTAATTTTTCTATCTGCTTTTCCAAACCGCCAGCAGAGGGCAATGTCCAAAATAAGAAAATTAGTTTTTAAAACTGACTAGTGACAACCCTGTTCACAGATCAGGTAGGCAACAAATAGCACAGCAGGATACATTAACAATGGGCTCCAAATGGAACTTTAGAAGAAACAGTGTCAAAGGGTATTAAAACTGTATCACAAGGAAAAGAATGAAACATAATTTGTATTCACTCCAGTTCCTAGTATATTTGTATGATGAGAAGTCATCAAAGAAAATTTTGTGATAACTTCATAGCTTGTTCTGAATCAAAGATGGGATCAGAAATTAGGTCTCTGCTAAAGAAAAATACTGACCAGAAGGTGGAAGTTGAATTAGTGTTACTACCTTTCCCATCCATTTGTTCTTATTTAGGAGGTTTAGATAAACTAACCAAACCAATAAAAAAAGTAACCAATAAATAAAGTAACCAGGAGGTTACTTTAATCTGCCCATCTCTGCTGCATTGTCTTGTACTGTCTCAGAGGTTTACTAAGTGTGTCCTGAATCTCCGGACCACATGTAATCAGGTCAGTACTGAAAACATAAAAGCTTACTAGTCTTCTAGAAACAAGTTAGCCTCCCTAAATTTGATGCATTGTGCATGATAATGAGTAACTTTCCTTTTCCCTTTAATACTTCCATAGAAACTATCAAACAGGTGAACTCCTGACAAAGAAACGGTCTTTAAAAAACAGAGAAGCATTTTAAGAAAAGGTTAAGAAGTGCTGTCTTTTACAAAACTGCCAGATGCCAAGATAAGAGCAAGAGACTAGAAGTATCTGTTCTTGAAACTCTACATTCTGTAGCACTCCTTATACAGAGTGCATTGAACAGGTGAGTGCCAGTGCTGCTTCAACTGGGGCAGGAATGAAGGACCAGAATGAAAAGGTGAAAGAGAAGGGAAAAATCTCAGCTGAACTGAAAGTACACTTAAACAATTCACTGACCTAAGTGGGAGGGGTTTACTGCTTTAGCTCACAAAAAGACAACCTAAATCACACCACTTCTGTTGCAGGACACAAGTATGAAAGTTTAATTACCACAACTCAGATGATAGTTGGTATGCCACTATGAACCCAGTTATGTGCTCAAGACACACTTTATGTCACAAAGTGAAAAAATCATGTCTGTAAGTTTAGGGCTTGCTAGTAGCCACAGTTCATTGTCATTCAGAGTAATTAATTCAGGATATAGCAACTGGGTCTTTCAATTATATATTTGATCATTTCTCATGAAAAATGTCTGAATTGTTCAGTCTCCTGAAATTAAGTTTAAGTGTTTTATCTTTTACTCACTGACTGACTGAATCACCTCCAGTCTTGTCTCCTCCATCTGCCTCCTCGTCAGTATCAGAATCAGCTCCAATCTTGCCTAGATATACACAGTTCCAAACATGAAAATTTAGGAAAGTGATATAATTAATAATACATACTTAGGTTTACTTTTAATTATTAACTCTATTACAGTCAGCAGAAGAGGATTTTTCCCAGTTAAAGCAGAAGTTCTAAAATTAGACTTAGTCAAAACCAAAACCCTTATTTGGGAGTTTTCTGTTGGCTTTGCATACATTTATACTGGATTACAAAAAATCTGATTAGCTACTCTGATTAGTACAATACTGTGGGTGCTAAAAATAAAGTACAGAATTAACAGCAAGATACTCTGGAGCACTCAGACTCGAAGAGCTTTTCTTCATTGACAAGACAGCAATATGTTTACAAATAAGTTCTATATTCCTTAAACTCCACGTGCAAGTTTAATAAAGCTGTGAAAAGCTGGAATGACATATCCTTAACCAAAGTACCTGAGCTGAGTGACTTGGTGGAACTGAGCGATTATGTACACACTAATATATACTTACTAGTGTGTGTCTGTATATATACATACATATTTAAGTAGCTAAAAAGCGTGCCAATTAGGTTGAGGCAGACTATTTTCTGGTATACAGTGGAGTTTTAAAGTTTCATTCATACCTTCAAGTATCTTCAACAGTTTTTTTTCCGATAACAGCTCCAACTGCTCCATGCAAAGTCTTTTGATTTCATCCATGGAACAGTTCTAAGAAGACAGATAAGACAAACCACAAGCTACTAAAAATTTCTGAGAAGAGAGTAATTAAAAGATGTAATATCTAACTGTAATGAAGAGTTAACTTGGATTAAAGCCTCTCCCATATTCTGATCTGCATTGATGCAACTGCTGTAGAAAACCAGGCATTTCAGTTATAACAAGAATAGCATATGTGTGGGTTTCATCTGAAAAATTAAGCAATACACACTCTATCAGTTACCTGACCTATGGCTTGGAGTCTTTACTGCAGCTACAATACTGAGCACCAGAAACACCAGAACATATGTGTGAAGCATGGAACCGCAAACAATTGCAGACCTGGTTATTCCTAGTTTTCCATCACTAGGGGGAAGCTGGGCTATGTAATTAAGCTTGCAAAGACCAGAGGCAACTGTTGAGTGCAAGTCCACAAACTGGAGAAAATAATGCTATTGATGACAGACCAACAGATGCAAATCACAACACAGAAAATAAAGGAAGTATGTAAACTGTGATTAATTTCTCATGCTTGGTGCATACCATACACTGCCACAGATTTTACTGGTATTCCAGTTACTTTCAAATCTCATACCTCCTGGTGACATTTGGGAATTTCTCATTTTCAAATGAGCTATGATACCATGTACAAGTACCAAAATTAGGAGCTGCTAAACAGGTTGTAACACTCTCAATCATATTTTAAGTTTGGTTCTACACTATGAGGCAATTTCCCTACAAACTCAGCAATGTCTTTCCTTCCAGATTCTCAACTTCTTCTTCTACTGCCAGAGACAAGAAATGGATGAGCCTATGTGCAACTTGCCATATGTTTAAAACTAAGTCCTGTCTCACTTATATTATTAATAATACAAGTCATTAAGATAAAAATTTGAGATAAAAAATTTACAACTACTAACAAGCATTACACAGATGACATTTCACTTGCAGCCTCCTTCTGTACAGGCTGCTAGCCTAATTTATTTTAAGTCCTATCGTTCACAAGATTCAAAAAGTGTATGATCCAAGCCAGTAAAACTCCACCTTTAGTCCACAGGAGTTACAGCTTCAGAAGTTGTTTATGAAGAATGGGCTTTATTTTCTTATCTCAGACATTGCTTTAATACCATACAAAGAAAATCAGTTGCCACAAGCAGAAATCAGTATTTTATTTACAAATCAGCATATTAGTTAGTGAACAACACTACTGTATTTACTCCTCATAACCACGAAAATCTAAAGGTAAACCTGAAGTTCAGAAATGGTTGAGCAGTAGCAAAAGTAGTAACCTGGAATAACAACAGCAAATCTTTAAGAAGTCTCACTTCCAGACACATGACTGGGAGACTACTTAAGAAGAGTACTTGACTTCGTAGAAACTTCTTCAGTTGAGAGAAATATACAGGCAGCTTTTAAAATGTAAATGCACTAGGCTTGAGAAATAAGTATTTTTTGTCACACAAGCATTCAAGATCATGGTAAATATATAAATGGTAAGTGTACTTCGGTACCTTTAAAGTATCAGGCAGCATCTTCTGTAGTTTCTTCTCCCCTATGACACAGAAACACTGTTGAAGCATTTCCTTTTTGTCCCCAATGTAGAAACTGACAGGTTTGAGTGACACAGTGAGATCTAATCCTCCTTCTTCTATATCACTGGGTTGTTCAGCTTCTTCCACTTTTTCTCCAGAGAGTACATTGCATTTTGTTTCCTAAAATCAAAGAAGGCACATTTTCTAGTGAATTAGAGAAGAGAGAAAATTACAGCTTTACCTGTGCTTGCAATAATATTCCCTTCATAAAGGCAAGGTACATCTTAACATGGGTTTCTCAAGTTCCAGTGTTTCATATTGCAAGGTAACTGCATTAGAGAAGTTTATGTATTTTACTACTGAAAACATTATTGTGCCAGGAAAATTGTTTAAACCTCCATGAAGTGAAAACTACTCCTAAATATTAACTGGGAAATACTATCTGCAAACACTTAGCTGGTGCTTACACATGAAAGCATGCTTTAATGCAGAAGAAATCCATCTGATTAGCTGGGCAGTTAAATCATAAAGCTCATCATTTACAGCTACCCTGCTAAGACTGGCATACAATCCCCCGTATGGCAGTCTTCACAGAATTAAAATGGGCTTTGTATTAGAAAATAAACCCTCCATACATCAGCGGAGGACCTCTAAAATAGAAAAAACTAATTAAAACAAACAATCAAAAACCCAAACAAAAACAAAAACCCAAAAAAACTAAAACTCAACCAAACAAAAAAACCCCAAAAAAGACCAAAAAAAAAAAAACCGAAAAAACAAACGACCAGTCAGGAATATATTTGTTAGCCTCAGAATTCACTTAGGCGTGCATGTCACAACCATTTTTTGCACACCAACACATCCTTGGGAAGACTCGCAAGGGCAGAAGTGCGAAAACCACGACGGGCGCTAACGGACCTTGTACGCCACACCCTCACACCTGGGAAGCACAGACCGGCGTTCCCGGGACGCGCGCCACGGCTCGGCCGGCCCCCGCCGCTGCCTGTGCCTGGGCTGCCCATCTTCGCGCCGCCCACCCTGCAGCCGCACACCGACCAGCGCGACTGAGCCTGGCCCTTCCCGCAGCCAGCCCCGGCAGGGACCACGGCCAGGCCTCTGCCGCCAGGACGCGGGACCGGGACGCGCCTGGGAAGGCAGAGGCGGCACGGCACCGGCCAGACCCCGCGACTCCGCCCGCGCTACCTCCAGGGCACCGTGGCTGGACTCGGTGCTCCGCCGCTTCCTGTCGCTGCCGTTCGGCCCCGGGGCTCCCTCCGGGCAGCATGAACGCGAGCGGCGCCGCTTCTTCTCCTTGGAAGACTTCCTGCCCGGCATGGCCGCGCCGCGCGGACACCGCGCCAGCGCCGCTTCCGGCGGGACTCGCGCGCAGCGCCCCCTGCCGGCCCCGTGCCGCGGCTCCGGGGCCGCGAGAGGCGAGATGGAGGGGCTGTGAGTGTACGGAGGGTGGCTAGGGGAGAGCGAGGCCAGAGAAAAACTGCAGCCATGCGTGGGCACGCACCTCTTTACATAAATATCGATGATCTAGGGCCTAGAAAACACATCTGACCAGGAGCTGGGGTTATTTAGTGTACAGAAAAGGAGGTTCAGGGTTGACCCCATTGCTCTCTAGGACTCCCTCAAAGGAGATTCTCCTGCCGTGCCTGCAGTGAGAGGACAAGAGGAAATGGCCTTAATTTGAGACACGGGAGATTCAGATTAGATATTAGGAAAAAAGATTATCGCTGTCAGGGTGATCAGACATTGGAATAAGTGTCCCTGATGGTAGAGTTCCTGGAGGTGTTCAAGACATGTCTGGATCTGGTGCTGGTGGTGTGGTTTAATGGTTCAGTGGTTACAGTGATAATGCTGGGTGAATGGTGGACTTGATGATTACTTACAGTTCTCTTCCAACATGGATGATTCTACGATGATTCCACAGTTCTATCCTCTGTAACTACTATTTAATTCTGACCTTTTCCCTGACTTTCAACCTGTTTCAATGCTGCAAGGACCCACAAACTCCTCCCTGGGCAGCTGTTTTGCATTGCCAATAACTTTGGAACAATAATAACTCTTTCCAAGATACTTAATGAATACTGGAGAAGTATTTTCATGGGATGCAAACAATTGGGAATTGCAGCAGAGAAGCCTGTTTAAGGCGGGTGGCTGCTTTGTACAATTCACTAACACGCTGATCAGCTTTCTGCCACCAATAAGGTTACAGAGGGAACTCAGTCCATTATCCCAAAGTTAGTCAAAATTAAAGACTAGGGAAGACAAATGTCCAAACTAATGCAGAGAGTGTTTGTATTAAAAATCTCCTTTACTGTGCAAAGATACGTAATAATTTTCTTCTTTATTTAACACAACTGAATGTCTGTTCTTTTTTGTCTGCTTTCTTTCCCAGGTTCAAACATGTTGCCATCCAGTTTGTCCATATTGGGTTGGATCTTCAAATGGGAGGTACTGGCCTATTTAGGCACAGGTCTGCTGAATGCAAGTTGTACAAAACTAGTGGCATCAAAACTGCTGTGGGCAAATGATACATATTTGCATGGGCTGACACTGCTTCCAAAAGGGTTAGAATTTACTAAGTACCATCACTTCTTTTTTCAGCAAGCCTGAGTCCCTGCAGAGGCA
Organism: Camarhynchus parvulus; assembly: GCF_901933205.1. Classification (NCBI taxonomy): domain Eukaryota; kingdom Metazoa; phylum Chordata; class Aves; order Passeriformes; family Thraupidae; genus Camarhynchus; species Camarhynchus parvulus. The sequence goes on along the minus strand of NC_044601.1, from coordinate 14,364,638 downwards.
GATTAGTATCAGAGTTAATCCTGATTAGCCTACGTTGTTAAAATTACCTGGATTGTGGGAATAGATGTTCATATTTATCATCAGCGAATAACAGCCTCAGCATACACTGAAGGTGGCAGAGGTAATGTAATTAGGAAACACTGAGGAGTGGTCTAAGTTTGGGATGAAAATGGGATACTTGAGCAACTGTAAGAAAAACAAAAAGTTTAGCAGTGTATGCTTCGGCATGCAAACTGTGTTTTAAATCAATGTACAATACAGAATACAGAAGCTAACTGGGCTGTTGATTAAAAGATTTGTAACAATATTCAAATTTATGTGCTCACAGGCTTCAAATTCTGCTGTCAAAAAGGGGTAGTTCATACTTTAAACTATTTTTTAACGTGTTTTGTACGGACCAACAGTGGTGTCATGAACATTGCAAATTTATTTTTGCAACTGGGAAGTCTAGAAACAAAATTTCCTACCAAATTTGAAACCTCAATCTCTACAGTGAATAAGCATCAAAAAACCACTGTAAGAATAGGACATCTGAAAATACCCAGAGACTTTTCAGGCTCACAACAGCTGCATAGGGAACCTTGTTGCCAAACATTTAATTTCAGTCTAATTAGTACACATTTTGAAAAGATGGGAAACATCTACTGTTCCTAGACTTTGGATTTGTTGATGCTTTAAGTAGGAAGTGACAAAAAGAGGCAAGTGATCACAGTATACAGTAATGGATTGCATTCAGCTAAGCTTAACTAAGTATTTTTAAGCAAAATACTTCACACAATTGAAACCAGCAGGCTATTACATTTCCTAAAGCATTTGGAGTTGCCTCTGTAATACTGATCTATGGTAAGACTCCTCCTGTAGATTATTATAGCATGTTACATTATATAAAAGTCAGTGCATCCAATTATTCATGAATGTACAGCTCAGTGTACACTGCTTTTAATGAAATAGGTTTGGAGACTGAAGTTAGTCTATTTCTGGCTGTAGCCTGAACATGACTGAGTAATTAACATTGCTTGGTCCTGATAGGAGCAAGGTGCATCATAGTAACACACATTAAAGAAACCTTGTGATCGATTTGTGTTACTGTAGTCTTCTTCTATCTTGGAAAGTCCAGCAGTTGGTGCTGACATTAAGTCTGCTTTGACTCCTTATTTAGTTCCTTAGGAAGGCATTTTATACTTGTCCTGAGCTTTGGCCTAAGTAGATCCCAAGTTTTTCCACTCCATAAAACCCAAGCCATGCCTAACAGCAATGCTTTAATGTGAGATGCTACTGTGTGCTGTTGGCTATTCTTTCTAAAATCTTCCTATTTCAGAAAAAGATGACAAAATAATTGTGTCATCTACTGAGAGACTTTGAATTCTTAGCAGAAGACACAGCTTCTCTTCAAGGGGTTCTTGAAATCTTTCAAACATATTTCAACTATTCCCCTGATAAATGAAATCGGGAGCCCTTAGCACGCAGATCAACTTATTCAAAATGTACTACTGTAGACAGTAAGCCAGCTCCCAGTTGTGTGTCAGGCACATACTTATTTTCAATGGCCTCTGGTCTCAAAATTTTTCAATTGTACCCTGGGACCTCATGTCTGGCACATTTCCCACTACAGATATAACATTCTTTCACTGCAACAGTAATTTCATCCTACTGACATGTCTAAGGCATTGCTCTTATTGGTCCCAGCAGCAGATTGTGCAGTACTCTTACATGCATTTATGTGTTTATGCATGTGGATGCTGACATGAACCACAATGGAGTTCTAAACAGCGCTATTTAAAAGCAAAAGCAATTCCCCACTCCCTGTTTTCCCAGATGATGCTAGATCATGGAAGGGTTGGTATCACAGTACCCTGTGGCAGCAGGTATCTTTCCAAATCATCCTGGCCTGCTTTGTTTATCTCACCTAACACTTAGTGCTGCAGTCCCCAGAAGGATTTTTTGCTGTGCCTCATCATTTCTCTGCAAGTTTAAGTGAATTTTGTAATACCTTTTAATATACCATTTCTTGGGAGTTGCCAGAGTATGTTTATTAATATAAACATTAATTTTTGGTCTGAGAAATTCATAACAATTTTCACGTAAAGAGATAATCTGTAACAGAGCAATCCCACAATAATAAACCAAAAATATTAAGACACGTATAATTTCTTAAAATAGCACAGGTACAAACACAGTTGAAGAGCACGCATTAGAAAGCTGAAGCTTCAAGAACAATTGTATAGTAGGCAACCAAAATTCAACAGACAGGCACATTATTTCACAGACATGTTTCCTAAAGGTAGTTTCTTAGATGCTTTCCCAGGAAGGGCTTCATCTATCAAGCACTGTAAATCACAAATAATTTGTTGGACTGCCTCATGTATAAACCTCCAACAGATCAAATCAGAAAGTGTGTGACTCAGACCATGATCAGGATTGTGAGGGTATTTATCTGGAAATCCATCCAAAGTGTAACTGTACAAGTGTGCAACTAAAGATCTGAGAGACAAAGTTTGCTGGAAGCAGCGTGTAACTCAGTTCAGGTAGCTGGAGCAAAACAAAAGTTAAGAACTCTTGGTCACAAAATTCTTCACATCTAACATAGGCAGGTATCATGGGGTGTGGAGTTCATGTGCCAGAATTTTGCCCATTTTTTCCTGTTTTCCCTTTTAGTAGTCTAATGAAAAATGCAACTTAAACACTGACCCTCTTTAGCTCATCTTAATTCTGAACCCAACTGTAACGCTTGCAGTAGTAGAAAATAGCATTTCCCTTTTCAGGTGAACATCTTAGATCTGCTGGAATAAGTTGCAAAGTATTATTTTCCCTTTCAACAGTCACCACAGTTATGAAGTTAAAGCTGCTTGATAAAACTTCACTTCAAATACGTGCAGTTTACAACAGAGTATTTCAGTTGTAAAGAGACCTGAACATTTCTGGACAAAAATTAGAGCCTCTTATCAAGGACATTGTCCAAATGCCTCAAAACACTGACAGGCAGGGTACACCAACCACCTTTAGGAAGCTTCTTCAAGCTTCTGCTGCTCAATCTCTTCTCTAGGTGTAGACTGCTCTCCCACTCTTCAAGATGACCTATTTTAATCATCTAGATTTTACAACATGGAATAAGACACCTGCTATTAACTAGAGGGGTATTTCTGTCCTTAAAAATTAAAAAGTCAAGTTAAAGGCTTCTCTAGAAGTTCATGCCATTTTACAAGCTGCAAGATAAAAATTTATGAGTGAAACACAACATCCATATGGCAGGTAGAGGTTCTACCCCTCAAAAAGTCATCTAGCCCTAGGGTTAAAAGACATAAGAGCCATAAAAGTTAAGTTTCAAAAGGAAGTGGAGAAAGCTGCTGAAAAATTTCCTTACCAGGCTATTTGAAAAGGGTTAATATTAACTAAGGTTAACTAATAAGCTTGTGAAATGCACTGCTGAACTTAAGGAGACCTCAGGGCCCCACATCCACTGAAAAAAAACCCACAGTGAAGAAACAGACGAATCATGCTGGAACACAGAACGTGTTTGGGGTAGGTGTCAGAGTTGACAGTCACTAAATAACAGCCATTTCCTACCCTTCTGTCTGGATGACCTGTAAGTACTGATATAGTTTGACTTCTTGGTGACCTATTTTTATCTGAGCAATGTCTAGACTCCTTGCAAAGCTTCTGTGCACTGATCACTTCAGAAAAGCAGTCCAATGACAAACAGTGAAAAAAGTTTTATTTGCTCTGTATCTTGAAACAAGTGTAATTAATCCACAGTATTTTCCCAAGTATAGTCTGTCATAAAATATGAACAAAAGCATCTTTTTTTCTGCATACACTGTCTTCCAAGTGCTAAGAAAAAATTATTATAACAGATTAAGAACAAACCTACAGCACTCTTTTACTTTAGCTGGTTCTGATACAGAGGCATACTTTTTTATTTGAGAATCAACTCCCAGAGACTTAGCTAATTGCACAGCATTTGTATCATCACTGATTAGCGTCCCAAGAGCCACAAGCAGTCTAAAAATGGCTTCAAGATCTTGAACAACTTCCATAACTGTGCTGATTACTGATAAACATTGGGCTTTGCCCTCAACGTTGTTGACTTTATGTAAACATACAGCATAGTTCAATGTCAGTGTGGCCAGTGCAATATGGATGTTCTTATTACTGCCTGATTTAGTTTCTATTGCTTGTGTCATTATTTCATCCCTCTGTTCCATCATGAGCTTCTGGCCTGCATGGCTGACAAAACAATTACAAAGAGCTCTAAGTGCCAACAGTTGGTTTGCTTGTTTGCCTTTAGGATTCAGAAATTTAAGAAGAAGGATGATAAACTGTACATGTTCCTTTTCACTGCAGAAGTTTTCATTCACAGTGGGATGCCTGACAGACAATCTAAGAATGTCTAGCGCTGGAAAGACAATATCTAAGAAACAGAACAAAACAAAATTTTAGTATTAATACTGCATTATGTATAAATTTATCAGTGAGTTTCTTTCAGATGCAGACCTTATTTGCCCTACAGGTTTGGGAACAGACAGTAACAGTTTCATGCGTAAGTGAAGCATAAATTGTTTCACATTCATAAAGACAAATATTGACAAATCTATTCCAGTAACACTTCAATTATCATTAAAAAATACACAATCCTTAATTTAGGATTAACATAGGGCTTTGCAGAAAATCTTAAAATCTTTTCTTTTCTTTGTCTAAAATCTCTAATTGATAACACTGAAGGTAAGCACAAGATATGTTAAGTAATCCAAAAAAGCCTCTGAAAGCTGAAAGTTCAGTGACTGATCACCCCTACATAGACAGCATCTCCCTTTGTCCTCATTCCATAACTTACAGTACAATATAGCTACAAAACTGCTTACAAGAGAAGAAAATAAAAAACATCTTCTCAACTGAAGAGCTGGAAATCATTGTAAGGAAACTGAACTGAAAGCTTGTAATGTCCCCCCTTCCCCAGATTCTGAATACATATATATCTTTGTATCTACTACTGGTATCCAATGCTTTCAACCAAATCAAAACTGAACTTGTCCAACTACTTATCTTATTACAGGTTTTTCCTGCATATATGCAGAATCTTCAGAATTAATGCCTTGTACAATACAAAGAGTCTGGAAGGTATGACATTGGCCATCACCAGCTCCTCTTTATGCAAAACACTATTTGATTAAGTGATATTATAAAATGAGCACGAATTTTTAATATTGAAATGTTTTTCTTATTAGTAAATCTTTAACTGCAATTTTTAAAAAAACAGTTAATTTTAACCATTCTTAGATATTTGTATGTGCAAACAATTGTTTCTTCCAGAATGTGCTGTAACAACCAAAATACCTTTTCCAATCCATCAGTGCTGACAATATTATTAAATGTAATTATATCACCTCCACTTCCATTCTTCCAGCATGTCATTTCACTAATGCAGTTTTGATCATATAGCATAGCATCAGTAACTTCTTCTCTACCATATTAAACAGGAGCTACTTTTGATTTTTTTTCCCCATAATTTATCTCATAATTTCATCTCTCATTTGGTAACAGCTTAGGATGCCAAGTTCGCACTTCCTTACTCTATTTCCTGACAAGTCTCACACCTTTTTGAGGATGGCCCTGCTAATGAAATAATCATAACTGACTTTTAAATCAAGTGTCCTCTTTATGTTTATTATTTTGCCAAAAAAACTTGACAGCCAATTACCAAATTTGCCCCTGAAGCTGATCACTGCTGTCAGCACCTTTTATTCATCTTCTCTTTTCTACTTGGGCTATCAAGTCTTTGGGACTGACTCAGTGTAACATACAGCATGATGAGTCTTTTCATTCATGGTGAAGTACTGATGAGATGATGCAAAAAACAATTGTAAGAGTTTACCTTCTGGCCAGTTAACTGCTCTCCATAAAGTCTGAAGTTGCTGTGCTGTAGGTGTTTCCGTAGAGGTGTTGCATGTTGCAGACAGTAACTTTTCTAGGATTATCAAGTCATCTTCAGTAAGCTTATGTTCTTCAGCTGCACTGCAATTAAGTTCCTTTAATTTGCCTATAATACCAAAAGAAGAGGCACAACTTTCCCAAAACAGAACTTCAGAAATTGAGATCTCAACTGAAATGCTACAAAAGCACTTTAAAAACAAGTAACAACTATTGCAATTGAGTGGTTCTTGGGGGGTCAGATTTTTTAAACATGTTTTCCAATTTGATAATTTCTCATTTCAAGATTTTAATTATCACAATGATTGTTACTATTAATTTCACTTGAACAATGCGACACAAAGATTCAGAATTTGTAGAAAAATTTTAGAAAATGCCTATATAAAGATAAAAATGCAGAAAGGAGTCATAAGAACAACAGAGCTTTCATAACTGAAATACAATTTAGTTTTGCTCTTTTATTAAGTAGTAAAAACATTAAAGGTACTGGATGTTCTTAGTGTGATCATAATTTTTTTATTTTTACTTCAATCATGTGATCATGTTTTGCTTATGACATATGCTATATTCAATCTTCAGTGTGATTTAAAAATCGAACTATTAGATTAATGTAATGGATCTGGCATTAAGGAAATGTTTTTTTAAAAATCTCAATCAAATTACTTCAAAAATATTTTAAAAAATCCTTGATATTAAAACACTGACCCAGTATCTGCGTAGGATTGGCCTGGTCAAAGGTGACAGCATCTTTCTTCGGAAAATAAATATTTTCAACTTTAGCTGCAGCTGACTGGTAGGCATCCATTCCTACAGAAGGGAAATACAGAGCATTCCACGGTGTACCAAGGTGTCTGATATAGAATGATGTCCTAGCAGTAACTCTCTACTCCTGGACATTACTCAGAAAAACGTCTCTTGAAAAAAACCCTGAATGTCTATGCAAACAGCTGTCATTCCTTACATTATTTTTAAATTCCTGAAAGCAATATCTTCACAAACTGTTCCCCCCTCATGTAAAAGTTTACATGAACTTTACATTTCAACTTCACATGAAAGTTGAAATTATTAACAGTCATTTCTTAATTATGTGAACTAAATACACAGTCACTTATAGCAACAGCTATCGTACTTGACACATAAAAATGGCATGGATCTTTTTAGGAAAAATATCCCTCTTGCCCCTGAAATCTTGTATTTTTATTATTTTCATAATGAAACTGTTCACATATTAGAAGATTTGCAGACATGATGAAGTTAGGGCACATGCAGTAGTAGCCTGAAATGTCTTTTTTTAAGGAGCAATATAAAGCTTTTATCATCACCCATAATGATTTCTTAAACTCACAGATCTAGCGGCTGATATTGTATAATGCCCATTAACTATGTATCAGTTTTTCTGATCAACAACACAACTACTAGGAGATCAATAATCCTGTCATATTATTAATATTATACATTTTAATGCTTGTGTGCATGATTCCTGCAGGCAAAGGAAGGCTCTGTTATCCCTCTTTTATGATTAATTTCAGAGTATAAGCAGCTTCAATCTGCTATTTTTAATAAAGTATGAATTTGCATCAATGCAGAAATCGTGTCAGAGGAAAACAACAAACCTAACAATCAGGAATGTTTTTCACTGGCAGACATTTCTCTTACCTGTAAATGGATCAACCCCGCCCACTGGAGGTACTGTGTTTGATGCTGAACCAGGAACATAGCGACCAGCACCTAAAAAAGATGTCAAGTTTTTAAACACCATCACCAATAAAGAGGTAATGTATACCGGTATTTAGTTACTACTTTTCAAACAAAACTATTAAAAACGATTTTTCTGCACTAAAGGAAATACAAAGTAGTGTTCAACACCTCTCTAAGGATTAAATCAATGCCTGTGCGAGGATGTTGGCGATGACAGCATTCACAAGCTGTGAGCCCACAGCTGGGAGACACTGTGTCATCACTGTGGGACACTGTGGGATCTCTGGCACTCACAGGTGAAGTGGGCTTCAGCACAGCAGATACCTTATCCATGACAAGTTCCAGCAGGAGGGCACACTGCCCTGGCAGTGACTCTCTTGTGCCTGAGCCATGAGAGGTCTCTCCTTTGGGAGTTGGACTCTCTTGCACTGAGGCCTCAATGAGGCCTCCATCTACAGAGACCACAGAGCCACAAAAGCCATGGAGGAGAAACAGCTGGACACAGAAGGCTGTCAAGACTCAGAAGACCAAAGGCTGTGAGTTTTTGTAATAGCACAAAGGCTTCTGCTCTACCTGTGTACCTGCAACTGCAAGAGCAGGCAGTGAGCACCCTGGCACTGGTGTGGACAAACACCCAGCAGTGATGTGTTAAGAGCCAGTTGAAACTACATCTCATGTTTCCAAAAACAGGAAAGGCAAGCAGCAGTGATGGGAAGCAGAGTAACATCCTGCATGGTAGGGAGGCACCTGCCTATGCATATGGCCTGGTAACTTGTGAAGTATGTGTCTGCTGGGGCAAGGATGCCACAGAGACACTAACAAGCCTTGCCTGGCCTTCAGACTGTTACTCTGCTACTCTTCCACATGGCAATCAATGGTTTTGCCAAGGAGGTCTTGGAGGATTTCAAGAGTGATTAGAGAGCTCTGAGAACAAGGCTGAAGAGTTCAGGGCATTTCTTTGTTACTCTGAACAAAGCAGAAATGCTGGAATGCAAATGGATTTATCAAGTGGATCCAAAACTCACTGGACGGCTGGTTTTGCAGGCAAGATTTTGGCATCCAGTGATTACAGGAACCTCTTTGAGGACCAAGAGCTCTTAATCAGGGATGGGAGAAGTCTGCCAATGCAGGGCTGGAACTGGGAATGTTTTTGCAAACAAGACTACTAAATTAGTGAGGAGGACTTTACAATAGCTATACCAATGAGGATCAGAATCTAAGATATGGGGCGGATGGTACCAATAAAGATGTAAAAAAAAAAAAACAAGTAAAAATGAAAATAGAAAACTACCTCTATGAATATACCTAATCTTGTGTGGTTCATGAATATGAAGTCTGGCAAAACAAAAGGTTTAGGTCCTTACTCTTCTGCTGTAGTGGACAAAGTAACATGAGGCAGACCCAACAGCAAAGGGCTTACCTCTACTGAAAAGATCTCGGTATGCTTTGAAGTGGCAGAGCCCACCTTACCAGGCTGTTCCACACTACTGCCCCAAACAGAAAACTGCAAGAAACAGCTGTCTGGAGCTAAACATTGAATGCAACAGAAAACAACTGAAATGTGTATCTTAAGTGCTAGCCAGACAGATATGAATTTTACATTACCTGTAAATGGGTCTGCCCCAGGTATTGCACTTGATCCAGATGAAGAGCCTGGAACATAACGTCCAGCACCTAGTCAAACACCAAGAAAAGCAAGGACTATTAAACACACCTTGATGTTATTAAAATCCAGAGAGGGGTAACAAAGCTGGTGAAAGGTCTGGAGTGCCTATCCTATGAGGAGCGGCGGAGGGAGCTGGGGTTGTTTAGCCTGAAGAAAAGAAGGCTCAGGGGATACCTTACCTCACTCTACAACTTCCTGAAAGAAGGCTGTAGCCAGCTGGGGATTGGCCTCTTCTCCTAGGCAACCAGTGACAGGAGGAGAGGGCATAGCCTTAAACTGCACTGGGGGAGGTTTAGGTAGGACATGAAGAAGAATTTCTTCACAGAAATGGTGATTCGATACTGGAATGAGCTGAGCAGGGAGGTGGTGGAGGTGTTAAAGGGAAGACTGAATGTGTGGCACTTGGTACCACGGTCTAGTTGACACGGTGCTGTTCAGTTATAGGTTAGACTTGATCTCAGAGGTCTTTTCCTACCTAATTACTTCTGGGACAACTGCAGCTCTCAGACTTACATATAAACCAACAAGCCTGTATTCCCATTATCAGTCCCTTGCAAGAAAAAGATTTAGCTCAATTATTTTAATGCTATTTTCTTCTTAAATTCATCTTTGTGAAATTAATTTAATTAGTTTGTTTTGTAAATGTGATAAGCAGATGTAATTGATTAACATGGTTTAGCTTATCAGTAATCAATTTGTTCTAGTTCCATTTCCTGCCTGAAAAAGGTCATTTATGTATTTCACATTTATTTATTTTGATTAATTCTCTGGCTAAATTTTTGCATTTTATTAATTGTTTTAACAGCATCTGGCACTTCTTGTATGAAAACTGGACCTTTCTTTCACTGGAAAAAAAAGACTAGACTGAAAAATACAACTGGCTTGATTAGAATTTTGCTGAATATTTTTCGTTTTTTGGCTTTTTTTTTCCGGAACTATCTGTGCCTTTGCCCTCAATCATTTAAGGATATGAAAGTATCTGTAGAAGTTGTTCAAGAGCTATGACACTGAAATCTGCGTGGGCAGACAATTCTGTGAGGTTCAACAAGGCCAAGTACTGGCTCCTCCCCGTGGGTCACAACAACCCTGTGCAGAGATACAGGCTGGGGGCAGAGTGGCTGGAAAGCTGCCCAGAAGAAAAGGACCTGGCAATGCTGATCATCACCTGCCTGACCATTACCTAAGAGTGTGCCTATGTGGCCAAGAAGGACAATAGTATCTCGGCTTTTATCCCAGCAGGACCAGGGCTGTAGCTGTCCCTTTGTACTTGCCCCTGGTGAGGCCACACCTCAAATCCTGTGATCAGTTCTGGGCCCCTCACAACAACAAACACACTGAGGTGCTGCAGGCAAGTCCAGAAAAGGGCAATGCAGCTGGTGAAGCGTCTGGAGCACAGGTTTTATGAGAAGCACCTGAAGGAACTGGGGGTGTTTAACTGGTGCAGGTGGACCTTACTGCTCTCTACAAGAATTTGAAAGGTATCAAGATGGGGGTCAGTCTCTTGTCCCAGTAAAAGGATGCAAAGAAGTGGTCCCAAGCTGCACCAGGAGAGGTTTAGATTGGGTATTAGGAAAAAGTTCTATATTGGAAGGGTGGTCAGGCATTGGAATAGGCTGCCCAGGGAAGTGTCTGAATCATCATCCCTGAAGCATCCGAAGAACTATGTGAATATGGGATATGATTTAGGGGTGAACATGGAAGTGGTCAGTTAGTGGCTGAACTCAATATTCTTAAGCGTCTTTTCCAATCTTAAATGATTCTATGACTCTATGGAAGGGATATGGATTGAAACCTAATGGGACAACCACGGCCAGAGGGTGGTGGCCAGTGCAACAACATTTGCTGGAATCCAGCCACTGGTGGTGTACCCTAGACATGAGTAGTGCATCCAGTCCTGCTCCACATCTTCACTAATGATGGTGTGGAAGATCAGTCAGAGTGTGCTGAAGACACAAAACTCAGAGGAGTATCTAATGTCATCACTTAACTTTAAAATATTTACCTGTAAATGGATCTGAAAATTGATTACTTGTACTCAACAGTGTTTGCCCCTTAGTGTTGTCCATAATAAACTTGGCCACCTGATCCAGAAACATAGGATTTAGATCATTCTTTTGCAGGAAGTTGTATGCAGTCAGCCAAGGATCATCAGTGATGTTATATGGCAGTTTGTAGGAAGGCCCATTTTCGTTTACATCAATGGTAAAAACATAGTCATATTCCTTCAAGTGGAATAAAAATAAAAACATATTAGAAGTCTTCCAGCACTTTTTATGTAATGTTGTATTAAATGTAGTGTAACAGAGGCCCAGACCTAAGCCTAAAAACTTAAACCACTGCTACTTACAGAACATATCATCAATACTCTCCTGAGAGATTGCAAGTAAACATTTGCTGATTTAGGGTAAACACTAAACATTACTTAGCAACAGCCAAAACATCAGTGTGTTGTAACACTGTTGCTATACTATATCCAAAACACACAGCATTGTACCAGCTGCTAAGAAGAATACGAACTCTGTTCAGGCAAAAATCACACTTAAACCTGTATTTCCCAGAACTTTCTGCTCAAGAAGAGCAGAGTAAAACAACATATCATAATGCATGTACAGATATATTACCAAATAAAGATGCATCAGGTCACTATCATGGACACATCTGGCTCCCTCCAACGCTATAAAACAATCAGACATCTCAAGAAATTTGAGTCTTAAAAGTACACTTCTAATGCTAGCAAACGACTTCCTAATGTTTCTTTAAAATCTGTGAGAGTGAAAATCAGTATTTTGGAGGCATTTCTTCTGTGGCGGACCCTGACAAGCTTTTCTGTGTATATTTCAGTAAAGGAAACATTTTTCAGCTTATATGTCTTTAGGTCAGCTTACCTGTTTTTAGGTTCAATAGTTACTATAGAGAAGCAGTACAGAAAGTCTGGTATCTAACATTTTAGGTAAGCCTTGCATTATAAAGTTAATTTCCTTTGGGAAGGATATTAAAACTAACTTCTCAAGGTATTAACAATACATACAATAGAACTTGACAACTTCTCTAGTAATGGTTTACCTTTCTCCAAAATAATGTGTCTATTGGCTTGCTCATTTTACAAAATGTGTTTTGTAAGTAATAAACTGTACTTACTTACACTTCTACCTCTGAGATCAAAGGTAACAAAAAAGTTCCTGTTTTCTAATACAGATATTTTTCAAAGACCTGTTTTCTAAATTATATTTTATATGAACAAAGACCAGTTACTTAGGAAAGAATGAAACAAATTAAAGTTTGCATATACCTTTCCTTCAAATAAAACTTTTCCAGATGTTTGTTGTGTGGCTCCAGAAGAACCAACAACATCACCGATCTTTATCCATCTTCCTTCACTAACACTCCATTGATATGCTTCTACTTTCCCATTATCTTTAATAAGCCGTGTCTGTCCATCTCTTGTTCCTGTAGGCAGGAGTTCAAACAATTTCAAGGATATGATTTACTTTAGGAGAGAAAAATACTCAAATGGCGCTCAGCATTAAAAATTTAAAAATAGTTCAACAACACTTGAATCAACAGCACAGGAATTAAGCAGATACACGGTTTAACCCCAGATGGCAACTAAGCACCACACAGACACACTCACTGGCTTCGTGGTTGGGGTGCAGGAAAGAATTGGATGCATAGAAGTGAAAAATTGGGTGACTGAGATATAATTTTAAAAGGTTAATCAAAAACCACATGCACAAGCAAAGCAAAACAAGGAATTCATACACCACTTCCCATGGGCAGGCAGGTGTTCAGCTGTCTCCAGAGGAGCAAGGCTCCATCAGGCTCAACAATTCCTTGGAAAGACAAATGCCAACACTGCAAACATATCCCCTCTCACTTCCTTCTTCTTCCCCCTAGTCTATATGTTGAATGGTATGGGGATTCCCCTTGGGTCAGCTGGAGTCAGCTGTCCCAGCTGCACCCCTCCCAGCTCCCTGCACACCCTCAGCCTCCTCACCGGTGGGGTGGGTGAGGAGAAGCAAAGGCCTTGGCTCTGTGTTATCCCTGCTCAGCAATAACAAAAACAGCCCTGTGTTATCAGCCCTGTTTTCAAGCACAAATCCTAAACACAGCCCCATAATAGTTACTATGGAGAAAATAAACTCTATCCCAGCAAAACCCAGACAAAATACTACATCTCACAACAAGAATATCAGCAATTTTAACGAGCATCTTACAATTATGCTAACAGTATCTGCCAGCCGACCAAGTGGCCAAACCAATACTTAGATCAAGTACTCCAGAAGTTCATCAGCTTCTCAGCAAGATGCCAATTAAGAAAAGTGATATTCTCTCATAGTCTAACAAGATGCAAAGTTTCATATGGATCTAAGATCTATGCCACTTCCTGATCATAGCCAAGGGCTGAAGTCACTGGTTACTTCACCTTGGGAAAAAGTATTTGTCTGTTTAAGAATAATGTTTACTACTGCTTCTACTGCATTCTCAAGTACCTACAAAGTGTGAGCCCAGCCCATCAAGACTATCTTTCAAGCCAAAAGCTAAAGCAGAAAATTTGCATTTCTACTGTCATTAAGAAAAAAACCTGCACATTCAGTACTCCTTTTACAAATTACCTGTTTCACATACTCTTGGTACAGCTGGCAGAACAGATAGAAAATATCTCAAACATAATGTAGTATCAATTCCACCCTTTTCTAAATTATCTCATAGGAGAATAAGAAAACCCCCAAAACCAAAAAACCTTGAGTCCTGTTTCTAAAAGAATCTGTGAAAGGATACCAGAGCAAAATTAAGCCATTTCCTTCAGTAACCCTATCAAAAGGGATTACAGTTTTAAGTTCAGAAACCATCAGAAGCTTCAATACCTCCAACCAAGATTTGGAGGCACCTCTGACATGACAGAAGTATAGTAACTTACCAGGATCCTTAAGGTGTTCTCTTCCAGGAAGGTCATCAGCATTGATATCTCCTAAATCACCAGTTTTAGGGTCAATGGATGCTTGGGCAAGCTCATTTTCAAAAGCCTGAATCTCCTCAGCACTTGCTGTACGTTCCAAGGACTCTGTAAACACCCTTATAATTCCATCACTGAACAGAGAGAAAAGATTCAAATAGAAATACTATTTTAAATATCACAATGACTGCATAAATTCTAATGGTGACTTCTGTGTTGCAATAAATCATCGCTATTTCCAATTACCCCTCCCAATTATTGCTATGAAAGGAATTCACTCTCATACTAAAACCATACAGAGAAGGAATCAAGCAGGTAACCCGGTCTTCAGAAAAATTTTTAAGTCAAGATACAATATGCTTATCAAAATGGTTTTTTATACCATGTTTACTAAATTTATTCTCAAGTCTATTCATGATTTACCACATTTCTAAAGAACTCACTCTACCCCATGAATGACATCAAAAAATTACTTCTTGGATGTAGTGTAGCGCATGTTTAAATTTAACGCACATTCACTCTGACGGCTTTATTTTTAAATATAAATGAAACTGACATCCAAAGTGATGCTGGCAATTTCTTCAAGGATTGTCAGATTCGGATCTACAAATATATTGAAAGTAAAACTTGGGATACCTTGCACCAACTACGATGTCACCATTGTCTAAGACACAGCAGCACCATACAGACTGAGCTGGAAGTCTGATTGTTTGAGCACATTCCCCTTGTTTCCAGATTCTAAGAGATCTATCCTCTCCAGTTGTTACAAAATCTGAAAATAAAAAGATATAAAAAAACTTTTGAAGTCTATTTTCAGCATACTGTGATAAAGGATGCTATTCTGAAACTGGATATCTAAAAATCACAACAGTAAAAGAATCTTTCTGCAATTTAGTACTTGTCTCAATTACAAGTAGAGAGCAAAAAAAACCTACTGTTCACTTGCATTCTCAAAAAATCCAAAGTGCATAAATTGCAGATTAAGCAGCCAGACAGTGAATAAAACTGTGCCCAAAACAAAAAAGATCCCTTCATCCTTTAAAGGGCTTGAACGATTTTATAATCATCATAGTTTCATCTTGCACAATAGTTGCATAAGTTCACATTTGTTTCAAACTGACTTTTGGAACATAAGCCTGCTTTATCAGGAAACACACAAAAGCAATTTTAAAAGTCTACAAACTCCTCAACGAGGGATTTTAAGGCATAGGAGGTCTACAATATAAGTACTAACCCATATACATGCACTTGACCTATTGAACACATGTGCAAGTGTCCAATACACCCCATAAAGGTCACTGACTTGGAATTTCTTCTGCAACTGGCTCAACAGTTAGTTCTGAACCTCTAAATCTCTAACTCTGAAAACAACTGTAATTAAGCCTCATAACATGAAATTCTTAACCTAAACTACATATAATGCACATTGTGGAAGTATTTGAATTTACATCATCTCAAACTGGCATGCCATACATTACTATTTTACTACTCTGCAACAGCACTGAAATACAAGTGGCAGCAAAGACAATAGTTTTGCCCACTGTTTCATCTAAGTTTTAATTAAGCTTTCAATTTGCCCTAACCCAGGACCTTTTATCCCACATACTGCCAGAGCAATTTTGACAGCAGAGCAACTCGGAGTCAATCTCAATGTATTTTTTTATCTATTTACACTAGGTGTAAGAAAAAAATTAAATGGTACTGGTGTTCTTCAGTTGTGGCAGTGGCACAGAACATCAGAATACACACCCTCCCATTTCATTTTGAAGAATGTTGTGTAACAGTCAGGAAGGAATCCTACCTTTACATCGAGGGAAGACAGAAATGCTGTATATGTAATTTGTATGTCCGTAATACACCTGCAGACACTCGCCAGAGATCTGCCACCTTCGAACACTAGCATCATTAGCACAGGAAAGGAACTCCATTTCACTGAGAATAGCTAGACCTCTCACACAATCTTCATGTCCTTTACAAAAGGAAGAGAAAATTTTAATGCAGTTATTGTCTCCATTAGCAGCAATATACCGCTTCTAAATATAAGTATAGTTCACATCTAAATTCAGGTAACAAATCTTTGTGGGAACAGTTAGGAAAAAAAAATTAATTGCTCACAATTCTGTGAGAAATATCTTATTTTTTTAGATGTCATGTGGCCTCTGGACATAACTACTTCAAAAAGTAGATTACTTTCAAAATCCTGACTAAATATCGTTCAGTTTATCCATGCTCTTGTAAGATTTTAATGTTTTTTCTCTTTTGACAAGAACAGACCACACCAGTGAAATTATCAACTGCAGCAACATTTACCAGCGAATGTTCTTTCACATCTGCCTGCCTTCCACAGTTTTATAGTTTTGTCAGCTGAACCAGTCAACATTAATCCCTGTTCAGGAAGTATCTTCACTGCCCATATTGCAGCTGTGTGACCCTGCAAAAAACCCAACATTGTTAAGACATGTCAGAATCAAATTCAGAGTACTTATTTCACATTCACGTAGAGAAACTTCATACCTGTAATGTCATCATACATCTGTCATTCAACCAGACTTTTGCTGTTGTATCCCATGATCCACTTAATAATGTGCCAAATTTCCCAGATGAAAGGCTGCAAACTGGAATGAACATTCAAGTCAGAACTGACAAGTACCCTGCACTGCTACAAATCTTAAGTAATTTCAAAAGATTCAATTAAGAGGATTTATTTGGTATTAGTAGCATATTTAGTGTTGAGGAGTCTAGAGAAGAATTAAGTGAACTGTAGTTGCAGTGCAACCCAGAAAGAAGCTGCTTAAAATTCTCCTAATTTTAGGTTTAAAAAATTGAAATATTTTTGCCACTCATATTTTAAAATTTCTCACAGTCATAGATCTCTTCTCTTGGACTAGAATATGATGACAAACAGGTGAGATAACTAGTCAAGACACACAATTAATGCAAATGTGTAGTTTTTAAGAGAAAGACATGTTTTGTCTATAGGTATTAATTTATGTCTTCAAGAAGTTATTTCATATGAAAAATACTTAGCTCACCTTCTTGGAAGGCAAAATACTATCACCAAGAAACTGTGGTGGGATTCAAAGATTTAGTAGAAAGGTAATCTGCAATTTACACAGTGTAAAGCTCTGTATTTAAAGCACCAATTAATATTAAATACTCATCTAAGTAACAAAATGGGCAGAGGAAGTTTATTTAGGAAGCTCATTTTTTTCCACTTGTATCAGCTTTGACAAAAAAATTAATACATGAAGAACTAACTGCTTCTTAAAAGTGCAATTCTTAACAAAAGGGTAATCATTCTGTGAATTGCCAGGAATTTTGAGAGACAGTGAAAGTTCAAACATTTATCAGGACAAACTTAGAAGTCCTTGCAATGAATGGTCACTGCATGAATTAAGATTATAAAATCCTATTTGCAGAGGACATAATTAAACAGTTTGTTACATTATATACCAAATAAATCAAAATTGAGTTTCATAAATTTGTTTTAATTTCCTCTCTAATAAATCAGGTTAACTTTTATGTAAAAAACTCCAAAATATAATTATGACATACCTGTGTTTTTATGACCCTTAAGAACGTAAAGAGGAGCTGGGTTGTCAACTGTGAAAATGCAAATATTATGATCATTGCCACCAGTTGCAATCAGCCCACGAGGATAGAGGTCACTTGGAGGTATGATGCACACGCAAGATACAAAATTTGAGTGGCCACTCATACAGTGCATCTCAGTAAAACCCCTGTTAAGACTTAAACATAGATGATAATCAGTTTAGAATCATGACAGAAACAGTACTTTATTTGAGTAAATTACAGTTCTTTAATTAATAACTATGCTTGCCTTGCACTGAACAAGTACTATAGATGGCCTAGAAAGAAGAAATTTAAGACAAAATTTACATCCCAGAATTCCTCCCTGTACACAATACTAAAGCTTTCCACTTATTTTTCAATGCAGTGATAGGCCTGGAAGGACTTTTCTTTTTTCTTGCTCATTGGCAAACACTCTGCCAAATTTTATCAGAAATAGCTACAGTCTGCCTTTATGGCATCTTTTTTTTTTTCTGAAAACTCAAATGTATGTCCAAGTACATGCTAAAGTAAGAGCACACAAATGTAGTTTACTGCCAGCCATGTGTATTCACTGGCTCTTCATTAGGAGCACTATAGAGGAATAAAAGTTAAACAGATCATAATGGACTCAACCAGCACCCTCATTTCTTCATCCTCAGCCAATCTCAGTAGTTACAGTACTAACCAAAAAAAGCTACTTATTCCCATAGGATAAACATGCAGGTTGTGGTGCTGTGTGCTTGCTCTGTTTTCCTGTGTTTGTTTGCGCTCACAAATACGTAACCTATCATATGATATCACACAGTTATCCTTCAAACCCTAAAGCTTGGCAAACTTGAAATATGTCAGGAAATCACAATACTCTTCTAGATTCTAAAAGATCTCCCCTTAAGGCACATAGAACAAATTATAGAAGGCAACATCTCTTCTTGAAAAAGCTGAACCAAAATAGCACACAGTAGTGTGCTCACCCACTGAACCCTGACTACTGTAGTCCCTGAGCCTCGGAAGCAGAGAAGCATAATCAATATCGACATAGTAAGTTGATACAAGTAAGTTATGTCTTCTTCCTCACAAAGTTCTCAAAAACTGTGGGTTAGAACTAGAATTCCTCTCCTCCTGCAAATTTCTGTGCAATTTAGCAAGTTCTTTGTCTTGTGATAACAGACTCAATAAGACCCACTTAATAAGATTAGTTTTTCTTCACCTCAGCCGCAGAGCTCCAGAGATCAATACGAAGAGACATGTGAGCACTCAGCAAATCTGCCAATTATTCTATTTCACATGAAGGCAATGGGAAGAATATTCATGCCTAGTAACTTCAGAATACAGATCACAATACACAACTACAAGTCTGGGAGGAGGTACACCCTGTAGCTTCCAGCAATACCCAACACCTCCCACACGCGTTGCTTAGCAGTGTATCTGGTCAGCTTTTGGTCAAGGTAATATGCTGAAAAAATCACTCTGTGAATTCAACGACACAAATTAGTAGGAGAAAACCCTGTGCAACATGAATATCAGGAAAATTAATCTTGGGATATTTTTTTCTTTTTCTAAGTGTTTGTGTATTTACTTTTCTGTACGGTTTTTTGTTCATAATCCATTTTACGTTTAAAGAAGCTTGTCTAGCAAGAGTGAGAAAGGATGGGGTTTTTTGGTGTGCTTTTTTTCAAAGCACACTGCCTTACTGTCAAAATGGCAGCACTCTTACTTAGCAGGATTACTTGGGCACTGAATACCATGAAGTAGAAACAACACTATTAATACCACCTAGGAAAAAAGATGCCTAGAACTATTGACATTGTTCCAATTTCCAAAGCACACTACAACATCGATGTACAGCAAAACTGCTTTAAAGCATACAACTTTCCCCAAAGACATGCAGAAGTTAGGCCTGCTTATCCTGGAAAATACAAAATTGCATGGAGACCTCATAGCAACTTTCCAGTATCTAAAGGGGCCTACAGGGCCCCTGCAGAGAAGTTGTGGATACTCACGGGAATGCTCAAGGCCAGGATGGACAGGGCTCTAAGCAAACTGTTCTGGTGAAAGGTGTCCCTGTCCGTGGCTGAGGTACTGGGACTAGCTGATCTTGAAGATCATTTCTAAACCCCTAACCTGATTCTCTACAAGTAACAATGCCAACCACGAGCGCCGCCAGCGAACAGGCTCCCGCCGCTCGCCACCTCCCTCGGCCCCACCGATTCTGCCGGCAGCCCCTGAGGAGAACTCAGCTGCACAGACAAACTCGGCGGGGCACGGGCGGAGCCCCTGTGGCGCCACCTCCACGCTCTCCGCCACGGCCCAGCACTCACCCGTCAGGGGTCCAGAGCCTCGCGGTTCTGTCCCGCGAGACGGACACGAAGCTGCCTTCCGGGAAGAGGCCGCGGGTGAGGCCGCGCACGTCCTGCCCGTGCCCCAGCAGGGAGCAGCGCAGCCGGAACGCGCTGCCCTCACCCGCCATGGCGGCAGCGCCGGCCTGACACAGCACGGGCCGCGCACCGCCGGAAGTCGTGCCGGAAGCGCCGTCACAGGGCGCGCCGCCGGCCCAATGCGAGGCTCCTTATCCCGGCAAGCACCGCGCCTTACCCAGCTGGTTGCGCCGCCGCTCTTCCCTCGCCAGGCCCTCTGGGCGTCGTAGTCTTCAGGAGCCACGGCAGGCTGGAGCGAGATTTGCGGCCATCGCGATATCCGCGCGAGCGGTTGCTGCGATACGGCGGCGCCGCCCGCGGGCTCATGGCGGCTGAGGGGCGCGGTGAGGGGACGGGGCCCGCTCGGGCGGTCGCAGCGCTGGCTCTGCGCTGCTGTGCGGCTGGGATGGACTCCTTGATGGGCTCCTTCGGGGGTGGCGAAAGTTGCCGGGGTTTGTCAGGGATAGCGCAGTTTGGGATTGCTGTAGTGATGGGTGGTGGCTTACAGACCCTCTGTAAATAACCGGAATGAGTATTTGCACCAGTTGCTCTCTTCCAGTTTGTTTCATTAAAGGTTTGCATTCAGATACTGAAACAATAAATGCCACAAGAATAAGCTGAGAACTTACTAAACACTGAAAAGAGAGTGGTGCCTCAGCTTACGTTGTGGTCTTTCCCGAGCCCTGCCGCTTATGGTCTCGTACCATCCAGTAAGGAAGTACTTTGCAGATTATTAAAAAAAACCAAAACCAGCCCCCATAACAATCTAGTAAGAGTTATGCTTTAAAGAGTCGGTTTCTCATAGTTTTAAGGACCTTGTGCAAGTCAAAGGATGATTTCTTTTCTTACCAGAGAGAAGTTAAAAAGGAAACGAATATGGCCAGCGGTAACAGACCTCCCACAGCTCGTTCTGCTTCAAGAGCAGGAATAGGACTGACCTCTTCATCAAGGCCTGCCTCTTCATCAAGGACTCCGTCAGCAGGCAGAGTAGGAACAGCGGTATGTTAGAAAATATCAAAAATATATAATTAATTTTTATGTATTTAGATTTTTTTGTTTGTTTGTTTTTGCTAATCTTATTTTTTTAGTGCCAAGACCAGAGTGAGGAGAAGTTCTTTTTTGAGAAGAATTTCACATTTCAGTTTTGTATAAAGTTTTCCTAACCTTGTCTGGAGGGGATCAGGGACATCCAGCATCCAGAATTCACCTGGGAGACCTAAATAGCATTAGTGTTGCAGATAGATGGAACAATGAACAGCTGCTCAAAAGTAATCCCTTATCTTCTACAGCAGATATTAATCTGAAACTTTGCTTCCCTGAAGAGATGTAAATGCTAAAAGATTCCTACAGAAAGACTGTACAGACTAACTGGAGTTTTTAACTGCTTTGGCAATTGCTTAAGGATAATAAAGTAATATTTCAGACATGGTACATTTTTCATTTGTTTTTTTAATAGATGCCTCCTAGTACAGCAAGACCTGGTTCTCGTGGTGGTTCTTTGACTCCTGGAGGAGTCTTATCATCTCAGATTAAAGTTGCAGACCGTCCAGTGACGCAACAGGGATTAAGTGGAATAAAAACTGCAGTGAAAGGTATTTTATACTGAAAATAACCCTCAAGATGTCTGCAAACATTTTGAAAAAATATTTAGGTTTTTAAAGGAAAACTTTTCATCATTGTGTAAATTACAGAGTGAAGAGCTGTGATTAAAAAGAGGAACAAAAAGCGAAAATTAAAGCATCCTTCTTTCTGTCATTAGTCTTGGTAGCCAAAGAAGATAAGCATTTTTCTATAACTGAGCTGTCTTTAAAAATAATTCAAAATAATAAAACAAGGTTATTGTGTCTTCTTCCATCACTAGAGAATACTTAAAATACTCTATTACGTAGTAACTATTTGTAGGTTTGTATTAGTAATGCTTGTCTTCACAGCAGTCCAAAAATGTCTTCTTTTTTACAATTACACAATAACTATATAGGGGCACCAAAATATATTATTTGCACATTTTTAATGCAAATTTTGCAAATTGTTTTCCTAATTTATCATATTACTTTCTTTTATCAGGTCCTCAGAGACAGATAATGGATAAAACGTACTACCTTGGCGTGCTGAGGTATGTCTTAACAGCACACATTTAATGGTCTGTTCCCTTTCAGACACAGAGTGGAAGCTTGAAAATAGCATGCAATAAGTGGTGTTCACGTATAATGAACTTTTGTAGGAGTGCTGCTGTAAAAGTGAAGGAAGTAGATTCCCTTGAGCTTTTGTTGTTAGGCTTGCTAAGTTAAATGCTCTCTCACAGTGTTAGTAACGGGAGGGTCAGTGATTCTGAGCTTCCAGCTCCAATGTTTATTAGGTCTGATAGCTCCATTTGTAACAAGTAACATTACAAAACAAAAATTTTTTATTGTACATTTCAGATTATTTGCTTGGATTATACATTCAGCTAGCAATGGCAAAGGCAAGACCTTGTGCAAACTGTTGCATGCAGGATTTTATCAGTTGCTCATATTACACTTTTGAATAATTAGTCCTAAAATATGTCATTTTAAATATGGATGGTACTCACATTGTATGAAATTAGACTGTGTGTTTTTTATTTCTGCATCTGTTTTACCAGCAGAGACAAAAAGCTAATTAAAACATTTTATTTCATACCAAGATTTCCCAGCAGCTACTTAGGACTTTAACTGATACAACCATTTTGTTTTTTTCTACACTTACCTCTTCTTAGAAATGCTGGGTTGAAACAAATTGCAGTGTGAGAGATACTAAATGCAAACCTCCTATTGTAAAATGTGTTTACTGTTTTAGCTGTGCTTTAGTTGGATATCCAAATGTTAATGATTCTTTTTTCTTTATTTTTTTCAGAAGTAAAATAAATGAACTTACAACAGAAATTAACAAGCTGCAGGAGGAAGTAGAAATGTACAAGCAAGAGAAATCTGTCTATTTGTCCTATGAAAAACGGTGAGATAAATTGCAGCTAACGCAGTGCTAACTTTCTAAGTCACAAGACTGTTTTCAAGTATTGGGCAGGCTTCAAGGAATCACTGAATAGGTTTTTTTCATTATTTTATTTTTACATGTGCAAATCTTACCATCTGAAGTTTGACTTTTTTGTTTCATATTTAGGGCAGAGGCTTTAGCTGGTGAAATCAAAGATTTTCAAGGGCAACTAGCAGACTACAACATGGTATGCTGATGTTGAATTTTGATACTGAATGCTCCTATTTATTCTCTTGCTGCTTTTGCTTTATTCTGAATCATCTTTTGACATTTCTGTGTGAAAATTTGTTAGTTAATACTGCCTTTATTCAGTTATTGGCAAGGAAAGAGATGGAAACAGGAAAACAAAAAGTGTACTATACATTAGGAGAAGCATCTGCATATGGATTTAAGAAACTGGTGCTGTGTAATATTTCAGTGCTTCAAACAGCTACATATAATGATGATTATTTCTAAAAACGACATATAATCTATTCAGATTGCCAAATCATGTTTTTTCCAATTGCAATAACCAAAATTTGCTGTTTTCATGAACCTTTTGTCTGACTACTTTTTTTTTTAAGAAAAGGAAAGCAGTAACAGGTTGGTATTCTTTCTTGTTTCAGGTTGTGGATATACTTAACACCAGTACAGATATGGCTGAAGTGATCCGTGATTACAATATGGTAAGAATTAGGATATTTGCTATGCTTTAACAGTGAAAGGATGTGTTACTTTCTTGGTGCTTTGAATGTGTGACATATATAAAAAAGCGTAGCGCTGACTTAAAACTTAGGCATTTTTTTCCAATTAGGTTATTCATAATGTTGGCAACATGTTAGCAGTAAGAAAATTGCCTGGAGTCTTGTGTTAACTGTCCCATGATAGTTTTCTGTGATTTACTTCTGAGAAGGGTGTTGTTACCCCAAATTATGAGTGTTAAATTATCTTTTTTATTTTTTGGGAGCACAAAACACTAGTCTTAGGGAGGCAAATTTAAGCAGACTGCACTGCCTTGTAAAGCTGCCTGGTCTTCTGGACATTGAGTTCTCTTTTGTCTTCAGCCTTCTAAATGTCTCCAGTGTAAAAAATATGAAATAGGTCTCTGACATAGCCACCACAATATCAAAGAGTTTTGTTCTTCCTTTGCTTTCCTTGTTTTATTTCTAATACAGCCTTTTAAGTGTTAAGGCATAAATGGCATTATATGGATTTTATTTCTTATGATCAATTTGTCCATAAACAAAAGAAACCAGTTTCAGTAAAGGTTGTTTTGGTAACTTGAAAGATGACCTGAATATTTCTTGGTCAAAATAACTTTTTTTTTGCTTGCATTTGGTTGAATAATTAATGTACAATGTCTGTGTCGTAAAGAGAAGAATGCTTTTCATCCCATCTGTGTAGTTTTAAACAGTATATTAGGAAGTGTTTCAGGAATAGATCCCACAGAAATAGGAGGTGGATCAATTTCTCTGGAGGTATTTAAAAGATGTGTACATGTTGTTGTGGTTTATTGGTGGACTTGTCAGTGCTGAGTTAAGGGTTAGATTTGGTGATCTTAAGAGGTGTTTTCCAACCTATATGATTGCATTATTTATTACAAACTTGATTGTATTTAATTTTTTAATTTTTTTTAAGTTAAAGGTTCAGAATGACCGAGACACTCAGAATATAGATAAAATTTTCACAGAAAGACAAGCGTAAGTACATTTACGTGGATGTTTTTCACTTTTGAATAACTCAACTTCTCATAACTCAGTTTGGGAAAATTGAGGTGTTGCATGTTACCATAGCAGTGCAATGCATATGAACAATTTCAAGATGATACATTAGTGCCAGGTTGTAGTTGGAGTTTCTAGCATTAAACTCTAGTAACTCTTCTGAAGATAATTACCCTGCCATCCAGGAAGAGTTAGGTGGCAGTAGAGACTCCTGCTTTTTGCAGTCTGCTGTCAAGTTCTGGGAGTTTTGTTGTGGAGTAGCAGAGTGAAGAAAGTAAGCAGGAGTGGGAACTAGACCTTTACTTGGCTAGTAATGTAGGTTTGTGCAGAGGGACAGATGAGAATGGTGAGATGCTTGAAATAAGAATTTGTAAGCCATGAAAATGGCTTTTGTAGTGGTAGGCTGAGAGTGAGTTTTTGGGGTGGTTAATTTAGGCACAAGAGAGGTGCAGGAGAAGATATGATCCTGCTTGTTGCCAGTGAAAGCAATCTCAGCAACGAGATTTTATGTGTCAATAAGGACTCCAAAGCAACAAATTTACCAGTTAATAATCACATTGTATTAATACTGTAGATTTCAACAGGTCACAATTTTGTCTGTTCCACCCTGAATGAATTTTTAAGTGTTAAGAAAATATGAAGAGAAAATACTTGATTCAGTAGCAGTGCAGTAAGGGTAGTTTTTCATTGCACTGTACATACACATTTTTGGGAATATAACAGTTGGTCTTTCTTGCTCTGCTAATTTGGGTCAAAAAATACCTAAATGCTCCATTCTCTGATTGTGTTAGTTTTGCCTAATAGACTTCAGAGCTGTTACAGCATTGATTTGGAGCCAGCCCCCAGTCTGTCTGTGGTCTGCTTCAGCATCTTAGAGAAATTATTTTTCTCTTCTAGACCTCTTCACAATGACAGCATTAATAATTATGCCAACTTCACCTGCTACTTTGTTCGTGGTAAAGAATATGTAGTAAGCCCCCCAATATAAGTAGCCAAATACGTTTTTATAAAAAGTAGATTATAAGTATTTTTTGCAAGTTTTTAAGTATTTGTTGTGCCAATAATGCATGCATATGACCCCATTTTTTTAACTTCCTGATTGATGCAGCAAAATCTTGTTAAGAATTTGGCAAGATGAAAGGAGATAGACTGGATAACTTCATTCTGTATTGTATGTAATAAAGCATAAAATTGAAGTACAATGTACTACATTTTTGATATGTCAGTTCAACATCCGTTGTTTAAGACATTAACGCTCCTCATTTACATAAATATCTATGTATTTATCCTCAATAAATCCATCTTCTTCATCTCTACATGCATGAACTTTCTCAAATACTACAATGGGTTCTTCACTGCTTGTGCCCGATATTGAAGGAGAAGGACTCATGTCAGCTGAGAACTCCTGTTCAAACATCTCTGAGTCATTTTCTTCCAGACGACGGTGACGATAGCTGATCAAATAGTGATACCATGCCGGGCATTTTACAGCAGTGAAAATCAGGAGTGTAGTGCCTAGGACAAACCCTAGGACACCTGCTAGGAAGGTCCAACTTTTACCAACAAGTGGTAGCTCTTTAAAAAAAACAGGAAAAGAAGAGTAATCTTCATGAGGAATACTAGCAAGAGCTCAAGTATGATTTTTTTCATAGTTTAATTGAAAATTCACCAAGTAAACATTGATAGGGGAATGAGTGTCTCCAGAGCTTTGTTGTTGCTGTGGTGTTGGGGAGTCAGTAACAGAGACTAATAATGTATGTGCATAGCATGTTTCCCAGCAGTATAAATCTACCTTGCATATTTATAAAAAATAATTGTTTCAAAGTCTATTTTAAAGACAAAGCTCTGAGGGCATGTAAAAGATAATAAATACATATAAATATTTTTTCCAAAAGTTAAATTCCAGGATTAACCTTTGGAAAAAAATAATCAGTAATTGGCTTCAAATTCTATTTCCCAGGCTTTACTTTTTATATGATGATAATGTCTGAACCCTAAAATATCATGCCTTTTGTTTGGCATATCCTTTCAGCTGTGCTTCTTTAATAATAAAAATTTCAGTAAACTGTAGTTGCCAGTAGTTTTTATCTAGAAGCTGCTTTTGTGTGCTGGCCACTACCCTATAAATAAATTATCAGGTGGTACAGCTAAATAAATGTGTCACAGTGGTAAGCTTATAATTTGTGTATATATCTGTAGATAATTTTCTTGCTTTAGCCAGAAGAAAAAAGTAAAGCATTTCAAGATGGAAGGGTTAACTGACATGTAAAATTAACATTGAAAGGTGAGGAGACTATCAGTGAAATTTCCAGAGAATGTGTAACAGGCACATTCACATCGTTTATACTGAGCACAGTTAGGACAGGAGTAAAATCTGTAAGTTCCTGCTATCATGTTTTAGGAAGACAACTACATCTAGAAAGCAGTTAATTTGGAAAAAGCAATTTTTTTTAAAAGCTTCTTCCCTAGTTCTGTTAGGCAGAGATCTAGACAATTATCTGAATTTTAGGGCTTTGAAATTTCATCATCATTTTTTAGTATAATTTGAGAGTTGTGGGGTTTATCTGTTTTGAACACTTACTCAATAGGCCTTAATATTCGCTGCGATGTCTGTGACTGTTTACCAGGACATGGAAATATGCCTGCTCTGTAGCACTGGCTTTTATGGAAGAGTCAAAGTGTACTAGGGATGCAAAACACTATAAAGTCATTGAACAGCAAATCAAACAGCTCATAAGCAGTAAAATGAAATATCTGTGTATTACCTGCACGCGTTCCATTGTTTCCAGTGATGTTGTTTGGAGTCAGAGCTGTTAAGGCATTACTTCTAAGCTTAACAGCAGGAGTGGAAGTTACAGTGTTTTCTAAAGGAGTATTTTCAGTTATGCAGTCAGCTGGTTGAATAGCTGCCATCTTGATGGAGATTTTTTCCATGTTTGGGAGTGTACATGTAGTGTTGCTTTCATTTTCTGTGAATGTGAGCAGTGAAAAGGCTATGAGATGCTGGTAATTTTTTGGCACTCTAAAAAAATCTCATGGATAGCTATTGTATTACTGCAAAATATGGGTAAATTTATGGTTGATTTTATCCACATGAGAAAAAAATGCACACTAAAGTTATTTGATGTAAAAAAATATTAAATGCTGCTCTTACCAAAACTTACCCAATGTCACATTGGAGGTAGTTAGCCATATCTGTAAGTCAAGGAGATCACAGGAGCAGATCCATGGGTTTCCAGCTAAAACAATTTTAATCAGTTTAAAGGATGATTTTATATGAAAATATTTCAGAAAATTATACTGTAGATTTAAAACTCTCAGACTTTCTAGAGAAGTAAATGTATCTGAATCCAGTTGAACAATCATGTTATAGGATAGATTCAACACTGAGAGTTGATTTAATCCTGCAAATGCTGCTTTATGAACTGTGCTAATACAGTTGTTACTAATATCCAGAGTTATGAGATTTTTCAGATTGTAGAAGCTGTTATTGTTCAGTACAGTAATGTTGTTATCATTCAGATAAAGTTCAGTGAGGTTAATAAAACGCCCAAGAATCTCCTTGTCATGATCTTCTAAAGTGATTTTGTTGCTTTTGAGGCTTAATTTGGTAACATTTTGAAAAAGGTTGAGGGAGATATTAGAGAGGTTCTTTGCCGACTCCTCACAAGCAACCTGTTGAAAAAGGAGAATGACAACAATTAAATACCATAGAAAAGTCTGCTAAAGATGATGTCTCAGTGAGGAGTCTTAAAGGCAAGAGAGAACTATCTTCTATTTTTAATGCTATTGCTTTAAAAGAAAAGTTACATTGCTCTTCATTAAGTTTTATTCACATTTTTCTTAATCGACTTATGGTCTGGTGAGAGAGTGGAATGAATCCTCCTAGTGTCTAGAGACCTGATGTTCCGGAGGACTTAATGCTGAGCTCTGTGCTTAGATACATGGGTCTTTATGTGATGGTCATCCAAAATGTAACCAGTTTGTCGTGCCATTTTGGAATTAATATTTGGAATGTATTATTTGTTGGATATAAAAAGAATTCCTTTCCTACATAATCTGGAAAGGTGTCATAGAGGAGATTTATTCAAGACTGCAAATTAATTAAAATATAGTTTCTAAAATGTATTTTTTTTTTAAATCTATGTTTATTCTTAATTTAAAATAACATCTTTAGAGCAGATCTTCAACTAAACTTTTGTTATATATATGTATGCTATAGCACTTAACTTCATTTTGCTTTTCTGTGTCAAAGTTTAGCGTAGCTAGAGTCTTTTCTGATTTGAGTCTTTGCTCTCAATACTTTGAAATATTTTTGTTTTCTGAAAAGAGTATATTTGTTTAGATATGTAAAGAGGCATTCCTGTTGTTTGGAAGAATTTGAAATACAAAATAATCTCAAATATGCTTCAGTGTTATTTACCCACTTAAAATGACTACCATCAGCTAATTGTCCATTACACAGAAAACCACTTCTTACTTATATTTTTGTATTTCTTTCTTCGGGACTTTTATGTTTATGAAGCAGTTTTTAAAATGCCTTCTGCTTCAAGTGTATCTTTCAAAAGTAAGGGTAGTTCAGATCAATGTAAAACTTACAGTTTGGGATGTAATGTTGCAGTCAGCAGTGACTGAATTCAAAAACAGTGTTCCAACCCAGATCACAAGCCAATGGAATTTCATGTTTGGAGCCTAGTAAAAAACAACACTTTTGCATATCAAGACCAGAATTTTACCGGTGTCTTCTGTAGTGGTTGTTTAACAAATTAATAGATACAGTTATTTCAATGATAGTTTAATAAATTTTGTTCTACATAAATACTTTGTCATTAAAATTAATTGAAAAAATTGGGGTTATCAGAAGTAATGAATTCAGCTTTCACTTAATTGAGCCAAACCTAAAATCCAGTGTGCAGACTGTATCAGCAACTAGAAAAGGGATTGATTAGACAAGTTAATAGAGAAAAGTATCATAAATGAATAAAACAAATTGGCAGGGCTGTACTCATTATTATCCCTGTTAAAGCAGTTATGTGTACTGGAAGACTATGATTGGCGTAAACTGCAGAAAGTATTGAAGCTTGCATGCTCTCCCCATGCAATTTCTCTTGTTGCTCTGACAGAGGCAGAATGCTCTACTAGACAATTGTTGGTTTCTCCAGTCAGATCTCTTTTACATTCTTATGTAAGTTACTAAGCATTTTTTTTAATATTTACTTAGAAGATAAATCTTTTCGTCTCTTTCTTGTCCATAATATAAACTATAACATGACATAAACTGGCACTTTTCTGTCATGAAGGTATAGTTGTTGCTCTGGTCTTTGGAACTAAGTAATCTCAATCTCTAAGTTCAATCTCTATTGATGGAATTCTTGTACAGATTCAAGCCTTATTTTTTGAAAGTTAGGAAAGGTCCTACAAATGGTATTTACTGTGACATTAACATCTCTCAAAGAAAGGGTCTCTCAGTCATTGCCTTTGAATCAGACACTATTTGTAATATCTATTAATTTTGAGCAGAAATGTTACACCATATCTCTGAGATGTTAAGTTAGTCCCTGTTTGTGTCATTCATTATAGTTGAATGAAAATGTTATGTAAAAGGTAATGAACCTTTAATTTTTCCAGTTTTTCTTAAGCATCTGAAAAGATAGGATGTCAAGTTAATATTAGTATCTCCTTGCCAGATTTCTATCTTGCAAAGTAATAGAAACCCAAAAGGTAAAATGTAAGATAGTTGTTTAAAGTGAGCTGTACAGAACATTCACTGAATTTAATAGAAAAGAGTGGGGGAAATTACACGAGGAAGTTTAATTACAAACAGTGCTAAATATAGGCAGCCTGTCAGATTTACAAAACCTCCACCAGTCCTTAAAATGAATGCTGGAAGGTCTTTGCTGATCATACTGAAATAAATGAGGTCATAGAACAAACTGATTAAGTCTGTTTGATAACTTCTATATATTTGCATGCCAGAGGATTGACCTCATTCACCTAAATTGAATCAGCCTGGAAATTTCATAACTTCTTGGAAAGAAGAGGAAGATAATTGCCACTTAAAATGCTCTGATCCATTGTGTATTTCTACTTCTGTCAGAAACTTAAACTGAATACAGAGGGAGTTCATAAACCTTTTGCCATTTAGCCATTATCCCTGGCAGGGACAAGGGGTGCTAGCAGCAGCAGCCCCTGTGGAATTATATTCTGTATTAAGTTTTGCACTTGTCAGTGGTGGTACTGGTGGCCTGCATGTTTTTTTAGTCAGTTTGTGTATTGTTAATGGAAGACATGATGCACTTTGAGAACTCCCAAAATGGCCATTTTAACATCTGGATCTTGCAGCGTATTTGAACTTTGAAGATACTGCTTCCTATAAGTTCAGAAACAGAGCAGATCTTAACCTGGCAATTTATAAATACAGATTAATAATTTTATTGTAGTTTGCAGATTAGAAGACAAGAGCTGTCTGAAATAGAATGGGAAAATATATTAAGTATTGTTTTTAATGTTAATCTGGACGTTAATAACAATCAAGTTGAAAAATCTAAGTTGTACATATGTCTAAGTCCAAAACATAGCTCCTAGTTCTTACTTAAGTTTCTGCTGAAAAGGTAGGTATTTCTTACAAATGTGACTGCCTGCATTTTTTGTGTGTGAAGCTGTATAATGAGTAAAAGAACAGGAAAGAATCTGTAATTTTAGTTGCAGTTTAGCATTTTACTAGAACTAGTTTTTATGAGCTGCTGCTTAAACTAACTGCTTTGAAAAGAGGCTTAGCCTGACAATACACTGGCAATACATTGGTAGCATTTTGATATTTCCTTGTAATTACAAGAGACTTCTTAAAAATTTTCATCTGAGAACTTTGAAAACTATATGATTTAAAAATAATGTAATTAGCTTTCTGGGGAGGTGATTGTGTTTATAGAATTGGTCTGGTTTTCAGAGTCTGTTCCCCAGCTTTTTAATGGAGTAGGATTTACTTAACAACTCAGCATGTCCAAGGTTCATACTAATTCCTGAAATTTTAATGTACCTTGAGATGTGTTTGCTTCCTGTCTAGCAACAAAGTTACAGTAATAAATCTTTGCCTGCATTTTGAATTAGACTTGCCAAGTATCTTACCTTTTGGTTGCTTCTGAGACGTATCATATGTACACGTGTGTAGATTTTTCAGTGTGGTGACAAGAAATAATATGGTGAAACAGCACTTTGTTTTTCTTCAACCTTTGTACCTGATGAATAACCAGGCAGTGTAAAAAAAATAATAAACCTAGAAAATCCTTAGCAAAAGATTGACTAAGTTGAGCAACTTCTTATAATCATCTTGGATTTAATTGGATCAGCAGCCAATAGGAAAGTCTTAACTGTAGTATGCTGAAGTGTCAAGTTCCAGATCGTAGAGGAAGCAGTGAGTTTAAATGCCACAGGTGATTTACAAGCAAGTTGAGTTATAATCAATTAAAGAAATGATGGAGACAGAAGAAGACTTGCATTTTTAATTTGATCATTCATCAAATGAAGAAAATGCCAGGATATGTGCATACCAAACTAAAGCTTCCTAGTAGCTAGTTAACTCCATTTTAATGCTTGTGTTTTGGAAATATCATTGTCAGAGGAGCTGCAGGGTCACAGATAAAGGTCGTTATTTACAGAGAATTACGTGCCCTATAAGGATGTCTGTAATTAGGGCTGTATTTCAGGAAGTTATAAAAACAAATCATACTTTCTCTAGAGTGAATTTCTATGTACAGGCTGAAAAAAAGGGATTATATTGATATACAAGTGCTGTGTCCTATGCATTTTTACTTGCATTAGTGCTCATTCTGTCTAATACATATCACCAAACTACAGAGCAGTTCATCTCCTTTCTATCTCCATTCCTCTCCAATATGTGGCATTATAAATTGTTTTATTTCACTATGTCTTTGTTGTTACTGGTGCTTTTGTTTTGCATAATATCTCAAAACATTCTACAATTTTTCCAAGCCTCATCCCTGATACAACTTCATGCATAGTGTTAAAATTATTTCTGGTAATGAATTGTGTTTCTGTGACAGCCATTGCTGATTTTTTATTGCCTCTTGAAAAATCACTAAGTCGCAGCCTCCCCTCACAAGGTTTCTGCCAGCGAAGATGCATCACTGTAAGTCAGACATTTCTAGTCTCAAGGACATGCTGGACCATCTTGAAGTATTTAGCCAGGAGTATATATCATGTAAGAAAAGGAGAATTGCCTCATGTAAAGAGGCTACACTGTAATGTGTCCACACACTTTAAATAGAGGGGGCTGGAAAAGCATGTTTCTTTCCTTGTCCTGTTTTGCACACTTTGAATCTCTGGCAAAGATGAGAGAAATCCTATAGAGCTTGGAGACATCACTGCCCTCAAGAGTGGTATTGCTATACATGTAGAAAACTGTATTCTCACTCTTTTGAAGGTTCCAGTGATCTCCAGGAAAGGCACTGTGTTTGTATTTAAATACAAGCTCCCTCTAAGCCATGTTAGAATGTCTCCAGGAGAATTACATCTAGAGTGGAGATTTCTTCTGAAAATCAGCACCCTTAGCATTTTATTGAATTTTTTACTGCACTTTCTCAATTTTCTTTCTTCCATGTCCTCAGTTGGGCTTGATTTGAGAGAAGCTATCACTGCTGAGACCTTGCAACAGCTTTACTAGGTCCAGACTGAGGCATGAGGCGCACTCAATAAACAAGTAACATGAAAGCTCCCTAATCTCCGAGCTCCATGCCTTCCAAAAGGTCTTGGATCAAACTACTCATGTAGCTTAAAAAAAGCTCTCTTCCATTAACACATGTAACATAATTAACCATTTATAAACTGTTGTTCATGCAGTGAGGGACTCATATTTGGACTGGGTCTGTATAATTTAGTTTTAGTCTCAAGAGGGTATTAAATTTAATGACACGTTACAACTATCCAGTATTTCTTGTACAGTCCCAGTGCACTCCAAATTTGCCAAGCTAAGTGTGAGATCATGATTTTGATTTGTTTCATCATCATCAGGTCCAAAGCATTTTTGCTGCATGGCCTGCTAATCTGTCAGAATTGCTACATAATATTCTCAGTTTCTTAGATATTATGGATCTTTCTTGGAAGCTAGTTGGAAGTGGTTACATTTTTGAAACTCTTTTGAGAATTCCTTGTAAGTGATGAGTACTGTGGGGTAAGGCTGAGAGAACTGGCATTGTTTAATCTCCAGAAGAGAAGGCTTAGTGGATATTTTATTGAAGTAAATACCTGATGAACAGGGGTTGAGAAGATGGAGCTGATCTCAGTGATGCCTAAGGGCAGGACAATGACTGGAAATGAAGAACAGCAAAGTCCCTTTAAATATCAGGAAAAACACTTCTGTTTGTAAGAGTGAACAAACATCAAAGCATTGCCCAAACACATTGTGGTATATCCATCCTTCAAGATACTGAAAACCTAAAAAAGACACCCTGCTCTAGGTGACGGTGCTTCAAGTAGTGCACAGGTTGGACCAGACAACCTTCAGAAGTCCATTCCAATGTCAGCTCTACCCTGCTTCTACAATATTTTCATTATTTCCTTGCCCTGAAATTATCATTGTTCAGTTCCACTATTTTGCATCATCTCTTAAACTTGAGGTCATTTTTGTCTGCAGTCTTTGATCCAGTGGTGTCATTTACACAATTTGCAACTTGTCATCTTGCAACTCAGGAAAAGTGTTTGAAAAACAGATGAAAAAAAGTCCTGCAGGAAGATATTTGGCTGATTTTGTAATTTTTAACAGGAGAAATCACTCTGGAAACAAGCAAACCATTTTAGCAATCTTTCATGAACAATGACGGGAATTAAGGTATACCTTCAGAGTCTCAGTTTTAATTTCCTTTTAGTATGTTCTCAAGTTGATTCTCTAGCTTTCAGGAATTTCATAGAAATTACTAGACTTACCTAAAATAGTGAGAACAGTTCTTTATGTGTTCTTTAAATCTGCTAAGACAGTTGCTTGTTGCTCACTATAGCTGGAATGGTAAAGTTTTTGTATTTGCAAACTATCAATTTTCTAACAAGAATAAAGTCCTGATTCAAGAATGTAAAAATACCTAATTTCTTAGTTATTGCATAGCTAAAAAACTACACTGCTCAGACCTCTGAAACCACTCTCCATTCTAAAGTAATTAACAATTCTTTGCACAGAATAATCTGTTCATCATCATCATCATCATCGTCATCATCTGGTGCTGTCAAATCCTGATATCTGTATTATATTTTCTTTAGGTGCATTCACAAATTGCATATCTACTTCCTTACTTCAAACTGCTTGTTGTTACTCCAGAAATTCACTGGTTGAGAGATAGTACCATACTTTTGTGAGTGTTGAGACCAAGGCAGATAGACAGTGTGGGAGTGTTGGAAAATACCATGTGGGTATTATAAAGGCAGAGAATTCTTCATCTTCTCCACATTTTGTGAGTGTTTGTTTTGCTAATTCAGTTCCAAGAAGATTAGATACAAGTTGGTAACACCCTTTTATGGCATCTAGGCTTTTTCTGTTACACTGAGCGCTTCCGTGAAGCTGAAGGAATACTGGAGTTTGAAATGAATGTTTACAATATGCATTTACCAGTGAAAGTTACAAAAACATTATATTTTTACAGCACAGAAAAGTTAATTCAAGCTGTAGAAGAAGATATCGAGCGTGAAAAGGTTGTGGCAGATGACATAATGAAAGACATGTCGCAGGAAAATCAGGCTAAATATCTGGAGATAAAAGCTGCTAATGAGAAACTCTCCCAGGTTAGCTTGTTCCATTATGCTTACCTAAAATACTTCTTAAACTGGCTTTTTGGGGTTTAGATAAAATTTAAATACTGAAGAACTTGACAACAAAGTAATATAATAAAAAATCTTGCTGGTGTCTTAATCAATTGTAGAAGTACCTGGAAATAAAGCAATTGGCTAAGACCAAGTGCTTTGCCTTCTTATATTTCATACTTTAGGAAGAAATAATGTTCACAATTTTCTGTTTGAATTTAGGGTTTGACATGCAGTTTTTAAAAGCCACTGCAATACTTAGATGTTTCATCATGTGTAAAAAGCAAGGAAAAAGGAAAAATAACCCCAGCAATTTTTGTAGTTCACTTGAGTAGAAAGTTTTCTTCTTGTGTAAAAAAGTGAATCTGACTAGCTTTTTCTATTACTATTATTATTATTGTTGTTGTTGTTGTTGCTGTTGCATGTCTGAATGTATCTGAAAAAAAAAACTGGGCTGTATAAAATGTTTGTTACTTCACTAATCATTATGTTAACAACAGGAGTAACACTTCTAGGCTCTCTGGGAGATCCAGTTCAAGCAAAAGTTCCTCTGTATGGTCTGTACAGAGATGAGTTCCATGTTTTCTATCTGTCTTAGAATGAGCTGAATCAGTAGTCAGGGCTTACCTGTCTCTTTCTGGACTATGAAGAATCAGTTATGATTCAGATTTTAAAATTTGACTCTACACTCCTGAAATACAGATAATAAATTCTACTGGTGGTACTGATTTAAAAAAAAAAAAGTAGAAAAAGTGCAAACCATTTTTGGTAGTAGCCCAGCTGCAAATAACAATGATAAGAGTAATGGAAAAGTTGGATGCTGAAAGCAAGTGTTTATTACATCTGAGTTATGTGAAGGAGCTGAACAGGGTCTTGTCTTTCAAATTTTTAAGAGCAGCAATGGGACAGTTTACAGCATTTGATACATACTAAGGTTTAGAGCAAAAAAGTAGTTAAGTAGTAATTTTTATCTGAATTTTGCATTTTGCTTCCTCTTTAGGAATTGGTTGTTCAACAGCAGGAATTGGATGCACTAAATGTGAAGGAAGAGAGTCTAAGAGCTGTATGTATGATAACAAGTGGTCATCTTCACTGAATGCTAGTGTAAAGAATAATACAGTCAGAAAAATACCCATAATTTCTTTTCCTTAAATTTTCAGACACTGTAGGATCATGCTCTAGTATGGGAAAGCAGATATGCCTTTCTGGTTTCCACTAATAATTTCTAATCAGTTTTGGGTAAAAATATCTTATTTTTTTCATATTGGGCCTTTCATGAATAAAAGGATCTATGACCTGAAGCATACAGTCAGAAAGTATTATTTTCAAATACTACTAGATATTTTTTAGTCCTTTTGAATGTTGCACATTGTTTGAAATCCCCTAGAAACTGTGAAGTAATAAATCTCATCAGAAAATTGGCCCAAGGAAGAACTTGTAAATCAAGAAGTAACTGATTGGGATATTCTATTTCAGAAAATGAAATATTGACAATATAGATTATAAATTTTACTTTTTAGAAAGTACTTTGTAAAGTGCTTTTTACTGTCTCTGTGCTTTTTGTAAGAAATAAGCTTCACTTGCAATGTATAGGTAAGTGTTGCTTAACTAAAACATGATTGCCACAATGCTCTCTTCCCATCTGAAAACAGCTAGTAGGTGTTTGCTTTTCCCAACAGGAAATAGCACACTCTGCGGTGAAACAGGAAGCTGTGCAGTTATATGAAAAGCTCCATGAACTCAAGGAACATCGAGATCGAATGATTGCTGAGGATAAGAACATGGAGTCTCCACAGGAGGAAAGAGAAAGATTACTAAAGCAGGCAAGAATAGAAAATGTTGTTACGTAAAAGATTCTCCAAGCCAGTGTTATTGGGGGTGATAGTACTTGAAAATACTTAGGTTTGAACTTTGCCTTTATTTGTCCTCTAGGCAGTGCAAATAATCTGACATTAAAAATAATTAATGAATTGGAAAGTTGGGATATTTCAGGTCCAGCCAAAATCTGGAGACCTATTGTAATGGGTTCAGAGGAGGGCTGTGAAAATAATCCCAGGTCTGGAGCATGTCTTCTATGAAGACAAGATAAGAGAGTTGGAGCTGTTCATTTTGGAGAAGAGAAAGCTCTGAAGAGACCTGATAGCAAAGTCCAATACCTAAACAAGGCTTATAAAAAAGTGGGCGAGTGACTTTTACACAGGAGGTTACTTGTAACCTAACTCCAGAGAGTATCCTTGTGAGGTACTGAACAGATATACTAGTCCAGGAGTAATTGGATCACTTTACAATGGCCTATACTGTAACTGGCTGTTGGTACTTCATAGATTTTGGGTCTGAATGACCAATGGTAAGTGTATTTCATTTTTTAAAGTATGATTTTTAAACATTTGGAAGACATGCTTAAATCTTCACTTTTTGTTGGACTGTGTCACAGATTTGTGATTTCAAATGCTAATTTTCTATTCCCTGTATTTTGAATTCAGATTTTTTTATAATTTTCCTTTTTTCATTTGTAGATTTATTTCATATGTTAAAGTTGTTGAACTTTTTTATAGGTTAAAGATGATAGTCAAAAAATTGCAAGCATGGAAAGACAGTGAGTAACTCCATTATACTGTTGCTATAAATTACATGTACACCCTAAAGACACATTGTGTTCCTTCACAAAGTCTATTTCTATGGACTTTTAGAACATCACCGCGTCTTCAAACCTGTAGTAGTCTAACCTTCCATAGAGAATAGAATATGTTCTTCTGTTTCAGGTAAACAAGTTTTATAGTGATAAGACATTTAGATCTGCATAATAATACTTCCATCCCTTAAGAACACACGTTGAGAATATAAATTTGTAATAGCACTGACTTAAACTTGTTTAAGGCTGAAGAAGACATTGATTTGTAAGAGATGCTCCTCTGAGACAGCTATGAAATTGAACCGTTATTACACTGCAGTCACATTTTTAAGTTTATGTGTTCTTAAAGCTTTACACTGCAGTCACATTTTTAGCTTTATGTGTTCTAAACTCTCCTAAGAGTTACATAAGTTCCATTCTAAAGAGTAGAAGGGCATTGCTTCTTGATTCTTAGGTACTGGGCCTTTCCAAAGACTGGCCAGAAAGTCAAGTAAATTTTATAATAAATAGTAATGTATTGAGGGGGAGATAAAACAGTACCATATTTTCTGGTTTTGAGCCTTTTGATTTCTCTTTCTTGAAAGAAAAACTGAGATAATTCATAAAATCTCTTAAAATCAATATTAAATTCTTTTAAGCAATATTTCCAACTATAATTATTTGTTAATTTTTAATGCATTTTAATTGCATAATGAGTTGCTTAACAGAATTTTTTTAATGAATAACAATAACAAAGAATTATATTTGAGATTTTATGTAGAGATATGTTAAAGGTAGTTTCATTTCCCACTTTGATTACACAGCAGAGTGACTTATTTGGAAGTTTCTTAGTGAATTTTACTAAATACAGTTTAATTGCAGTTTAACAGTTATGTTGTACCTCCTTGAAGGTACAACAATACTCTAAGAATAGCAACCAGCAGAGGGACTAGTTGAGTAAGTTAAGAATTACTGATGACTCAACAAAAATTGTTTTTTAATTAAAAGGAGCTACAGAACTTCTATTTAATAAACAGAGGACTAAGTGACAATTGATTTACATATAGCTTTTATAATAACAAGAATCCTGTTATTCTTTTGGGTTTGATTAAATCTATATTTTCTATTTTTATTCTTGACTTTTCGGTTTTGTCTAAAATAAAGTAAGTCTTTTACAACACAGTTTTAACCTTGATTTTCATTATCTATTTGTTAGGTTGGCAGAAGTAAAAGAAAAAATAGATTATTTTAAAAAGGTCATTCAACGACTTGATACAGATCTGGAGAACCATCGAGGTAATATGATTAGAGTTGTAGCAGACTGTGCAGAGTCGCGTCTGATTGTTCTATAACAAACTGTTATACCTAGCAGTTGCTTAAAATTTTGAGGCTTATGCAGTAAGTCAAATACTCATCAGCATGAAAAGTTCTGTGCCTACAGGTACAGCCTGTTCTTTTCAGACATAACAAATGGAGAGTACCCACCTTTAGTGATACATTCAACAAGTTCATATTGAAAATTACCATATAAAATAATAGGACATCTGTCTGGTTTTCTGTCCAGTTTTATTTTTAATATTGTTTGGGGAATAGAAGTTTATCTTACTGGAAGCACTGCAGAACAAATTCATATTTCGAAATGCTTTAATTAATTTTACCTTTTACATTATCTGTTACACTGTCAGCAAATGTGGAATTGAGGATATTTAATAGCAAAGTGTAAAGTAGACCGAGTTCAGTATTATTTTTATCTGTCTTTGAAACTTCTTGGGTTGATCTTGGCAAGAAGAGTTTGTAAGCTGCCCGATAATGGTCTTAGCTTACACTGACCTCCAGCAAACACATGCTGCTGGTGCTTAGGCTAGGTTAGTTTGGAATTTGCCCTAGCACTGGAAGTTATGGTTCTGTGGTTACTTCCTCTTCTGGAGGAAGTAACTTCAGTTTGAGCACGGGCCCTTAAAAGCCGTAAAAGGCTATAGATAAAAGGAAGATCCATGCAATGGATAACGTTATTTTGGTTATAAGAAATCTTGTTCAGATAGGAATTTGATAAATATATGCCTGCATTCTGAAAGTCTTTACAAATTTTTAACTTCTGTAGGATTGAGGAATTATGTTCTTCTTGCTTTATGCCTTTTCTTGTGCAATCAATGTAAAATCTAGCTATAAGTTTATTCTGGGTGAATAAATATCTAAAAATCTGCCTCTAAGCAAATGTTTCAGACATCTGTTTATCATCTTTTGCATGGCAAAATATTTCATATTTCTACAGATACTTCATATTTTTGGAAATAATTTATTAAGACTGCTTTATTAGCTTTGTGTTTCCAGGTAATATCATTGCAAACTTTATTGTTCTTTAATTTTTCCTTTTTGTTTGGCT
The DNA here is from genome assembly GCF_901933205.1 of Camarhynchus parvulus. Classification (NCBI taxonomy): domain Eukaryota; kingdom Metazoa; phylum Chordata; class Aves; order Passeriformes; family Thraupidae; genus Camarhynchus; species Camarhynchus parvulus. The sequence goes on along the minus strand of NC_044601.1, from coordinate 14,323,902 downwards.
TGCAACCATTTTTTTATTTTAACTTTGGAGAAATACAGAAGGTAAGAAGGGAGTTGCTTTTCACATTTTATAGTTCAGTGCGCACACACAGTCATTCGTTGCTGGACTGTCTCTTGTTTTAGGAAAATAAATTTGTTGAAGAGGAGTTTGAAGCATATGGAGGAGAAAGCACATGTTCTTTGTCAGCATATCAGAACTAGTCAGAATATTCAGATTCAAGTTATTTTGTGGTATAATGCAGAGGGAATTATACCTCTTTGTGTAACACTGAGGGACTAAAGAAGAGGAGTTTGAAGCATATGGAGGAGAAAGCACATGTTCTTTGTCAGCATATCAGAACTAGTCAGAATATTCAGATTCAAGTTACTTTGTGGTATAATGCAGAGGGAATTATACCTCTTTGTGTAACACAGAGGGACTAAAGATACTCATAAAGAGTAGCTTTCAGACACAGAAATGTAAACTGCCAGTGCTGCCTTCCCAAGTGAATGGAGAGAAGATCACAGAGGGCCATTCATGCTTCTGCTCTAAATCAGTATCTTGGTGTGTCCTTGAAATTCCTGTGCTCTCTCCTCCCCAATGACTTTACTTCTGGATCAGTATTTAAACATTATTACATAGCATTCCCAAAATTCAGCTCTAAAGTTTTTTATGTATATATAAGGTGAAATAGCCAGTAAAAAAAAAATAGACATTTTAACAAAGGATTATTTAATATTTTAGGATAAATATTTCAGTGTTAGAAATATATCTGAGCAGGAAAAAGACGAAACATACAATGTTGGAATAACTATTTTTAGGTTTTATCTGAAAAAAATCTAAATAAGTAAATAATTCACCCACTTATTACTTGGCCTATATACTAGCAGTAAACTTTAATGATTAGTCAAAGTCAGCATTAACTCATAATGCAACAGACTTAACCCTTCATACATTGAAGATGAGGTTAAGACAGTTGTGTATTAGTGGTGTATTTGAAAGAAAACTTACTGAAAACACATCTCAAAATTGTGGAGTGCAAATATTTTTTTTCTATAAACACTTGACAGATTATGTAACTCTGTTTCATGGCTCACCTTTACTGGAATTCTTAAGAGTAGAGCAGGCTAAGTCATTAAATAATGGAGCCTTGCCTTGCAAAATGAAAGAGAGTGTCCAGCAAGGAGCAAAGCCGCAGCTGCAAGGAAGCTGAAGCAGAATCAAAGTCCCTTACAGCCCCTCAGGTGTTCTTACTGTTTGTATATACCAGATAAAAAGGAAAGCATGGGGGTGCACAAATAAAAAGTCCTAGAGAAATTTGTTTGCTCAGTTTTATCTGTACTTATTTGATTCTTTTACTTTTTATCCTTTAAAATTAAAAAATTATGTTAAAAATAAAACAGACTCAATTAAAAATGTAGATGTTTGAAACTTAAAATTATTTCTAGGAAATGAATTGTCTCATCTTCTTGTGACAGATATATCAGGTGTCCCACCTTACTAATACTTACAAATTATGAGTTAATTATAATCAGTAGTTGAATTTAAAAATAAGGTGTCTATGAATGTTATTCCTTACTTCTAATACCAGTATATTGAAGGTGTATGGAAGTGTTTCCAACTTAATTGTAGAAAGCTTTCTTGCATTTTATTTTCCTAGACTATTGCTTGTACAGTTCTCCTGTTTATTTCCTTGAGAATATCACTTGCAAGCTGCATATCCTTATGAAAGTCTATTCTAATAGGTGAAAGTGCATTTGAAGTGGCTCATATATTAAACAGGACTGCAGAAAGTTTTAACTAATCATGGTGCCCGAATACAAAGAAGCATTTGTTCTCCATTGTTGAAATTCACTTAACTTCAGAAGCGCCTGTGAATTTCCTTTGTCCAAACCAAGTATTTATCTCCGTCCTATTATCAGAAGTTGTAACCTTGAAAGGTGGTCAAAATTGCATTGAGGCTGATTTGTTACACTATCTTCTATTTTAATATAAAGATATATATAATATAGTTAGTTGAACTGACTACATTAAATGAAATAGGATGAATCCTGTAGCTCCTAGGCATGTAGAAATTTTATTTTTGAAACAGACATTTTACCTTCATGAAGGAGTCCAGGCCTGAGACAATGTAAAGTTAAATCAATGATACATGTCTTGTAGGAGAAGAAAATTGGAAATACAAGGAGTTGAAGAAGAGGGAAGAGAGCATGGACAGTAAGTTGTCTAATATTATTTACCTAATACTGTGTGTGTGTGTATATATGTATATGTATAGATATGTATATATATATATATATGTGTGTATAGATATATATATATATATTATTAAGCCTAATTTCACTAAATTACAGGTTCTGGTTTACTGTTAAAAAAGGTAATTTATATCGGCAAAGAACTGGTGTGCTGATCTTTGCATAAAGTTCTGCATTCTTGTTCTGTGGACAAGATAATTGATATCTTACATGACAGTCACAAATATTCAGAGCATCTTTCAAGGCTTTTTATCAACCAATAAATGTCTTAGGAACACAACTTTATTTTATGAAAGCAAAGTTGTAATTAATGGATTGAGTGATTAAAGCAGAACTTCAGCATGGAAGACTGTAGATAAAATGTAATTCTATAAAATTAGAACTTCTCATATCTGTTTACTCAAGATGAATGTTTCTAAAGCTTTGGTACATGTCAAAAAGTTTTAATGCTGTAGAGACTTCAGAAACAACTAACAGAGGGTGAAAACAACTGACTTTAAGTATACCTTATTCCTTTCATACTGTAGGAGACAGCTTACCGAAAGAGTTGGTCTGTTACTCAGCAAAAGGGATAATGGTCAGTAAACATGCCATGGAGGTTCAAGGGATATGATACCTTTTTTAAGTGTTCTCTAAAAATGTTCTGTATAACTTACGGCTATCGTGATACTGAGAGAAAGGTCTAAGCTGATAATAAAAGAAGATTAATAAAAAACACAGCAAGTTTCTGTGTTTTCAAATTGCCAGGTTTCCTGAGAAGCAGAGACAAAAGCTCACTTGATCTGGATTTACCATATTAATACAGATGGAGTCTGCAGGGCTTGACATTTTGGGTTTTAGTTCTGCTTCTACCCTTCATTAAAGGTTATTGCTACAGTTTTAGATTTGGGGGACCTGAGACCTGAGAGATTTGGGGGAACATGCCAGGAGTCTTAAGGATGGGGAAAGAGGAAATATGGTGCCTATGCAGAGGAAGAGGGGACAGGGAAATACAGGCTAGTCAGATTAATATCAATTTCCAGAAATAATTTGGGAAAACTATGCAAGCTAACAATATGTAAATGTTACAGGAATGGGAATATGAATAACGCTTGTATTGATTTGTCAAGTACAGACAACTTTTTTTCCTTTTTTTGTGTCAGAAAAATACTGCAGAAAAAGGAAGGTGTAGCAGATTATGTGTACTTTAACTTCAATATAACTTCTGCTGCCTTGTCTTTTTAGAAGCAAGCTAGGCAAATATTGTCCATTATTAATCTATATTGTGCATTAAGTTAAAAAAATCATTAGTTTTGAAAGATTTGGTGCCAAAACTAAAGGATGTACTATGTGGGGTTTTGCAGTGTGTCAGGTTGTCAGTGTGTTCAGGTTACACAGTATTTTCTTAATCAGTTGGATGATGGGAGAGAGTATCTGACAGCAGTTACAAAAAATGGTCCATCAGAAAAGCTGAAATCATGTTGGAGGACATAGTTAGAATTTAGTATACATCTCTTATGTTAGAAATGAATTACAAAAAAGTTTGGAAAGGACTAAGTGTAAGTTTCTACACTTGGATGGAGTAATCAACAGCAAAAATGCAGAGCATGGAGCGATTCATAAGGTACAGCTCTGTGGTATGACTCAGAGACTGAAAGACAAAGTGAACGTGGCTGAGCAGTATCAAACTAACAAGGAAAATACCACAACAGTGGGTGTACATTGGAGTGTAATTTTTTTTGAAATCTGGAGTATTTTTTTCCCTGTGCATCAAATTCTTCAGATGGGAGTTCTGCTCATAAAGAAGGGGGCTGTCAGTGCTTAGGAAAACTGATGGGAGTATGCAGAAAGCATGACCTGCAAGGAGATATAAAAAGAATTTGTCTTTTATTTTAGAAAATTTAAGACAGTTGTCAAATGTGTAAAAAGGCTGTTTCAAATAATAATGGAATAATTTATTTCTGCATATATGTGGAGGATAGAAAAGGAGTAACATACCACAAGGTGCAGAAAGATTTCAGGTTGGATATTAGTAAAAACTTCCTACCAATAAAACTTATCAAGCATTGAAATAGGTTATCCAGGAGAACTGTAGAGTATCTATCAGGAGCTCTGTTTGTGAAGAATATAGACAAACATCTGAATTACAGACATAGAGCTGGTTTTGTCTTGGAGCAAGTGAATTAATTTGATGAGCTCTTGAACTTTCTTGCATTCAAGGGTTTTTATGAATCTGTGAAATACACAGCATTCGCATGGAACAAGGTCAATAAGCTGACAAGTTTCAATGTCTCTACCACCTGGCTTTTAAATAAACAATTACAGTAACCTATCTGAAGCTGTACTGCTTCCAATACAATACAAAGTTTTGACTGGAAATAAGATTGCAACCATAAAAGTAAGAGCCTTCTTTTTCATGTTTGTTAATCCCTAGATTTTCTAGCAACTTTTGAAGATGTAAAGAATCAGGAATTGGAACGAAAGGCCCAAATAGAAGCCAACATTGTTGCACTCCTGGAGCACTCGAGCAGGGTAAGCATGTAGTATTTCCATCCTCCTTTGGCTAGCTAGGACTTCAGACACACAGAACAGGAGAGTGGCTGGATAAAGAAGGATGGTGGATTTTATATATTTATATTTATCTACATAATTGTATCTTGAAATGATTAAACATTAAACCATGTACAGCTGTAGTTAAAAAAGGATTTGTTTAATTTCTCTCTTTTTCTAGGGGAAGAGCTTTGAACAGTGTATGATATTGTAACCAGAACAAAGGAATATTTTCATAATTTCATGACTCTGCATCTCTGCTATAACTAACATTAATAATGATAAACATTTCCAAATACTGCAAATAAAACTACTGCAATATTTTGTTTATCCACAGTTTGCAAACCTCAGTTCATGGGTATTCTGTCACTAGTTTTACTGAACTAAAAATATTTCAATTGTCCCTCTATTAAAAGTATGTCTGAACTACCCTGATGCATAATATTTAGTGTAAATATTATAAATTTATAATGTAGCAGTTCAGAAACTGTTCCTATTTCCAGTCTGCCATTTTTCTCACTTTCTAAACTTATATTCTTTTTAATGTTTTTGGCTCCCATGGATTTTTTATGTTATAGAAAACTTTCACCTGACTAATATTTTGATTCTATGATTATTTTAATTGTCTCTTACCTCTTTCAATATAGTATACCATAAGGTATATTTTAGGCACTGTTACTTACTTTGCAACAGACGTATATGACAGCACAGTTTATATTTGCTGCATATTTATTTCATCTGTACTGGCCTGTCAATACATCTTTTATCAGAAGTTGGCAGAATGCAAGTCATTCACATTTAAATCACCCAAATAACAGACAATGTCATAGGACCGGAGAGTTTCTTACTTATCCAATTACCAGTTGTTGTTTCAAAAATACAGCATGTTCATATCATTGTTGTTGGTAACACACAGAATCTGAATCATATGAAACAAATTTCATCTGTTACCAATCAAGAGCTGAAGATTATGCAGGAAGACCTCACTTTCAAATCAAGTGAAATGCAGAAATCACAAAGCACTGCTAAGAACCTGATTACAGGTGAGATCAGCGAATTTTCTAATTAATTCCTTAAAATAATAAAGACTACCTGCATTGTTACACTGATATCATGTAGAAGACTTCCAAATATTAGATGTCAAGTGATCTCCAAATATTAAAATACTGTGGTAAGTTCACAAATTGAAATGCTTCTTGGTAACAAGTTACTTATTTTCATCAATTTATTTCTATTTGTTTTATTTATTTATTTATTTATGTCTATTAGATGTTGTATACTATGTATTTATAATAGGTATGTATACTTATTTATATTTACCTTACTATTATCACTAAATTATCATCTTCCTTGCACAGATATATGTTTAACAAGTGTATTTCAATACAGGGGTTGAATTGAGCTAGAATTTTATTTTACCAATACTTGCCTCAAAATAAGATCTTCCATCATCTTGTGTTTAATAAACACAAGATTGTTTAATAAACTGAATAATAAATAAACACAGGATTGTTTAATGAACAAGAGTGTTTAATAAACTGAAACAGAGTCTTACACATTTATCTAACCATGAATTATTTGTAAATGTAGTTCTTAGTATCACTTACTTATGGTTTATGCTTTTCCAAATGGATACGTACCACAGGCAATTAACTGGCAACAGTGAATAGCTCTCAAATCCCAAGGCTTCGGTTCGGCAGAGTGAATATTCATTTTGACTTTATTTTCTAAACGCTCAAATACTTATTAGCATCTTGAGGATGTTCTCTGTAATTTCAAAAAGTAGACAGTAGTTTAATTTCATTCCTGTAAGAAGTATCTCTTTAGGTCGTTATTTGCACTGTTTATGGTAAAATTATCCTTACAATTCTGTGTCTTTGCCAATATCATTATTGGTTCAGCAAACCTTTCCTTGTTTGTTTGGCTGAAAGGAAGGGGCAGGAATTAAGAACGATAAATCATTTTTTTAGAAGGCTGTTTCATGTTGTACTTCACAGTAATTTTCAACATAGGAGCCAGTATTGTGACTTCAAAGTAGTTACAAGCAAATAAGTTATTTGGCACAAAATTTTAGAGAAATTGATTTTCTGTTGTATGATTTAACACTAGTGTTTGCTCATCTGCAAATACTCATTTTGCAGTTGTAGTGTAGTTTGAATTTTTGGGCCTTATATTAAAAGTTCAGATATGACTTTTTGTTCTTCCATATAAGCATAATTTCTGACTGTTTTCCAATATAAGGATGTTTTGGAAGCATGTAGTACTATAGAGGCATTATTGAAAGAAAAATTTCTTTCTCTGTAAGGGAAGAGGAGGAAGTTACAGTACATGATTTTCAGCAGGCAATTTAAGTTATTCCTAAGTAAATGTCTGACAGCTGGGATTCACAGACAGTATAACAAACAAGATTCCTTCAGAAATACAGTGAATGCTCAGTTTGCACAGTTGAAGTTCCTTCTAATCTTTGAATTATAGCATAGCCATCTTCAGAATTCTTTTGTTATGATTAAAATCTGAATTTCCATATTTTCTTGTTGTAACAAAGATATAAAAAGTCCACTAGCAGAATCCTTAAAAAAATAAAAAAGAAAAGGAAATCATGAAGGATAAACAAAAGTGCTGATGGCATAGTTTCCCAAAAACATTTCCCTGGGTCACTGTAGTTTGTTCTGAGAATTTACCACTGTGTACACACTGCATGCTAGATGCTGCAACTTCGTGGCCTATCAGAAGGAACTGGTCTGCATCCTCTTCCTGTCTCTTCCCCTAGAAGAATTTTGAGTTTTTTTCAGTTTTGAGTTTTTTTCATTGAGTCTGCTGCTGGATAAGGATAAAATTTTCCCCTTACAATTTCATTCCTTTTCTCCAGAAAGTGTGAATGGATAGGAATATCTGTTGCAGTGTCGCCATACTTGTATTAGACAGAACAGTCCAAGAAATTTTTTGCCTTTTTGGCATTTGGGTTGGCACTAGTCTTTACATGTAAAATAAATTTCAACTGGTCAACTATGTATAATTTTAAAATAACAAAATACAGATATTAGAACAGCTGTATATAAAGTGAAAATGCTGTGATCAGACCTAGGTAAATCCTCATGAACATCTATAGTTGTTTTCTGTTTTTTCTCTCCAATCTGAGTCTATTTGTTAATTTTATTTTTTACTGTTTCTGATCTAAAACTCTCATTTATTGATTTGTCTTTAAACCACAGTGCTCTAGGAACAAGAAAGGAAAGAGGTGATTTGTTCAGTTGTGGTTTACAATCTGTCATTGACCAATGCCTGAAACTTCATTGTGGAAGACTGAGCAGTTGTAAAATATTGTAGACACATTGAATGTGTTTTCTTAAGTCCTTTGCAGTGGAAGGCAGATTATGAATTACTTATATGTGAAATAATTAAAAATATTATAATTTAAAATATTTCTTTTAATTTGCATGGCATTGTTCATATTTATATAAATGCTCCTTGCACATAGAGGACACTTTCAATCTTACCTTATGGATAAGCTTTCCTCAGGATAATTGCAAATGGTACAGAAATCTTGCTTTGTTCTTTTTTTTTATTTTGAGGTTCCTAAAGAAATCATGAAAGTGCTCTGTAATATGCCAGAAATGTTGATAAAAGTGAGTGTTTCACTCTAAAATATAAGTATATGGCATAAATACACAAGCAGAGAGATGAGTAGCAAAATCTTGCTCTGAGTCTTTTGATCAGGTGAGATTTTCCCATGTAAGTCCACTGACAGAACCATACCCACAGTTTTTGGAAAGGTGAACTCTCTTTCTATCACATGGACACACCTGTTTTCTTCTGCCTTAAAGATTTATACTGTCTTGATTAAGTTGGGGAGGAAATTTTCTCTCCTATTTTCAGCAGATGAGCACAAATCTCAAGATGCAAATCTATGCCAATAAACGGTTTTTTGTGCAGTCTTATCACTCTCAATAGCCCATGTTGCCTGATACTTTGGAATGTAGTAAGAAAATGGCATTTTCTCTGTTCTTCTGAGTTAGACACAGATCTGAAACATAAGATGATATAGCCATGTGTTCAGTGTTCAAGAACGTGAATGAAATACAATGACAGGTCAGATCACAAAACCATCCAAACTAAATCTAGCCAATATCTAGTCCTTCCTGACTCCAGGTTAATAACTTACCCCAAGACTGAGTCAAAGTACTTTTATTACTTTGTGTATATATTGTTTCTTCTCTCCCACATGTCTGGACAGTTTCAGTCTCTACAGTCCTCTTTATGTCGTAATCCACCCACAGTTTTAATTTCTTTAACTATGTAACTCTGCTATGTTTTTAATGGCATCTCAGAAGGAAATGCTATATATTATAGCCTATGTTGATGTTGTAAGCTGTGACACTTCTTTTTTGAAGAATATATGAAGGATATATGAAAATGTTTTCCTCTACAAAGCAAATGTTTACAGCAAGTTTCACTATTTGTTGTCCTAAAACCAAGTCTTATCCATATTCATGCAGCACAAATAAAAAGAACATGATGCTAAAAAACTCATAAAAATACTTCTTGGCATTCTGTCTGCACTTCTATTGCATTGCAATAAACTTTTTGTAAGTTATCACCACTGCTTTAAGATTGTGGTGCTATAATTAATTGCATGGTGCTATAAACATTACAAATAGAAACACTGTTATACAGATCATCACATTTTCATTACTCTTCACTTATGGATTATAATACAGTAATTGTAGTGTGTGAGTCTGACTTGTGGCATGGTTGTGAAGATCAAATTTATTGTTTCCTTCACATTAATGACTCCCAAAAATACAAAAAAATCAGAAGTATATTTAGGAGTTGTTTATATTGGTTAAATATAGCATAAATCTTTATGTAATGGGCTGTGTATTTTGAAACAAAAGTACTGTTAATTAGAGATTGTGTTCCTGGTGATCTAGAGAGTCAAAAACTGCAGCTGGACCTACAGAAGATGGAACTGTTGGAGGGCAAGATGGTTGGTGAACTGGCTTCTCTTAAAGACAAAATTGAACAGACGAAAGCAGAGTTGGAGATCTACAATAATTTGCCAGCTCTGAAAGCATCAGGAGAAGAAAAGAAAAAGGTAATGAAAGGGATAAAACAAAGTGTGTGCTTTTGAACAGTTAGTGGAAGGGAATCCAGTTTTGTGACTGACAGTCCTTCTGACAGCTGAAAAACAGGATTGCACATCAGTGCAAATTAATCCAAATACTATTTTGCTTATATGTGTGACTTGTTAACTGGGTACATGTAGCAGGTATTCAGCTGGGTTTCTTTTGATAACCTCCTTTCACAAAATCTCCCCATTCTATTTTAGTGATTCAGCTAAACGCTTATGCAATTTATGGCTGCCCATAGCTTTGAATTTAGCAATCTAACACAGAACACAAGCAAAAGAGAATTTCCTACAAATTCTTAATAACAGCATTCCCACTAGTGCTCATACAGTATTGTCTAAGCATACAACTTGGTCATAATCATTGGTTATTATTTTTGTTAGAGCATGCAGTGCTAGAGAAAAACATATGAGTTCTTTACGCATGTGCATGTGATCTTGTTCTAAAAGGAAAAAAAGTAGCATCTTAAAAGGTAAATTGAAGTAATGTGCCTGAAGCCTACATCACATGAACTCATCCATCAATCAGTTTGTGTTGTGTTTTTCCCTAACTAGAAACTCGAGGATGACAAAGAAAAATTAACAAAACGCAGTCGTGCTTTTAAGAAAATAATGGAGCATTTGAATACAGAGTATGAGACACTAAAGAAGGAGCTGCAAGAAAATGAGACCCATTCTCAGGTATAGGTCAAGTTACATATTATTCCTTCAGTTGTTTGTTTTTTGGTTTTGTCTTTCTCATACACATGAAGCATTGTATAGGCAAAATCTGTTTGTTCCTTTTCAGTGAGTTCTCTAAGTCATGTGTTGCAAGTGTGTAACTGTATTTGCTGTTTTTAGACAAAAGGTAATATTGTGCCAATAAATGGCTTGTAAGCTTTGGATTATTAGCAGAGATATTTCTGAGCTAAAAGTTTTGTGAGTCCTTTGTTTAAGTGTTTGTGTTAATCTTGCTCAGAACTCTGTACCTTCTGCCCTTCCTTTGCTTAAGTAGTTTGAGGACAAACTTAGAAAGAAACTTCAGGGAAAAAAAGGTCACTACTAATTATCTAAGATCTCTTTCGCTTTTAAAGTCGTGGTGATTTTTTTTTCCTTTAAATCTGTGCTAGTAATTCCATTTTCCTTTTTCCAATTCTGCTCCTTGCAGGCCACTGAAGTTTTAGGGTCTGTTCACATTTAAACAACTTAGGTATATATGTATGTTTGTATTTCAAAAGTGAATCAGGAAAGATGTTTATAACTTTTTGATCGGCTTCTATTCTTTCATTATAAACACACATAAATTGCTATCATTTTGGCAGCATAACTTTACTGGTAAATACCTTTGAATGCACAGAAGAAAAATAGATAACCTTAAAATAAGGTGGAAAAGGAAACTGATTTTTTTTAATGCATTTCGCTGTTTTTTATTGATTTATGTTGTTGAGATATTTGTCCTTTAGAACTGTTTTTTTTTTTTGATACAGTTAAAAGCTGAAGGTCATATTGTACACGTTTAAGTTGACTTTCTTTTGAAATTAATGCTGTGGAGCAGATGAGAAGACATAGCTCTGACTGAGGCATATGTGTCCATTTGTAGCACAGGATTATGATAATCATTCTAGGCTGAAGATACAAATCCTGAAAGCTACATGCCAAAATGTGGAAGACTTCAGATACTGTGAATCTTTTTTGCCAAGATCAAATTCTAGGGTTTAGATAAATTAGAAATGCATACCCAAACAGTTGTAAGATACTTGCATAATGAGTCTAAGCATTTTATATAAAATAGTAGTTGTATGGAATTTCTTCAGTTCATTAAGCTATGGCAGTTCTATTTTTATGTGTGTGAAAGGATTTGTTTCTTTACTTCTTATGTCCTGAGTGTAAAAAAATGAGGGTGAATTAAGATATGTCTTATAATAACTGATTATTTGACATTCATCAAACATTTTGAAGTACAAATAGTGTTCATAAATGTGGAAGACTTGGCCAGTTTTGCAAGAGGTCAGCTGGTCTTCAAGCAGTTACTGTAAAAATACACTGAATCTTTCCTTTTCTCTGTGCAAGATAACATGTATTTCAGTTCCAGGCTCCTTTGCTGGCTGTTATGTGCAGCAATGTCTACCAAAAGGACAATAATAATTCTAATTAGCCAGAAACACCTACTCTTGGAAACGAATGATTGCCTTGTTTGCTGCAAACTAGAACACTAGATTAACTGATTCTTTACTGTTAAGGTTTGAATTATATGGAAACTATTTTCATCTCTTCCAGCTTAAGGAAAGTTTTAAACTAAAATACTGCAATATTTGCCTTATTTATTACCTTAGTTTCCACTTAAAGTTTAGTCTCAGAATGGTTTTTAGTTTTACTTTTAAAAATAACATCTTCATATCTTGAAGTGCAGAACCTTGAACAGTAGCATCAGAAAAACAAATATAAAATTGTATTCTAAGGAAGCAGCCATCAATATAATGTCCACATTAGTTTCCTGTTGATGCTGAAAGTATTGAAGAAGTGCCAGCGCTGAACCCACACTCCTACAATCTTCTCGCTGCAGCTCTGTTCTTATCACAGCTTCTGGCATCAGACAGGAAACTTAACTATGGAAGTAAGGAAGTTTCTTCTGTGTAGTGCAAAGTCCAAGACGGTGTCAGGAAATATTGTATCTCTGGTGATTTTAGATTTTACTGATTCTAAGAAGAGATCCATCTAAATGATATGGTGCATAATTAGAATTAGTATCTCCCTGAATTGTTCACCTTTTTACTTCTGACTTGCCTGTTAACTTTCTTATATGACAAATCTTGAATTCTCATCTGATTTTCTCATCTGTTGTTGCATTTGCATACAGTATTTTTATACAGATGGATTATGAAGTGCTAAATTATATATGCAGGTTAATCAGCAGCAGCTTTAAAAGCATTTTGCCATTGTTTCTCATTTCTGTGGTTTTTATGTGAAATAACTTTGATCTTATCAGTTGATAGAGTACAAGGTACTGATACAAAATTATTTGTATAAATATATAAATTGGTAATTATTATAAATAAATTTATAATATATAAATTTATAATATATAAATGGTAATTATTACCATTTTAATTTTTGGCTCTTTTTGTTGTTTTGTGTTTTCAGCTTACGAATTTGGAGAGGAAGTGGCAGCACCATGAGCAAAATAACTTTATGATGAAGGAGTGTATCCTTTTCTTTAAGAAGTAAGAGTCAAATTCACACACTGTATTAATTGAGGAAGAAGTCTGTTTCCTCCAGCAGAATAAGACAGGACGGAATGGGCTGCAAAAGACAGGGGAGGAGGGGAAAGGCAATCCTTTGCAATTATCTGCTTAGCTGATAGATATTATATATAGTGAAACTTGCATGTGTTGTCTGAAAGAGTTTTACAGAGTCCTTGCCTTGCAGTCTGGAATTTTTCCTTCTTTCTCAGGTTTTCCGCAAGGTTACATATAAAGATCTTCACATCTCTCCAGTCTTATCTGATATTAATCTGCCAGCGTAGCATTGTTTGAAAACATGCTGGGGTGGGGGAACTGTCTTGTAGCTCTATTTTTATGGAATTCAGATTAATAAGTTGCATTCCAGTAATCATGTCAGCAAAATCATTACTTGCTGATTTGCAAATGGCTTTCATAAGATAGTTTTTGAAATTAGGAAAAGCACTGAAATTTGTTTTAATTAAAATTGATGGTTCTTCTCATCTGGTACTGTTTTTCCATTTTTCTCCTTGGTTATTTATAGAGATCTGAACAGGACCAGGCTGTGCTTTTATTTTATATTCTAGGGACAGTGAATTCACTGCAATAAAATTACTTCTTTAAAATTATTTAAGAAACAAATTATTATTTAAAAAATCTGAAATCTCCAAGATGCACAAAATCACCATTACGTGATTACAGTACAAATGTAATTGGTAAAGGTAACATCAAAACTAGACCCCACGATCTAGTAGTGTGTTGAGCGATGAACATTCCTTCATGTCTCAGAAAATAACATGGAGATATATTTCAGGCAATCCTGTGTTAGGCTAGCCATCACAGAAATAATACTGATGATGATGGTAATTATTTAGTAATTAATGCATATACATATAGCTATATGTACATGTAAACATGTAATGTTGTTTTCTGCAAATACCAAATATCCTATTTCTCAAAACTGCTACATGCTCTAATTCCTAGAAAAATATCTGAAAAAAGTCTTGAACAGGGTAGTATAGTTGGAGCCACCTCCTCTTTGAAGGAGGCTCTACAGTAATATTTTATTAAGGCAATACTCTTAAACACAGTTTTTCTCAACAGAAAAGACTTTAAAACAAACCAAGAAAAAAAGTTGATCAGGATATTAAAGTATCTCCTAACTTAGTATAAAACATTGCCTATCCAACTGCAGACCCTTATACAGAGTACTTCTGTCTTCTTGGGCTACTGGAGTGGGGCTGCCTTCTTGAACTGGGGCTTCTGTGATTTGGTTTGCAATGTACCAATAAGCAGAGTCCTGCATGAGGAACTTACTGCCTATATATATATATATATATATATATATATATATATATATATATATATATATATCATATATATATGAACAAAAGTGTCTTAGGTATGTAATCGCTCCTTTTTTCTGAAGTGCTTGTCATGAGATGGCGGCTAGTAAATAAGTGTAAATCTTTTAGCCCTGGTCTGAGTTTTTTCCACTATTTTCATCCCTTGACAGTTTTCACAGAAGGAAATGTATGATCTTGTGGTTCCCTTGTGATCTGTGATTATGCTCATATTTATACTGGGAGATTGTTTCCTTAATTCTTTTAATCAGTCATAGCAACAAAAAGTCAGGAGAGTGACTACCAGCCAATAATGAAGAATTCGAGAAAGCTGGTCAAAGAATACAACAAAGCTCTCATAGAAGCTTTACAGAACACCAAGAACTGAACCCAGGCATTTCCTTCCTGCCTGAATGGACCAACAATGAGAGATGTGCAAAGGCCATGTGGAAAGCTGGACTACTGAGATAATTTATTCACCACTAGGGTGGAAGATATTCTTAAAATTATTTTTCCAGGTTTTTAGAAGTTACAGGTTTTAATACTATCTCTCCTTTTGCACTGTTTAAAATTTTTAGAAATAAACATCTGAATTTTAGAAACAAAAAGGAGATCCTGCCCAATGAGTTACTGAGGCCCGTTGCTGAATTGCATCTCAAATGTGAAATTTTAGTCTGCTTTACACCCTGAATTTCTAATTGCCTTGTAGTCCTACCCCTGTCAAACACAACAGGACTGCTTTACACGCTGTCATATGCATTATCTTAAATTAAGTGCATAATAAGATAAATGGTAACATCAACATACCATACCTATATATAGCAATTTATACCAAGTAAGGAAAGCATCTAAGGATGACAAGCATCTTTTAAAGTCAAAATAGCTTCATAGTGTAAAATCTTACAATAAAAGCAAATGCCAGCAAATTTTCATTTCCTAATGGAGACTTAACTTTGTTATTTTTTAAATTGTAAAGAGCAAAATCTGATAAAAAGTAGTGAAACATAGCTAACACTGATTTTGTGTGAAGCATTTTACTGCTGTAGTATTCACCAGTAAAGGAAATAGCAGAGAAATTTATTGTATTTTCTGCAATGTGTTTTTTCCTCCAGTTTCAAGCGGCAGTGTCATATGAAACCTCTGACAAAAATCCACAAGGAAGAGTTTCAACATAGAACAAAAACAGGGCTTATATAGAAAATAACAATGTGCTTTATGATACCAAAATTGCAGAAAACATTTAGATTAAAAAAAAAATCCATTTATATATTTCTCTCACATTCTACATGTAATGTATTTTATAAACTGCTTATTGATCATTTCTTTCACCTGGTATGTTGTAAGCTAGTCGCAATCAAATAGAAATAGCACAGTTGACTATAGATAGAAATCTTAGCTGAACAGTAAGCTAGTCTTATAGACAGAAACTACAAAAAAGCACTAGGATCTGGATTTATAGTTGTTCTGCTCTCTTAGAAAAGTTTTCCAGAAAAGAGGTGGACTATGCGCCTCACTTCATGAAACTGGAGTAGACAAATTATTAGGAAATGTTCTGAGTCCATTAAAATAGTTCTGTATTTTTGTCACTAAATTTCCTCAAATCTATGGTTGTCTTTTTGAGTACAAAAAAATCTGTAAGCTAAAAATATGGAAGATTTGTGCAGAAAGCACTGTGTTTGCTAATTCAGCACACTGAATAGTGTTGCTCTGTATGTTTAGAATATTTAGAGATAATGGAATGGGATTTCTATAAACTAAGGACTGTTATCTAGGGGAAATTCCCACTAAAGTCTCTTCCTTCCTGTCAGAGTTTCAGCTATTCCAGAGAAAGCCCATTATTTGCAGAAATAAAGTTGAAGTCTAATATTCTCACCAATCGAACTATCAGCCAGAGAGATCACCTCCTGAATTCCACTTGTGCTAGAATAACATATTGCAATGAACAATGGAAAAAAGCTGCAGACTGAATAAACAGATTGCTTTGACTTTGCTTTCTCTCAGGGCAGGGGAAGGTTTTATTCCTTGGTAGGGATTCTGTAAGGTAGCGTGGTAAAGCTTACAGGTTTTTTGCTGTACTCCCAGGAGATGCCTGTCATGAAATCCCTTTCTCCAGCATGCAGTTCTGTTCCTTCAGTAGAAACTGAAGGATCTTCAGATAACCAGTTTCTGTGTAAGAGTCTCATCACTCAGTCTTTCTCTTAACAATTCACCCATATGCTCCTTGATAGCAGTCATAGTACCCATGGCTGAAAAGAACTGTATAGATTCAGAGTGGTTAACTGTGTGGCAAGTGTTTCATCTCCCTCTGGAAGATTATTAATTCACTCCTAGTAGTGAGCTGTGTAAGTTGTACCCTTATGTAGCTTCTCAAATGAAAATCACTTTTTCTTTATATATATATATATATATATATTTTTAATACAGTTTAAGTACCAGACAATGTTTTTTCACTGAAGCTCCTGTGCGTACATCAGGACATGAATTCAGTAACACAGGTCTCTCTCTACCCAGACAATCTTTTGTGCATTTTATACTATGACTTCAGACTGAGAGGACATGAATTAACTGTCAGCATCTGCAGAGCGGAGATGCTTAAAATCTCTTCTGCTCACCTTTCTCAGCAGGGCTGAGTAAGTATCACCTCCCTCAGTCTGCCTGACAGTGCTCTTCCTAACTTGCTCCAGAATACTGCTGGCCTGTTTTGCTGTGCGTTGTTGTCTATTGGTCAGCTTGGTGTACACCAGGAAGGGCCCCCAGGTGCTTCTCAGTAAAGCAGGTTTCCAGCCACTCAGCCCTCAGTGTGCATGGGTGCCTGCATTGTTCCTCCACAGGGGCAGGACTGTGCATGCATCTGTGTGGAATTCCAGTGTGTGGAACTTCATGACATTCTTGGCTGCCCGCTTCACCTATTTAGATCCCTCTGACTAGCACTACACCCATATGGTGTATCAACCACTCCTCCCAGATTTGTGTTATCTGCCAGCTTCCTGAGGGTGATCTCTGACCCATCACCCAGGTCATTGGTGAAAAGGTTAAACTATATTGCCCTCATATCCATGGCTGTTTTATTCCACTACTGCCTGGCCTCCAACTGGACTTTAGGCCACTGACCACACAGAGAGCCCCAAGGCTGCTCATCTAACCATACTTTGTCAGGTTATCTGTGAGGATTTAATGGAAAACTCTTGCAAACAGCTTGCTTATGCTGAGGTAAACAACATCCACACCTCTCTCCTTGCATGTTATTAGTTGCCTCATTGTGATGGCTATCAGGTTAGTTAAGCATAATTTCTGCTTCATAAGTCTGTGCTTTTTGCTCATGATCAACTTCCCATCCTTCATGTGTCTGGAGATCCTATCCCCCCTTAGTTGCTACACAACTTTCTCAGGGATTGAGGTGAGGCTGACCAGTCTGTCATTGGACAGATCACTCTTCTTGCTTTCCTGAAGTGACGCATTCTAGCTTTCAGTACTCAGATGCCTCTCCCTTACCACCATAAGATGAAAAAGGTACTCAGGAATGACCTTGCAATGCCTTAAGTCAGCTATCTTTCTACACATGTGGTGCATCTCAACAAGCTCCATGTAATTACATGTATGCAGTTTGTTAAAAGTTCCCTTCCCTAGTCCCCCTTCCGTAGGATGCCACTGAGGCATTAGGGTACCAGGTTTGACAATTATTTCCATCTCACTTCAATGGCACACTGTATGAAAGGAAGCATTTCAATTTCAAAGCCTTCAATCAAAGCATCTGTTGCTGCCATGTTATTTGTTCTTGAGGATGAGCACAGGAATTACTACTGTTGTTTGCAGCTCATGATGGCATGACAGTACTCCAGCGTCGTTCCCATATATTGAGGGATATCATCATATCTCCAAGCAAACTGTATTTTTGCTGCAAGTAAAGCTAATCCTCTTGTTGGTCTTCATGTTTCATCTTGCCTTCATTACTTTTCATGGTGATTTTAAAAACCTTGTTTTTCTTTCAAAATAAGTTTATTTTTTAATTTCTTTTAGTGATCTTAGAAGACAACAATGCAATATTCCTGTGAGCAATTCCAGACAGGCAGAACACTGAGAGTTCTTTCTGCCTGACAACTTTATTTAATGGCTCTTAGTGCTAGTATGTGCTGTTTCACAATTGTGAAACATGTTTCTCATGTTTCCAAGGTGAAGTGTTTGTAAATTCTTTCTGTGCACTTCTATTTCCTTGCTGCAAGCATAAAACAAAAATACAAGGCACAATGCAGGCCTGATGAAGAGGTGCAAGCCATTAGAATGTCTTAGTTTGAGGAGAAAGAGATTAAAGACTTCCTTTGTAACTGTTCTTAAAATATATGCTTTGAGTGAGCCCCTTGGAAGTGTTTCTCATGGTGATAATGGGTGTGGTGGGTATAGAAACTGGAGTGAAAACCCCTCAGATTCTGAAAGTGATCCTAAAATTGGAGCTCACTTGAACACCTGCATGGTGTGAATAGCAGCTGAACACCAAATTATACATGTCTTGTATGTGCAGAGCAAGGCTCTGAAATGCAGGTCAAGCATTCAGAAGGGAACTGGATTCCTCCCAAACAAAATAGTTGTCATCTTTTTCTGTTTGATTAAAGAGGAAGGAAGCCCTTAAGCATTCACTGCTACAGAGATTATCTGAATTCAAATCCCACCTTTGATCAATCATTTGTTGTGATTGACAGAATCTTGGAGCAGAGGAAGAAATGTTTTTACCCTGATTTGTGCTCAACACTTAGAGGTCCTCCTTTAAGGAAAGAAGACTAACTGGACAATATGCCAAATGTGTGAAATGGGAGGAAATGCTTCACATTAAAAGAAAAAAAAAAAGAGAGAAAAAGAGCCAGAAATGTAAAATTATCCACTCTTGTTTCCTCTTGTAGAGCTAATTCCTTGAAAGCTACGTTCATTTAAAGTGACTGAACTTGATTCACTGAACACTGGTATCTTTATATCAGCCCCAAGAATTCCACTGTGCAGTAAAGGATGAGTAAGGTGCCAGACCTCTGTCTCCAACATACAACTCAAGTTTGTCCACAAATACTTGTGATGTAAGGGAGGCTCAGCACTTCTTACAATTAAGAAGAAAAAGAAAATAGTGACTATAGTAGAAATTATCAGTTGCATCAGTGACTAACAGTTATGCATGAGAGACAAAATTCTAAATTAAGCCTTCAGATTCCCAAGATTTCTGCATGATTACCAATCCCAAATTTGGAAGAAAGGCAGGTAAACATCAAAGTTTAAAAAATCACTAAGTTGTACTTGTTTAAAATCACCATTAAAAAGTACCATTAAATCATACTAACAGTGTGATAATAAGTCAGTGGAAGATAGTAGGTCCTGCAAACAGGACATTAAGAATGAATTTCTGTAACCCTTATGGTTGAGAACACTACCCCTGAGATCCAGTTGACATGACCCGTTTCCTGGTCCTTGAAAACAATAGTCTGATCTTCAAATATCGCGTGTATTAAGAGGCTTATGAAATTAATCTTTATTTCTCCAGATTGCAAAAATATGAAATTTGCCTTGTTCATGCTCTTTTACTCTAAGCAGTAGTAGTGTTATTGGTGTGCATCATTTGGGGAGATTTAATATCAATATCTTAAAGATATTTGGATATACAACTGTTGCCATTAAACATAGATACACAGACTCATTTGTACTTCTAAATATGTTGTAAAAAATTACAATGAAAGTGGTAGAGAAGAGAAGCAAAAGCTTTTTGTCCTTCTGCTGACAACCAGGCCATTCTAAAACATACATGAAGCATTTTTCTGAGGAATCCAAGTGACTTGCAGAGTCGAAGTTTTCAGAGCACCGATGTTAGACAAATGGCCTGATGTCCTTAACAATGACTTTACTGATACAGAAGTTCTAAAGTACTTCTGTGTTGTTTCATCAGCTGAGCTTTCCCTTTGAAAGTAACCTGAAATTCCTATCAGGTCCTGTGTTTAATTCCATTTAGTAGATTCCCTTTCATTTCAGCATTACAAAGACAGGAAAAAAAACAGCTCCTTTTGGCTGACGCTATTCTGTATACTGCTCAGTATTCAGCCATTTTCCAGGCTATGTTCACGAAGAGAAACTCTTTTTAGAAAAGAAAACAAAAATGTGGAGCAAAAAAAGTGGATCATAGCTATGTTTACAACCCTGAATTGCCTTCTAACTATGCATATGCAGGAGAAGCAGTAGGAAAAGCATAAAGAAACTGCACCTCCTCAAAATGAGGGGCAGCAAAAAACACTGTTACCCTTTCTACCTCACCTTAAAGTTTCTCAGAACCACCCATTTCAATACCACCATTCCTCCATACTTTCCTATCCATGTTTGCATGACATGTACCCCAGAAACCTTTAGCTCCCTGCATTTACCTCTGACACTGAAGTGGTAGGGCAGTGCTCATCCTGAGTGCTTGCACCAGCCGCTGCACGTGTCCTCTGCCTGGCCTTCTGGCTGCTACCTCTCTCTTACAGGTGGTCCCAGATAGATGGCTTAAGGGCTGTAGATGCCCTCAGTGGCACAGGACATGCTGCAGGGAGAACATGATCTGATTGAGAAATTAAGCTTAAATCCCATCATTTGTGAACCTTTGTTTCACATTAGCTGACTGTGATGAGTAATAATTCCTGAAGTTCCTTTACTGCCTCCTACTAACACATTAACATCACGTCAAGGCCAAAGTAATGGCCTGGTTCCAAAAAATAGAATACAACCAGACACTGCAAGAGGATATGGGATTTCTGCTAACACATCTACCTGACTAAAGAAGTATAGTGGCATTGTTTCTTTTTCCTCTTCACATATTTCCATGTGGTACACCATGTATGAATGGGTTGTCCTTGAGACAACTATGCTGCTTATCTAAGGAGGAAAGCCTGGTGTCAGGAGTTCAGGGCACTTGACATATCATAAAATTAGCCCTCAGCAAAGAGAGTTATGAAAAGCCATGTTTAATGCTAGGGTTCTATTTACATGTTGGAAGAAAATTTGTTTCCCTGCTGCAACTAATTTGAATTCATGCATGCCATTGTGTTGGGGGCTAAGATGTGAATATGTTTGTATCAGCAGTTAACAACCAAAAAAACGGATGTTTTAGAGGGGAACTCTGAAACTTTTGGAGTCTTTCCAAGTGCCTTTAGAAAAGATGAAAGTGTGACCTAAGGGGCCAATATACACCTACATACCTGACTGAGGCTGTAGCAAGGATGCTTATTGGACAGCCTGGTAGTCAACAACCTGACATGAAATAAAAGTTAGAGCAACTCAGTACCATATTTTATTCCTTGTGCCATCCTTACTTTTAGCCCAGTTTGTTTCACTGACCATCTGGTTTTCCCATAGGCTATGTGGAATTCTTTAGATCATTAATAGTGAGTGCCAGCTGAGACTCAGTATCCCTGTTAGCTAAGGACTGTCTCTTTGGTGGCGGGGACAGACAATCATCAATCAGAGGGTGATCAGATCATGCAGTTTTTAATTCATGGGACACAAAATTGATATCACCTACCTTAAAAAATACTTATGTTCTAGTCGCCTTAAATATAAGGATGAAAATAATAAAGGTAGACCTAGCAGACACTTAATGTTGACTGAGAGTAAGTCAGAATATTGAAATCCTTTAAATTCTGCAGTAGACAAAGTTTATCATGTGATTCATTTTCAGTTCAGTGGGAGTATTTAAACTGTGGCACTGAAAAGCTTTCCAAATAGAAACAGACCTAAGGGGAGTACATTATTGTTGGCTGAATTATAGATGCTATTCTTTATTTCTTCGAAAATTAAATTTTGTAATGAAACAGAAATCAAATACATGGTCCTGCTGATGCTGTTACCCTAAACAAATTCTGACTGGGGTTAGTATGTATCTCCTCTCTTCTGGCTTCAGCAGGCCTTCGTAACCTTCTTGAATTTGTGGAATGCTGTATATTCAGCCTGTCCACTCTGTCCTGGAGATAAATAACTACCTTGTCATCATAGCAGATGAAATGATCAGTAATACAAGTTGGCTCTTCAAAAAGAATAAACAGCTCACTTGGCTCATTTTTCATACTGCAAAATCAGTATCAGGAGCATTGCTTTGTATTTAGGTGTATTTCAAATGGAGACATGACACTTTTCTCCTCAGTGACCTCTTCACAGCAGGAAAGTGAGATTTCAGTGAAAACTTTAAAAACCCCTCTAAACTTAAAATAGCAATCACAGCCGTGACTGCAGTTGCTTAACTCCCCTCTCCTTCTTCCCTGCTCCCCATCCCTCAGCAAATCAAAAGACATTAAAAAAATAATTGAGGATTGGCCAACTTATAAAGAGGTTAAAAGAATGACAAAACAGTTTTCCAACTTATAAAGAGGTTAAAAGAATGACAAAACAGATAGGAAGTATGATAATACTTAGTATCTGCTAATACAGTGTATTCTGATATTGGAGGCATCGCTGCTTGCAGACTTATAAAAGATAAGGTGCAATTGAAAAGGGCAATCACTGCTGCTTCACATCTAGGAGTCGAGAAAGAGTAGATATTCTCCAAAATCTAAAATGGACAAAATATACATAGGGGTTTTTTAGTCTGAAACAAAACCACATGAATATCTTATATTCTGCCTCCTTTACCATCAAAAAGGAATTTTAGTGATGTTTGTACCTCATACTGTGCTTTTGCACCCAAAGGGTATTTTCAGTATAAATTTCTACTTGCTTTGGCTTTCAGATAAATGGAAGGCCAGGAGGGACACGGGTAAGGAACTCTGGGCTGCTGCCTTCCCATTTGCTGTGGTTGTAACCCTTCTCACCGCATGGCAATAGATCTTCGGTATGAAGGACTTCCTCCGTGAAATCTACACTACAAGCCAAAGCTAAAAGGAAATTAAAACAAAGTAGGATAAACCCATGCCCCCTTTCCAAAACTAAGGTGAATATTCTGTACTTCCATAAAAGTAATTCTAGCTGTTGGCATCTTGGCAGGACTACAGAAACTTCCAAATATTATATTGCCATGGATCATGTCTAGTCAAGTGGTAAATAAGATTGCTCTTTATTTTCAATTTGGTTTATATATTTGAGTGCTGCCTTTCCATTTATTTAAATTTTTTTTTCTACTTTTCTTTGTATTTTTTCTTTGAGTTTTGTTTTAGCTCCCAAGACCTCCCTGAGTGATACAGGCATTTTAATCCCACTGAAGTCATAATAACTCTGTGTGAGATTTATTATTGCAACAAGTTTTCAGTCTGGTTCCAATTGTCAAATGTAAAGAAAAATTGTTTCCAAAAACACACATGAACTAAGGGAGTAGTTCACTGGATTGTGGATGGCTTTGGTCTATACTGGATTTAGCTGGCTGCTTTGTTACTGTTTACTTCATATTTTCATTATTGTGTGCAGAAATGCATTGCAGCCAGCAGCTTACATGTGGATTAAATAAATAAGGGAAAACACAAGCATCCTGAGAAGTTAGGAGACCCGGTCTTCAAGAAGGAGATAAAAACACTTTCCACCTACTGTACCTAGGTGGAGGATGTTTTACTTGCCCTCTCCCGCCTACTGGAGGATGCCATCATTGTTCCTATTCTGCTGACTATGAACAACAGCAGTCCCCTGCTTCTCCCGCAGCTCCAGATAATTGTTTTGAAGTATTGCTGGATGGACGGGATTTGCACTGCCCTGCAGTCCTGCTGATACAAAAATGCCTTTAAGATCCTGCCTTTCCCATCCTAATCTACAAAGGAAACAGGAAAAAGGAACTTAAACTCCCTGTACTCAGACAGCAATGAGACTGTTCCAGCCTGCGCCAGTGCTCTGATTTCTTGCCCGTGACTTGTAAACAGCGTACCATGCAGGACAAGAGTAACTGCTAAAGGGCTACCCCAGGGAAAGGATACTCCATGAGCAACTGTAAGAACTGGATGGATACACTTTGGAAAGCATGGACCCTCTAGCACACCTAGTTCTCTGTGGATTCAGCCTGTTGATTTCAGGTAAACTTTGTCTTTAATTGCTGTAGTGGACCTGTCTTCCTTTGTTTTTCACACAGTATGCATCTACCCTTTGACTATCTATCCTTCACTCCAGCGTTTACCTTTTCTGATTTAAGTACTCATGTTTGTTTCAGTGAGTCCACTTCTCTGTGCAGAGCTCTTACAGTCAGTGATGGCAGGACTGGGGCCAAGCAACTGGGGGTGATTTAACAACATGTAGGATCCACTGCTGCAGCTTTTAACTATTGAATTTGTTGACACGTTGCAGCAGGGGTTTTTTTCTATCTAATGGTACAATTTTTTTCATACAGCTGATAACTTTACGACCATTGGTGTCATTCCCTAAGAAATCTGTTCTAAATACAGATTAAATGTCAATTTCTTCTGTGACTGACTTTTTGAACTAGCCATACCCTTGATTTGTGTATCTGATTTTAGAAAATATTTCACAAGTGGAATTTAGATGAAAGTCAGTGAGCAAAAAGGCGAAAAATACAAGATCAATTAAAACCACTTCAAATATGGTTATATAGTATTATCAGGAAATGTCATTAGTTCAGCAAGTCACAAGTTATCATAAGAGATATCTGTAGAAAGGTATACAGAAATATACCAGATTCAAATTTAGTTTACAGTAATTTCAGCATTAATGTTTGAGATACCTTGCTGAACCTATCACATGCAGAGCCCTGGGGAAGACTGTCCTCCTGCCATCAGATTCAGAGTTGCTCCACATTTGAGCATCACTTTAACAATCCTCAATTTGATTTTCTAGTCAGTTTCTTCTGTAAAAATATGTAAAAGAAAAATACAAGTCACATGATAACCTTAGACTCTTAACTCACCCCTGACCATTGTATTGAGATATATACAGTTCCAGTCCCTGTCACAGTGAAAATGTAATGTGCCGTAGAACTGCAAATTGTCCTGCAATGAAAACCAGAAATTAGGAAGAAAAGGCAGAAGTCCTCATTTCCACGCAACTTTCTTCTCGATTGCTTTGCACAGATCTTCCTGATTAGCAGCATGCTAACAGCTGTTAACAATAAATTTGCGAGTTTGAGATGTTACTTTGGCTTCTATAAAAGGCTAGAGAATAATGCAGACCAAAAAAGAAAAAGTTTTTAATCTGCTGAAATCATGTTTGGAAATATTCTTATCTAGTAATTGCTGTAATAGGCTGCATATTGTTATTGCCAACTCCTCTTCTGTGGCTTCAGTTTTTTGGTTGTTTAGCTGCACATGGATTAAACCTATTTAGTACTCAGATCGCTTACAGCTTTATACTTTTTGAAAATATCTGGTGCTGTGAGCATTATGGATGGAGAAGAAAAGAAAGTCCAGTTATTCCGACTTTTTTCCTTGTCCCTCCTGTTTCTCTGCATTTTGTCATATATGTATTTGACACAGACAACAATGACGTTCATTAAGTCACAAGTACAGGAGAAACAAGTCATTTGCAGAGATTAGCTATAAAAATGTGGAGAGCACAGACAGCCCATCGCCGATGAGCTGCCAGTCACTGAATTTTCCACAGGGGCTGACCAGCGCGGTGTGTGCTGTAGTCACACCCATCTCAATAGATCTGTCAGCTTTCCCGCTTTTGTTTGAGAATGATATCATGTTTCCTGGGGCTAGCAGTGGAAGACAATGCGAGCCTGCTTTCCTCTAGATACTGCAGGCGGAGTTCAGGAAAGCAGGAATGACATTCCCTGAGCAGGGGAGGGTCTACACTGAGCACAGACACTGAACTGGCTTAACCTTGTGCCTGATGATTGTGGGCTTCTCTGGGTGTGTTGCTGGGTAGGCACAAAATCCACTCCACCCTTTTCCAAGGTGAAAACCACTGACTTGGTTCCCATTAGGAGAAATGGCCTTTGATTTAATGTCTTTTTATTTTTAATAGCAGTACTTCGTTAGCAGCTAGAGCTAATGATCCAGTTTGGAAGGTGGCATTCAAAGTATACACAAATGCTCACTTCTGCACTCTCTACATTCCACAGCAAATGTTCAATTAAACTGATAAGGAGTTGAATTTAATCCTACTGGGATTCTTCAAACCAGATTGAGTATCACCACGTGTTTTTTCTTTTGGTTACTTATGTCCTTGACATTTAGACTATCAAAATTATGCTGACATCTATCCTGAAGTATGGATTCAAATGCCAACCTTGTGGCTAGGTTCAGTCTTTTGAGTTCTGACCAAAGAAGAGCTGCAGATTTATTTATTCCTCTGAAGGCAAGGAATGAGTGTCACAACTCGCATTTTGCCTCAGAAATGCCTCTGGCATCCTCAGCTGTCCTCAGATGTCTAGAAATACACTTGCAGTTTCTCACAGCGAGCTAACTCTCAGAAATGTTCAAGTGTGACCTTTATTTTATTTATCCTTTATCAATAAAGGATTGGTGAAAATCAGCCACAATTGCAATTAGCTTCAAGAACATTTCTTTGACTATTCTATCAGGAAGCAAATATCAAATGTCTCCATTCTCCAAGACAGAATTTTCCATGCTGCAATTTTTCTCTGCCAATAATCTTAGATCCAGTGGCTCTCTAAAAATACAGGATTTTTTTTTCTGATTTAGCTGTTGGACCCATATATGGTAAAAGACTCAAAGGATTATAATAGCCTTTTTAGAAAAAGGCAACAGTGGAGCAAACCAGCGCAGCAGCATTCAGTTTATCATCTATGCTGATGGCTTCTATGCATTTCCTTTGGGATCAGTAGGTGTTATGAAAAAAATCTAAATTATCTGTACTATGTGACTTATTTTCATATTTGGAAAGTTGAACAGCTTTTAACACAAATTACCAGACACACAAGCACCTTTATAATGCTGTAGGCTTTTCAAAATGACATGTCAAAATTTTTAGTTGGATTGGAAAGTTCTAACAATTCCGCTTCAAGACTTTTATTTCTCTTTTCAAGCTTAATTTAACCAAAAGAAAACCTGTATTAACCAGTGGCTAATCCATGCCTGTGAGAGTGAACAAGAATATAATTCTTCCCATAATTAAAGGGATTAGGCCTCTGTGAGCATCTTCAAATAGGCTGTTGTCAGATCAAAGTGGCAGCTGAACTTCAGGGTATTGGGTGGCTGAGTACTGGAGTTTTGAACTTTCCACAAAGAAATGGAGAGAAACTACTTCTGATCTTTTAATCTTAGGTATTTCATAACTGTAACTGTGAGGTTTTAATATCAGGTATTTGTCACATGACCAGACTTTACACTGATGCACAACCTTTCTGACACCTAAATTATCCAACTAGTAATGCGAATTGGAGGAATTTTAAACAAATTTATCTTTCATTCCTGAAGTGTGTTTGATTTGTGAGACACAGAAATTGCATCTGCCTGCCATACTGTGCCTGGTTCAAATCTACAGAGATGCAGAGTAGCTCTCAGGAAGCTTGTGTTCCCAAAAGTCATTTCAACAGCTGGGAGTGGTCAGGAGTGAAAAGGCATTACATCAGGACCAAAGGAATCAGTTCTGAAAGGGTGAAATGAAGCCACAGTACATTTGTAAATGTTAACATATGCTATTGTTTTAGATACAATTTTCATATATAGAAACATGAACACACATCTACTATATGGTTTTTATATTTAGCCATAATTAAGATGGGTAGATTACTTTTTTGGTGAATTTTCATTTAAGGGAAAACCGAAGCTGTAATATTTTGCATACATTGTCTGGTACCCACAAGATTTTTATCTGGAAGGTTTTACTGTACAAGAGGAAGAATAGAAGTCATAGATACTGACTGTCACTAAACAGCTGTCTCTAGGGCAGGGAGATGCAATTGGTCCTTCATGTGCTCAATGATACTTACCTGGGCTGGAAACTGACTCTGTATCAGTCACATACACAAGCGTGCTTGGCCTAGACCCATCTCTTAAACAAACAAAAAACTCTGTTCAGCTCTCTTGGAAGACCAAGAAGTCATGGAGGTATGGAGGGTTTTGCTTAGGCACAGCAGCAATGAACCAAAAATGGATGCACCTACTACTTGTGTGAAACTGATTTAGTTTCATGACCAGATGCCTCTATAAGATCTATCTGGGAGTGGAGGGATGAAAATCTTAGAGAATCTGCAGCAAAGGACTGCCATCCAAAGACAGTCTCTATCCCGTATTGGGTAGGTTGTATTTAGGATGCTGTTCCACTGTAGTTTCAGTGGAGCCATGCAGCAAAGAATGTCTAAAATAGAGAATTTCCTATAGAGAGTTTAAAATGGTGAATGTTTATATTACAGATTTGATAACTGTTCTCCAACTGTTAAACAAGGGTCATATCTTAAAGAAGTTAAAAAGCTATAAAAATACATTTTGTAATTCATCACTTGGAACCTTAACCCCTTTACAATGTAAAGATATTAGGCATTTGCTATGTTCTGAAAGGATTTTTGAAAGATATGTTAACAAATGACATTTCTCTTTTCGGAAATGCAAACTTTTTACTTCAAGGCTGGTATTCTTTTTCTTGCCTGCTATTTATTTTTTCCTGCTGTCAGCATGACTTAATGAAGTGGTTTAGTTAATTTCTCCTTTGGAGTATAACAAGCCCTCCTTGACAATGCAATTCCAACTGCACTTCTGATTGTGCTGATGATTTTCCCTTGTGTTATTTCCTGGCTGTTCATCACAGACAAGCCACTGGTCAGGGGCCTTTCCCTCCTTAGGCACAAAATGTGCTTAGCACCAGAAACACCTCCCAGCTACTTTAGTCAGAAAAATCAGTAAGTGGCAAAGTGGGACGTATTTATTTTGATGTGCACATGCACTCTTGATGATATGATACCCGTATTTTGCTGGCTCCAAATCCAACCATATGCACCTGAGCTACAAGCCTGTCCTACTGGAGCTTTCCCACATTTTTCAGCCTTTTTCAACATTTTCAGCATTACCTGGCATACTGTCAGCTAGTTATTCAAATAGCCATTGGTGCTGCTATGTTGTTTCCCATTTTACTCACTTGTGGTCAACCAGGCATGCTTTGCTTTGGTTTCTTTCTTGTGTTTTGGTTACACACACACACACACACACACACACACACACACACACACACACACACACACACTCACACACATTTTGGCATGGCTTCTCCCCTGGAAACCCCAACAAAGCTGCAGCGCTGTTTCTCTTCCAGCTTTTTCATCTTAAAATATTGTTTTGACAGGTTGTGAAACAGCAGAGAAAACAAGAAGGCAGTGGTATTTCCTTCAGCTGCACCAGAGGTACCCAAAGGCAGATGAGCAGATACCGAGATAGGCAGCCCTCATAGCTTTGAAACTATTTTGTTTTTCACACACGTGCTCTGGTCTTCCCAGAGCACTTACTGCATAGTGATTGCCGGTCAGTAATTTCTCCTCTCTTATTAGTTTCACAATACCTTCCCCCCACAAATAGTGCCCTATTTCTAAGGGCAAGTGATTTTGGTATTGGAATGGTGAAGCATCCCAGAGCTGCACAGTAGCATCACGTAAAATACAAAAGCAAGATTCTTTACATAAACAACAAAAAAGGTTTTATTGGGAAACCTGGTTGTTAGCTCATTTGTCAGATGTTTTCCAGGAGCATTTCTGTCTTTTTCTTCACCCCTATTGTTCCAGTTCTGTGGTAGAGAATCTTGCTCTCTTTGGACAATAATAACTTCAACCTTGTTTTCCTGTGGAGGAATGAGCTGTCAGAAGGGAATCTGACTCACTGGGAGAAATTACCTGAGCTGCTGCTATCTTTGCATTCCAGCTAACAGGACACTTAAAGATCACTGTGCCCATAAAATGAATACATGGTTTCACAGCCCACCAGATTATTTTCTTTTTTGAGAATGAACCAAAAATATTAAAAGTGTTGAGAGCCCAGGAAAAAACATCCAAAATTGCCAGATTCTGGTTTGGTTATGTTCTACTCTTCCTATGAAAAATATGCCCAAACAGTTAATGTTTTGGGTTAGTTTCTGACTGGCTTTAATATCAAGTAAGGAGTACTTAATTTTTTTCCTTTTGGAAGAGGAGACATGCTGATTTAGTCTCTATTTTATTTATTTCTTTATATTTAATTTGCATTATTTCCAGACTGATTATCTTCCACATTGTTAGTTAATTAATTTTTAAAAAATCATTGTTTATTCAGTATTTCCCCATGAATTAATCAAATACTATACTTCCTCAGTAAAATTGCTTGTAGGGTTGTAATTCGTAGTTCCAAATAGATTTATTTAATTCTTTTAATCTGATACGTTTTGTTTTATACCAAAAAATAAGACTGGAGAGGGTACAGCTGAAGTTATAACGACAAAACAGGACACAATGAGAAATACTGAGGTTTAGGCTATTTAGCAAGTTGGGTTTGTTCTAAATCAAAACCTTATTATTTCAAGTAGATGGACTGTTCATTGTTATATTTTAAGAAACTTTCAGGAAGAAGGATTGATTACTTAAAAGTTTTCACAGTATCTAAATTATTTTTAAATCCTGCAGTGAGTGTCATATGCAACTGACTTTTTAACTTTCAGCATAACACCAAAACTAAGCTCAGATTCTACTTTTTCCCCGCCAATATAGTAGCTATATGTTTTATATTCTTGTTCCCAGATGCCTAATAGCAGGAATCATTAGTGTTCCAAGCAATAACACTAAAGAAAAAAAAAAACTACATAAATGTTCCATATTACATCTATTCTCTGCTTCAGCTGGTGAAAAATGGAGTGGAATTTACTGGAGTTTTCTACCCTCTCATCTTCTCTTAAATAACTAGTACTTTAAAAGTATTAATCTTTCTGCTTACCTCTACAACAGATCTTCATCTTGATCTGTTACACTTCAAATACCAGGAGAAAGACTTCCTCCTTATAGTAATTTCAAGCAATCAGTTATAAAGCTCTACAAATATAAGGAAATAAATATATCTTAAGTGTGTAATGTCTAAACAATTTCTTTGCTTCTGCTACCAATCATTATTAAAAACGAAAGCCTTCCTCAGATCTTTGAATTCTCAATACCCCTTGCAAATATGACTTCTATCCATATTATATGAGCTTTGAAGGACAGTGGGGTGTGGTTAGCCTGTGATGGAGCTGACAACTCTGGCTGCTTGCTGTGGAAGAGGAGCATAAGCCCTTGTGTTGAACATTTTTCCAAATAACAGACAACTTTGCAAAGGCCTCACACTAGATAGAAGGTGCCTAGAATTTTCCCACATTTTCCTGGAGACAAGACAAGGGTTAACAGTGGAAATACATGGGCAGGGACTGTCAGAGGAAAGGACAAATCAAGACTTTTGTTGATTTGTTGATTTTGTTGAACTAAGAGTTGCTGTATGTACTCATCTATAGCATCAAACTATCTCAGCTCAAGATTGCCACATTTATTCATGAACCCTAGTATCTAGCACCAATAATGATCTAGAGCAGTGATATTTTAGTCTTTATCAGAGACTTGCTTGCTCTTTGAGTAGAACTATGTCTGGGATGTGTTCTAAGGAATTTCTGAGAACTATTTCTTTTGGCTGATCCTAGCTGAGTTTTGCTGGTGCAATGCAGCATAGAAAATATGATGACTGTGCCTGTATGAATGACATTTTGGTAGGGAATAACACACAGGGACTACAGACACAGCATGACAAATTTATTCTGCGTTCAGCACAACTTCCCCAGGTCAACATCATAGAATCAAAAAATAATTTGAGTTGAAGGGACCTTTTTAGGGTCATCTATTTCCAATCTCACCCCTCTGGACAGGGACACCTTCATTTAGACCAGGCTGCTCCATCCAGCCTGGCTTTGAACACTTCCAGGGATGAGGCATCCACAATTTCTCTGGGTAACTTGTTCTAGCAGTTCACCTCCCTCATTGTGAAAAATTCCTTCCTTATATCTAATCTAAATTGACCTTCCTGTTGTTTCAAGCCATTACCCCTTTTTCTGTCACTACATGCCCTTGACAAAAGTTTCTTTCCAACTTTGTTGTAGCCCCTTTAGGAACAGGAAGGTGCTATAAGGTCTCCCTGGAGTCATCTCTTCCCCGTGCTGAACAATCACAACTCTGACAGCCTTTCCTCATTGGAGAGGTGCTCCAGCATCTCTCCAATCATCTAGGTAGCCTCTCATGGACCTGTTTCTACAGGTCCATGTCCCTCCTATGTTGGGACCCCAGAGCCGGATGCAGGGTTCCCCTCTCACCAGACCAGAGGGATAGAATCCCCTCCCTTGCCCTGCTGGCTGCACTGCTTTGGATGCAGCACAGGATACAATTAGCTCTCTGGGCAGCAGAAATCTGTACTAGAAAAGCTGTCAAAGACACAGCTGAGTATCACCAAGCAAGAAAGAGGACAATCCTGTAATTTGGAGCGGGCCAAGAGGAACTGTAAGCGTTTCCCTCCGTTTATTTTGCTGTCTGGGCTATAGTCAGTGAGCTGTTATTTAAACTTCTATAGAGGATGCCATTTTCACTGTGCTGGAAAGACTCAAAGCACTGCATCATAGCGAGTGATGTGTCATAAATACTTGGCAATGGGTCTTCTTTGCATGGTATTTCCCATTTACAGCATTAGCCTTCTGCAAGCTCTTTCTCTTCTCAAAATCCATTTGCACACACAGCAAATTGCCTTCCTGATAAGGCCTGTTCTTCAAGAACCAGCACAGGAGTGAAAGGACTTTTTCAAGGCAGCACAGAGGATTGTCCCTGCTGCTGAGATAGGCTGCTTCCTCTCTCTATTTTTTGTGCTTTTCTCAAAGCTAAATTCTGTTGCCTTATTTGGTTCTTACATACTCAAAGCCTTCATTAGCATCTAGGACATGATTGACCTAAATTTTGCCAGACTAGATAAATTCCTTTCTAGCAAGCGTAGTTATTTTATTTGAAATTCCATTATCATAAAGAGATGCTGTATGAATCCCCACCCAGTGGAATCAAAGAAAACATTGCTATCATCTCCAAGGCCTTATATTGCTAAAATGCCTTTTTTTTTCTTTTTCAAATTATATCTCAAGCATAGTTTTTCTTAGTGCAAAACTTTCACTATTTTTATTTCTGCTTGCAATATATTCCAGCTATGAAACCTTAGCTGCAAAGTCATGTTTGACATATAATTCTATACTTATGCATAGATATAAAATCCTTTTAGAGGCAGAAAATTCTTATCTTTCTCTGGGAAGAAACTCCATCTGTGTTCCATCTGCCTCATTGAGGTGTCCGGGCTATCCTGCGGTGTTTAATATGACAAAAAGCCAGCTATCTTTAGACACTGAATCAGAACACTATCCATTCACTGGTGGATAGATTTTGATTCACCCAGAATATTCTCAAGTTTAAAAAAGCAATATGTCTACTTGTTCTACACCTTTATTGCATGAATTTACTACAAGGAAAATATTATGCAGCAAATACCCCGATTTTGGTAGAATGTTGCTTTGCATATGGAAAAAAAGGCAGCATGAAAGCTGGTCCTCAAAATTCAGGCTTCTCCTACTGCTTTTTCTCAGAGTATTAAAAGCCTGAGATTCAGGGGAGGAAAGAGGTGTTATTTTCACCTTTCAACCTTTGGTGGAAGTCAGAGGAATGGAGAAATGCTAGGGAAAATGGAACTAAGGCCCTGGATGACCAGCTGTCCTCTGAAGGACACCAGCCCTTGGGCTCACACCTTTGTATTGGAAAGGCAGCCGTAGCTCTGTGCCCCATGGATGCCAGGCAGAAAAATATTTCACTTCTGCTCTCTAACACTGGGCCTGACCTCAGTGCAGAACATCATGTCAAGTCACAGAATTTGAATCCAGATTTTTTTCTGAGTTTCACAAAAGTTTGCAGAAACTAGGATCTTGCAGTTTGTGATTTTAAGCATATCTCTACCTGGCATGTGAAGCTTGCTGGTCTAAACTGAAGCTTCTCTCAGTGCTGGTGATTGTTGAGCTATATTGGCCTTTGGCTGATGCATCAGATCCATAGTAAAAGCACAAATGTTCTTCATACTAAACTAAGAACCTTGAGACAAATGTCTCACACATAAAATGAATGTGTGAATTGGCCTCATTTCTATCACATACCTCTTTAACTTTGTTCAAAGGATTCATGTTGGCAATGTGCAGCAGGATGAACTGACTTTACTGACCTTCACGTTTATGCAGTATTTGCTTTAATGTTCGTTGCAACGTTTCCAGAAGGTTTCATTTCTCCATTATGTAACTGCAAATTATCTGGGCTGGCACATGAAAGGGTGGTGGCTGTGGAAGACTGGTTGGGTGTGGTGAGTGTCAATGTGCTGTCAAGATACTTCAGTCCCCAGAGTGGTTGCTTGCACTGAAAGCAGAGGAGGACCTCCTCCCTTGGCCCAGAGCACCGCAGAGACACACGCAAAGACTGCAGTCAGCACTGCGACCTTTTGACCTTCCTTATCTAAGACTATACCCCTTCCTTCCCATCAGAGAACATTTGCAAGCTGACCAGCACTAAATATTAGGTCTCTCTATGTAAATACAAAATATACTTGTATCCAAATCAGGAAAATAGATGTGATGAATAAAAGAAATCAATTATTCTTCCTGTTTCAGCTGGAAAAAATGTTAGTATTTCCCTTCTCCTTACCCTGAACTTAAAAAATAAGGGGAAACGCCTATTATTTGCCAATTGTTCATTATAGGAGAGCTGAATTTCCCTCCAACTATGCACATTTGAACAGCTAAAACTGTGACACTCTGCTAGAAGATATTTTAATTAGGCTTGTATCTCTCATTTTCAAAGAATCTTTCACCTCTGTGTATTTCTGGCAGTCCTATTGATCAAAAGAAGCAATTTTGAGTTATTTAAACCTGACCTCATTTAACTGGTGGTGCCAACTTGCTCTTTGTTTTTGCATAAGTTGTTTTGTGCCATGGGTCTTGTCAGTGTCTGTTAGGGCTTCAAATATTTAATGTGATTGACTATGAAATCATTAGTCCAAATTCATAAAACAGCTGCAAAAAAATACCACCACCAAAAAAATACCAGTGTTCAGATACTACCATCTCCTATAACTGAAGTCATACCTGCTTTACATCTGTTCATGTGTTCTAAATCCATGTAAAGGAGATTGAGGAAACACTATTAAACTGACAACCTTATCATCCACCAAATCTGCTGCCAGAAAAACACCATACTTGAGGCATTTATGTGCATGTCTAACTATACACGGATCGATCTTCTTTGGCAACCTATGGTTTTCCTTGGGCTTCTACAACAGCTCTTGAAAGAAATTCAGCACATTTGCAAGAAGCACTGCCTTTTCTAAGAAGAGCAAATTCCATCTGTTTGTGTCATAAAAAATAAGTCCTCCAGTCATTGTAGCAGAATACTTAATCTGTGTTCATCCAATTTTGCACAAATGCTGTGCATGGCACCAGCCAGAGAAACCCTGAGCACTGGGTGACGCAGCTTACCTGGTGATTTGATTGGCCACATCAAATTCTGCAGTAAAATTTTTTTCCATTTGATTTTTTTTTTTTTTTTTTTTTTAGGTAAAGTAGAAGCAGCACTGGACCTCATACTGATCAATTCCTTCCCTCTGGTGGGCAACTCGGAGACATCACTTATATGTGTCACTTCCAAATGGCGTTCCCGTGAATCTATCACAATAGGCCGGGACCAGGAGGATGTGGCAAACCAGCACCGGGAGCCACTGGAAGTTAATGAAGATTCCAAGAGAGCAGCAGCCAAAACAGTGGTGTGGAAGAGGGAACAGGCCAGTGAAACTATTGGAGCATATTACTGTGAAGGGAAACTCAAGGATGAGGTGACAAGGATACATACCATGAAGATGCCACTGGGAGGTACAGTATAGTGGTCAGATCTGAATTTGCCATGGCACTGCTTGCAGACTGGCACCTATCCCTGGCTGACACAAGTGGGCACAAACAGGGTTCCAGACCAGGCAAGGCAGTCCTGAGTTAATAAAAATGGACTTGGTTCAGGGTGTTTTTTATTTTTTTCTGCAGTGCAGAGAAACTGGTTGGTACTAGGTGCTAGTCATTTCCTTGTGGAAGTTAGTCAGACATCTGTAAGTATTCTGCCTGCATCTGGCTATGGCCAGGAACACGAAGTCAGCAATTAAAGTGGCCTCACTGACCCCATGGAATAATATACATGGCAACTCCTCCGCTGGGTTTCTTGCACGCCAGGTGCTTGATTTCAAACAGGCTTCCATTTATAAAGTTTGACAGGTCTGAGATCTAGATAGCTAAGCATCACTTTTCTATCTGTCTTAAGTAAATAGACAACCTGAGCCCAGAAAATAATTGCCTTGCCTAAGGTTTAGTAAAACTGCAGATCAGCAACACTGGATCTGCATTGTCTGTGTCAGTGTGGGGAAAAAAAAAAGAGGCATCCCTCTCAGCACTGGAAAGGAAGCCCAGAGAAGTTTTCCAAAATCTGAGAAAGTTATTCACAAAAATCCACTACAGATTTCACAATTCATTTGATTTTGGTTTTAGGCTATGCACAATAGTAAAAGCAAATGTGCAGGGATATAGTGGGACAAGAAGGTAAGATTTCTAAGGTCCATTACATTGTATTTACATATGTTCAAAATTTCTCTTGTTTCTGGACATCATTAGACTTCTGGGACAATGTCCAAAGCAGAGATCACCATCAACTACAGAAAGGCACAAGAAATTTTGAGTAATTTTCTGCAGCAAATCACATTTTCAAAACTGAAGATAATTTAAAATAGATTTTAATGTACTGTAATGTTTTGTGCCATGGCAACTGGTCTGTAAGGATGCTTGACAATTTTGATCTTTCTTTATAAGATTTTAGTAAGAGCAATTTTTGTTGTAGGTATCTCCTTAAATAACACAACAAATTTATAAAAGGAGATTATTTCATTTGTAAGAGCTGCAGCTAGTGCCCACTATTATTTCTTTGAACATGAGTAGTTTGGAAGCAAGCTAAGTAGGACACATACAATTTTCTTTGGTTTATGTTTTCTCTGACCAAATGTGGTCTTTGAAGGGTTGGATTGGTCACCAAGAAAGATCTGCAGATGCAGACTGACAACTCCATTGTTTCAAAGGAGGGTGCAGTGAGGAGGAGATAA
Source organism: Camarhynchus parvulus (assembly GCF_901933205.1). Lineage (NCBI taxonomy): Eukaryota > Metazoa > Chordata > Aves > Passeriformes > Thraupidae > Camarhynchus > Camarhynchus parvulus. The sequence goes on along the minus strand of NC_044601.1, from coordinate 14,286,417 downwards.
GATAACAGTTGATGGAATGTCACTGTGACCCTGCCTGTGGCAGTCTGCCAGCAAGCAGAGCACATTTCTAGCTGTTGTAGAGCAACATGCATGGGGGAAGAATGTCTTCTGAATCGATCAGTTCTTTCCATTTGGCATCTGTGGGCCTAGGAACAGTGAGCTTTAATAATCAAATTATGAAACCTTCTTATGTGACAGATATTGTTCTAAACAGAAGTAGAATTCACACCAGTAGTTGGCAGGTTTCTTGGATTAATTTCTAGGTTTAAGTACCTTTCTCAAATTTTCTCTGCAAAAGTTTTCACTAAAAAATTTCAGACTAGCAAATCTTCAGTGAAAGTATATAATCTAATCAGATTAGATGGGAGAGAGAGAGATACATCAGAAATTCTCATAGCTATTAAAGTGCACAGAAAGTGGTGAAAGAGGTTAAGGAAAGATTGTAGGGTTTGGCAAAACAAATGTATCTGGAAAACAGACCTTTTTCCACTTAACTGTTGTTAACTTCATAATTTTTAAAGGCAGAATAAGATTTTCAACAGCAAAAATTGAGTTCAAATGTGCAGTTTCCCATTGGAGACACCGAAGTCAAAGGAAGAAGCAGCACTTCTGGAAACCCAGCCACTGTTTCGCATCCTTCTATCAAGAAGCTGGTGAAACACTCACTAAGCATTAATCATTTTGGTAGCCCTACTGACTCAGTGGGAACTGCCATCTCCCTGATTGTATACCTATTATCAAATATGAACATATAGTGAAGAATTTTGCTGTGTAATATGGAAACAGGTTCATTTTCTTGACTTATTTTACCATCTGCTATTCTGAAAGTAACAAGTCCATTCTCCTGAATTCTTTATACTGAAACATTATAGTTACAAATGTAATATTCATACATGCAATGAGAGGGAAGAGTTTATGCTTTATCTTCTTAGGGGGAGCGATCCTTATTCTGTATAAGTACACATCTCTAGAATAACACACCACAGAGTGTTCTCCTTCTAGTCAAAAACAATTTATTCAATTTCTCTACACAATAAATGTTTATTTTCATATATCTGATTGAGTTTTCCCCACAGAAACTCAACCACAGAGCTGTCAAAGGGACAATAATGGAAATGCTAGCAGTAGAGTATTATGGCATTTGTGCTGCAACTCAGTTCGTTATGTCTCTATAAGGAATTGGCACACTTGAGATGTGAAATTATGTAATACAAGTCACAATCTAAAAATACATTGGAGCTGAGCCCAACAGGGAGTGTGCATTCCTTTCCATTGCAACAATACCCTGTAGAAAAGTCTTGTGGTTTAGCCTAACATGCAAAGAAAAGTAGATGGGAATTAAAAAGTTCGATATCTTGTTAAAACAATTAGCATTGTCTCACTAAATTTGGTCCAAAAAGGACTGCAACTAAACCCCTTAGGATCATTTGTAGTTAACAATTTATTTTTTACAAAAGCTGTTGAATTATTTTTCTCTTAAATAGATAATGATTTTTCACTATGCATTTGTTAGTAATGAATAACTTCTAACTTGGGAGCTGACAGTAAGTTGGAATTGCTTTCAGTTTTTGTTGCCTGTTTCTAATGAAAACTTAGTTCATTATTCTATATTAGAATTTTCTGTTTCTCTAAGATGTAATGTAGATACCAATATTTAGGAAAAATTACAAAAGCATGTACTTAATGTGAAACAGGAAAACTCCTGCTGAAATCAATTGTATATAGCTTACAAAGGAATGAAAATGTGTGGCAGAGTCTCAGAGCATAACCACTAGAACTGTGCAGGGGATGGAAATTCCATTCTACAAAGAATTGTGTATTTTCAATAGTTGTCTGTTTCCACTGATAAATAAAACATTAAAATGTCAAAATTTTCAAGGAAATAATATCCTAGGAGGGAAGTTGGCTTGGATTGATAAAAATGTCTTCATTCTTGGTCAGATTTTCTTTATTTAATTTTACATCATGTGATACAAACATTTTTATTTTTAACTTAAAATTCCACTTTGTAATGAAAATATCAAATTGTTTTTTCTTTTATTGCAAGAATATAATCATTTTTACTCCCTCAGATTTTGAAAAATAATGTTGTAGAGGTGCCTCATACAAACTTTGATATAGCATCTGTCTGCTCATTTTTTTACGGCTCTGTTACACATAAAATATGACAGAAAGTTACTTCATAATTTTTTCTCTGCTTTCTGATCCTATCTCTGTGTATTTCTTTCCCACCAAATTTTAGACAGCTACAAGCCCCAAATTATTTTTCTCCAACAGTTGGTATGAACCAAAGGATATTTTATTGACAGTTCTGTAAAAATGAACCAAGAAAGGAGGCATGATTCTAGATAAAGGGCAAATTTTTAATTAATAAGTTTCTAACAGTTTATATTAACTGTTCCTTATATGTTTCTTTAAAAAAAATTGCTGTGAAATAAATATTTGCTGTGAAAATATTTGCTGTGAAATGGAACCTCTGAAAATGCAGAGCTGCCTAGGAGCATGAATGGATATTCAAGGATTCCTTTCAGCTGAGACTCAGGTGGGTCTTATGTCAGAATAGTCCCACTCACCTGGCTGGGGAGGCAGGTGGCAGCAGAAGGAAAAACAAAGATAGATGGAGTTACATGGAGGAACTTGCATAGAAGGAACACGTAATGCTAAAAAATTTCGTATTTAGAAAGAGCAAAGGGATTGGTTTAAATCAGTACATAATTCCCCTGAGCGCTCTAAAAGGGAAAGTACAGAGATATCAAATTCTTTGTCAGGTAAGGAGCTTGATAGTTAAGAAGTCAATTTGACTAATTCTAGAAGAGGTTTTTTTTTCCATAGGACATATAAATGACAGTATGGCATAAACCCTCAGAGCTAAAATGACCTGAAAACCTAAATTTGTCCTCAAAACACTTCACAACTTTCCCTTTGGATTTTTCAAGTAAATGAAAGGAAGCATCCTTAACTTCTAACTTGTTTCAATGTAATGTGGTAATTAAAATTACCATTTCACTAGTTTCATTAGAACTGCCATTTCAAGAAAGGGCTATTATTTCTTGAGTTTTTTCTGTCTCTTCCCCAGTTATCTTCTGATGTACTGATAAGAAATAAACAGAAATGTTGGGAAAATCATTTTATCTACTGCTTTCTTTATGTTTAAATTAAGATCTACAAACAAATGTATAAAAGTTCCTTTCTGTTTAAGCAGGAAAATGAATTTCAATTTCCCTGCTGGAAAACTGGCTGATTTACACCAGTCTCTCACATAGAATTTTTATTTTCATTGAGCCATATTTTCAGGTGAGACTATTTTGGTGAAAGTCCCACAGCCTGTGAATATGATTTTTTCCTCTGGTTCTTAGTGCTATCCAACACGCTCTGTATTTCCAGAATTTGGTGAACTAACACAAATACAGACCTACTACATCTACCTCACCTTCTCCCAGCCCTGCATGATTGCAATCTCCTGAACTATCTCACAGTTCTGCAATATAAAACTTAAGTAGAAAAGAACTTAAATCAGGTATTAGGTATTTATTTGCCAGTGACAGCTTGTTCCCTACAATACAATTTCCAGTACTTTTTCCAGTCTTCTTCAAAAATGTCTTAAGAGATGAAGAAACTTTGGAAAGTGTTTTACAGCCAGTTGGAGTTCCTAGTTAGAAATTGTTTCCAGTTAGCCAGAAACCAATTATTTTTTTCATGCCTCAGGTTCTAGTGGCAGTCTGTTGTTTCAGGGTATAGGCAAGTCCTCTACCAAAGCATTGATTGAGGCTGCTGATGGTAAAGAATCACTTTATGCTCTAAAGAAATTGGGGTGTCAAAATCTGAGTGAGGCTCATGCTGCATACCATTCTCAGCTATCAGGCCAGAAACCAGATAGAGACAGTAACTGTTATTTATCACATACTTCTGTTTTCAGCTTCGTTCCACCCAGTGGCATTAACTGTTACAGCAAATAAGGGAGAGCATGTGAACATCTCCTTCATCAGAATGGCATCAAAAGAGGAAGATGCAGTGATCTACAAGAATGGTATGGAATGTTTCTTGTCTTTTCTCTTTCTGCTATAATTGTTTTAGTTGAGGGCCAAGTAAGTCTTTTAAAGTTATGGCTGTTGATGCCCATGCTGGGCAGCTGTAACAGGCATCATTCCTCATACATTTAACATTTCCTAAAGGGCTGAATTTCCATATGCAATATGTTCTGTCTGTTTATTTTCCACCAAAATGCCCAATCCTCTGTTTATATCTCTGCTTTGTTTTTCATTTTAATTTTTGATTTCCTTCTACATCCCTTCATAATTTGCCTGGTTGTTTTTAGGTTGGTTGTTTGTTTTTCTTTCTGGGCTGCTGTGAAAGTCCAGTTAGAATATCTTTTATTGCATTTCTACAGTTTTTCAAGTGATACTTTGCATTCTTCAGAAGGCTTTTTGAGGCCATTTACCTTCTATGATGCCTTTCAAGCTAAGAAATTAATTACCAGTACTCTGCTATTAGAAAGAAAAAATTGTAAACAAAATCTATCCCTTATTTCATTCAACTACAAGAGTTAGTCAGGTTGTAAATTTTGTAATTTTGTAACACCAACTCTTCTATCTAGCATGGCACCTAAATCACATGTAATCATTGTTCAGCTGTGTGTTGCTCCTGCTTGACGCTTAGAAATTTGTGCAGGTTGCGCTCTACCTTCTGTAGAAAAATATAAAAATAGAGGTCACTATTACTCACAGTACCTTCATAACGACATTGTTAAACCACAACAAATTATGATTGTGGGAAGCACATGCAATGTTCTGCTCCATCTTTGACAATCTAGCTTACAGTGAGCCATGAGGAAACAGGGAGTAAATACAGCAGGATGAGGTAAGGAAGCGTCAACACACTGCCAAAAAACTCATGTAGTGAGTCAGCCTCAGCCCCAGCTACTGATTACCTGGAGCATTTCAACAGGCTGGAAGAATTAAATAGATAAAAGGTGTCTTTTAAAGAGGCAAAAGGCAAAGTAGCCTTTCACAAATATCTGTTTCTTGGGACTTCAGAGACTCAGCTGTGTCAGGGCACAGCAGACAAGTTTGCCATCACTTGTCATTACACAGTGCCTAGGAAAATTTTGTGATCTCCTGTCACCAGTTTCTCAGAAAAGAACCAGATGAGATATTGGATCAGGACTGCTAACATCATGATACCCCCTTAGCTGCGATTCCATCTGGAAATTCAGCAAAAAATCTCAGATTGCCTCTGGACAGTAGGTCAAATTTTTCAGCTAAGGTTGATGTTGAAACAACATTTCTGAGAAGTCCTGATACAGCAACTGGAAAAGAAAAGCCTTCTACTATATTTACCTGTTGCAATCTTTCACTTCAGTTGTTTCAAGTACTGCTTCCCCCTTACAGAATCTCATAATGGCTGTCTAGACAAAGAAATGGTCTTGCTAAACAGGGTGGCTTTAACACATTGGCATAACGTCTTGGAAAACAAGTCATAAGAATCGAGCCTTGCTTAGCATACTGTAAGCATAAGCCTTTCTTAATGCTTTGTTGTCAAGTTTGTTATGCAGCTTTTAACTCAAAAGATATTAGAAAATGCCCCACAGTTTCAGAACAAATCCCTTTAAGTATTTGTTCTTTTAATTTAGCCCTGTTTTCATGGAGAATGGTTGTCATGTTCTGTCATGGATTGAACTGACCCATAGTCTTTCTGCTGTTTTGGTTGTGATCCTCAGCAAAGTTTTACATTTCTAGACTGCCTGAAATTTGACAACAGTCAAATTGATAGTATGTATGGTCACAGACAGCAGAGGTCCTGCCTGATGCTGTTTACCTTCTAAATAATTTAAGAAAAGTGGAAAAAAGGGAAAAGGGGGAAAAAGTTGTTGCATTTTCAGTGTGACTGTAAGGAAATGTAGAAGACGAGGACAATTTGATTCACGAGAGTAATGGTCATTCAGCCATTTGAGCTTGTGAATCAGAACAGGATCAGACTGTCTGGGTTGTTAATGTGAGCAAGCTGGGATTTGCAGCCAGGAGAAGCCCAGAGGGAGACCTCTATAGCAGCCTTCCAGTACTAATGGGAGCTGAAGGAAACCTAGAGAGGGACTTTTGACAGTGACAATGGGGAATGGCTTTAATCTGAATAAAGGGTGTGTTTAGATCAGGTACAAGAAAGAAATTTTTGTATGTGAGTGTAGTGAATTGCTGGAACAGGCTGTCCATAGAAGTGGAAGTGTTCAAGGCCAGGTTGGATGGCCCTGAGCAACGTGATCTAGTGCAAGGTGTCCCTGCCCATGGCAGGGGGTTCAAAACTGGATGATCTTTCAGGCTCCTTCCAACCTAAGCTATTTTAGTGAGTGTCATATGGGCATGCAGTAGTCATAAAATCACAGTTGTTCTGTCTGGGTATATTGGTGGATGACTTTGTTTGTACAGTGTGGATGAGCATGTGCACAAATATTTTAGTGAGATCTAGCTGGACATGGCATCAACCTACTGCAGCAGCCTTGCTCTAACAGACTGGAGTGGAAAGACTCCTGGGGGTCCTGAAGTTCAATGGGTGCAGCTTCTCTTTGACAGCAGCCAGTGTTCAAATGTTACTTGGTGACCCAGAGCAATGGAAGAAGACCAAATACTATTATTTAACAAACATGTATCATCAAGCACAACAATCTTAGAATAAAATAAAAACGGTCTGGTGAAAAAAACTGGAAGGAACAGAAATGTGTTAAATCTGGGAAGAAAAGATAAAGCTATGCCGAATTCTTCCTGCTTTCATCTCCTAAGTAAATCCTTATGCTAGTCAGACTGAATAAGACCTGGCTGGCATTTGTTTTTCAAGTCCAGCCACACTAGAATTCTTGTGGATTGTTATCCCTTACTTCAGAAAAGACCAAGAAAAAAATGAACACTTTTAACCACTAAGCTCTTATCAAAGCTGAGTGTGAAGTTGTTTGTCCTGTTTATCTATTAAATCCCCTCAAGATCTCTCTTCCTTTTTACTTGCACTTCTCCAATTATGGAAAAACCAGTGTAGCTAGAGTTGTCAGAAAATTCATAATTAATTAAAAAAAAAGATTCTGCTGCTTATCTTGCCCCAACTGTCCTTCAGTTACCAATGCAAGCTCATGTATTTATTTAGAGGGTGAATGATGTCTGTCTGTTGTATCTGTGTGCTCCTTCCTCAGGCTCCTTCATCCATTCTGTGCCCAGGCATGAAGTGCCAGGAGAGCTAGAAGTCTCCTATCCTCAAGTTCAACCACAGGATGCAGGGGTTTACTCTGCCAGATATATAGGAGGAAACCTTTTTACTTCTGCTTACACGAGGCTTATTGTAAGACGTAAGTTCTATTAATGTGTGGTGATGATTAATAGTTAAACATCAAAATTAATCTGAAATGAAACATATTGTGCTCAAATAAGAACCAAAATCTTTCTTGACATTTGCTGCTATCAGATTATGTCAGAAGAAAGTTTTGTACCAAGGGCCTTTGATACAATCTGATATTAATGTCAACAGCTGAGAGAAAAAAAATGCCACCCCATCAGATTTAAGTTGAGCTCATTCTTAGCTATTGCCAGGACAGTTAGCTCTTTTTTCAGCATCTCAGTTTTTCAAACACCACAAATGAATAAAAGAGTTAATTCTTCACTGGGTCTCCCTGTTCTCTATGGTGGGTTATATCCATACCTCACTTATCCTGGGGTTCATCTTTAGCATACATTATTATAATTTCGCAAACTACCTTAGTTTTAATTAGCTCTTAAGGTTCCCTTCCTACTGGATGAAAGAATGAGTTGGGATACTTTCCAACAAGCATTTTATATACTTTGCTGCTCATGCTGCTGTGTCCATCAGATATAAAGAAAATTATATTCTGTTAACTAGGACAGAAATGTAAAATTGATGTGAAAAAATAGATAGCTGTTCAAATATCTCACATTGTAGAGAAAATATTTATGATGGTAACACACATTTATTCATGAGTATCCACACGATAGTTCCAGGAGTTGTGAATAAATAAATGTGATGCCCCAAATTTGCATTTTGAAGTTACTGCTACCTGACTAACGGCAGTGGTCCAGTTGGCTGGTGTGTGGGGTTCCATATAGCTTGTACTTTCTTGTATTTTACTGTATGCTCTAAAAAGAATATTACAACCTGAAGGGTTACTGAATAAGAAGACAACAAATATGTCATTATATTTTTCCACAAAAGGATGTGAAGCTGAGAAATGGGGCCCTTCCTGTAGCTTCCACTGCCCTTCCTGCACAAACAACGGCATTTGTCATGAAGATACTGGGGAATGCATCTGTCCTCCAGGTTTTATGGGAAAAACATGTGAGAAAGGTAAGTAAAAATTATTTTCAGTGATCGCTTATTAATTTGTTCTCAGTAAAAGAAATTGGCATATTATTGAGGGAAGTATCATATGGAGTACCTGGTTTTATTCTTGAAAGCTGCAGCATTTACAGCTGGTGCTAGAGACAGGACGGAGTTGTGTGAGATGAATCGTGAATTCTGTTCTGGCTGTTCTTGCAGCTGTGATTTAATTTCTCTTTTTCTCTCTTCATCTAGTAGAGATTATTTTGCTAGGGATAATGAATGTTTCCAACACTTCTTGATCAATATGCACTTGGACAGTATGCTACCTAATATCTCCTAGGCTCCTTTTCTCATAAAAGGCTAGACCAGATGATCTGTGGAGGTCACTGCCAATCTGGGTTGTGCTATGACTCCCTTGAAATGAGTATGTTCAGTGCTGCTGACTAACTTAAATGCATAGTGGTACAGGACACCTTAAGAATACATTGGCTGAAGAAGCTGCTAATGTGCTCACAGGGTGCTTTGCCTCTGTAGGGACATCAACAGTGTATATATTTTTGTGCAAATCTGTGTGTGTGGCAAGTAGTTTGGATTCTGGAAAAATTAGAGTTGGCATCACATTGTTTTGACTTCTCCAAGCATCTTTTGGGTTCATTGCTAAATATGTATCTTTTTATTTGACTGAATTGTAATGCTGAAAATACTAGAGCTAAGCTGTTGGAATAGTTGGTGCTAAAGAATTACAACAGAGCGCTGCTCTTATCATCGAAGCAAAACCTTGACGTCAGCAGTTTTGTGCGCATTCATCACTAAGAATATTTGTGTTTCACAGCACTGCTTGTCCATTTTACATTAGAAAGACTCATAAAAACACTTTATTGCTGAATCTGTGTCCCCATAGGTCTAAAGCAAGGGTATTGGCTGACAGATCCTCACAGTGAGAAAATTGTTTCTGCTGCCTGTACTCGACTATTAGAACAGCTGTGGCTTAAGTTGCTGTGGTTGTTAATATATTTGAATTATCAAAGTGCTATTTTTAATTTAAATTCATGTTTTCCCTTGTCTAGTGCAGTATCATGAGAAGCACTAGCTTTTTCATGGACAATGCCAGTGGGTTACTTTTTCCTTCTCTCCCTTCAACAGCTTGTGGAGCCAACACTTTTGGCAAAACATGTGAAGAGACCTGTAAAGAAAATTATGGCTGCAAAAACTTTATGTTCTGTCTACCAGATCCATATGGTTGTTCTTGTGCCACAGGATGGATGGGACTGGAATGTGATAAAGGTAGAGTGGAAAAAAAAAAGAATGGGAGGATCCTTAATGTTCTGCACACAGGAAATACAGGAGGAAACCAACAGAGAAGAGTAATAGATTATATATTTTACAGTCATGTGAAAAGTTTTTTTCTGTAATGAGACTGAAAAATACTCTAAGACATTTTCCATTTTCTAGCACCTGTGCACTAACTGCAACATATGTATTTGCAGAATGCAAACCTGGGTTTTATGGGTCAGATTGCAAACTCAAATGTAATTGCCACAATCGAGGAACATGCGACAGATTTAAGGGCTGCATCTGCTCCTTTGGATGGCATGGTCCACAATGTGAAAAAAAAGGTAAAGTAAGGTACTAAATGGTTGCTCCCAGTGTAACTAAAACAGATCTTAATGCTGGTACAGCATTACCATTCCAGGCTGGTATTCTTGCTCCACCCACTACCTTCCAGGAGCATAGACACTTCTGTACAGCCTCATTGTAATACAGTATTTTTAAGCCTCTGACCTATATGTTGCATTTATCAGGATGACATCATTAGATTTTCAAGCTTTACTCCATAGGACTTGATTGATCTTAACATTAATCCTTGACAGAAGCTGCACATCTAGCTTTTTGTATAAACTCATGGAATTTTATCATTACCTACCTCTTGGTTGGCTGCATACATGCCTATACCATGAGCTTCATGACCTGAAAATGATGACTGAGACACTAAGACAACACCAAAGTTTAAAACTGCTCTTTCTCTCTGGGAGAAAGTTAAGTTTATAAAGCTGAACACGACTTGTCTCATTGGATTCAGACAAGGTATTCTATAAGATGCACTCAGCATTTATTATTTTAGCTAGATAAATAAAGAGACAAATCCACTGCTGATTTGTGAAACTTTTCAAGAACAAAACCAAATAGAGAAATAAGGCTCTGATCCAACCAGCCAAATTATCCTGCAATCTGTTGCAATCTGTCTGGTCTTACAAACAGTCAAAATAGAGAGTAAGGAGGTACTGTACATTCAGAACAAAATGCGTGCATGATTTTGCCATGGCTAAACTGTTTGTGCTTAAAATGTCAACAACAAAGAGAGGAGAGGGATCAGAAAAACAAAGAGGAGTGAACAAAGGGCTTGTTCCTTCTTACATTATATATAAAATGATGTAAAAACCTTGTATTTGAGAAGCGTGATTCTCGCATATGCCCACATGAGGGAAGGCAGAACCAGACACCTACACTGCCTGCGCACCTAAACCTGTCTTTTAAAATGTCTGTTGGAAGGGTGACCTTATACTATATATCTTCTGCAGGTTCGGCAGATCTTTCACCTCAGATAGTGAATTTACTAGATCCTGTGGAACTCAATTCTGGCGTCGAGTTCAAACCATTTTGTATAGCAACAGGGATGCCGCTTCCTAAATCTGAAGAATTCAAACTCTTGAAGCAAGATGGAACTGTTCTGAGGGTAGGCTCCTGATCAGTTGCTTTCTGCTATTTCTAATGTTTATATTGACTTTATCTGTAGTTAATGCATACTATGGTTTTCAAGCATAATATGAAATTTTGGTATTCTAGAGTACCCCATGAACTTCTCAGCACATATGAAAATATGAAGTTGACCATTATAGATGCTTTTTATAGATATTATTAAACTCAAAGCATCATTGGAATACTCCAAAATGCCCAAATTTTTCAGGTCCTGTACATCTTTTGTCATTTCAGCCTGATGAAATTTCTACCAGTAATCACTCTGAAGCCATATTTAGAATTAATCGAGTCCTGCCTGGTGATACAGGAACTTGGGTTTGCAGTGTGCAGACAGTAGCAGGAATGGCAGAGAAACCATTTCAAGTTACAGTCAAAGGTAAAAGCTTTCTTCAAGTGTCCTTGTCTCTCTAATTTTAAGCACAGCTTTATACTTTAGCATGTCCAAGCTTTCTCTGCACTGCTGGAAAATGCCTGAATAAATATTTACAGGTGGAATATGAACAGAAATCCATTACAAGTAACACACTAATTATGTATATTGAAAGAATAAGTGTGATGATAAGATTTAGAAGAACACCCAAGGTTTTTTTAAAATATCTTGTCAGCCTTAGTGCATAAAGCCCCATCTATTTTACGCGAGTTTTGAAGAGCATCTTTCGTTTTCCTACAGATCTAGGAATAACCAGAGTCTTACTGATATAGGGAGCTAAAAGGTTAGTTTAATATATGCATTCTTGTTCAGTTCCTCCTGTGCCACAGTATGCCCCGCGGCTGACAGACAGAGGACATAATTTTCTCATAATTGATATCAATGCTGAGTTACACAATGGAGACGGACCTGTTGTGTCAACAAAACTTCTGTACAAGCCAACAAAACGTCATCAGTCCTGGATGTCTGTGGAAGGTAAGAGGATATTCTTTAATTCCCTTAAAGACAAACTTCACCTACCAACTGAAACATCATGTGTTTCTGCTCTTGATTAGCCTCAAAAGACTCCACAACGCACACAAATTTTGTGACTGGATGTGTGACTGTTTATCACTACACATAATGTTCATGTGGATTTGTTACACCAACGGTTGTTGAAAGTGTATATTCACTTCAGGAACAAAAGGTTTTCCCCTCCTTCCTTAGGATAAAGTATACTCAATATTAGGCTCAGTTGTTCTAAACTTCCATGTAAATGGAAGATTTTCAAAAGCAGTGGGCAGTACGGAGACATGCTGGGGCATCTACCATCTTGCATCGTGTTCATTGTGGCCCTAGTGAGACAAATAACTTACCAAAATATTTATTAGTAATGGTATAGGCAAAATGAAACCTGCTTATGAGTTAGATGACCTCCTCCAGTTATGCTTTCAAATTTTATGCATAGCCTAAAATACTACAGGAAACATTCCAGGACCTTTAACAACAGTTGTTACTAAATCAGTATAACACAAGACCTGTATACAGAAAGGACATTGACTAAGCAACCAGTATTGTTTTTTCCTGAAAGAATGGCAGGTGAAGCCACCTTTGGACAGGGTTGGAGCTCAAATTAAAAATAGTTATATTATACTTTTAATTAGTTTATCTTACTGAATCAAGAACAACAACAAAAAAAGGAGCCTGTGTATCTTACCTTGTATTTTCCAAACATTTTCTTCCATAACATATTTCAACATGGGGCATGGCTTTACTTACTTTGACTTTTATTGTCAGTAAAAGGCACAACTAAAAGACTGGACAATTTGGAACCCAAAACGGAGTATCAGTTCTGTGTTCAGCTGAGTCGGCAAGGGGAAGGTGGGGAAGGCCATCCTGGACCGCAGGCCAGCTTCACAACAGCTGCACTTGGTAAGGGATCACTGTGGTTTCTCACAAATGGGGTATTTCAGCTCTTTTTCTCTGCTGTCTGTTTCCTGATCTCTGTCACAACACTTTCACTTGAGCAAAGAAAGTTGCATTTGAAAACTTTGTAGACTCTTTCAAAAGAATCTCAAGCGAAGGGATATTAAAAAAAAAAAAAAAGCAAGGAAAAGAAAAAAACAAATCAAAAAACAGAGGTGAAGAAAACCAGAAAAAAAGCAAAGCTATTATTTTCCCTGATTTAGAGATAAGGGATCTAGGAAAGGAAAAAATATATATTTTGGCTGGCTATGCAACAGAGTTGGATATAAGAATCACTTTTTTGCAGTCCTTCCTCTTAGTTTTAGATCAATTTACTTTAAAACTGAAGATGTTTTAACAAGCTGGAAAGTTTTTAGTTCATTTAGGACAGATCCCAAACTAAACAACTGAAAACAGACATACAGAATAAATGAGGATTGCACCAGGACCTATCTAGCAAGACAACAACTGTTGGCTTCTCACATCTATAAAGTGCACCTGCAACACCAGCTCATTGAGGATGCCATTTTACTGGCACATCATCTGTTGCTAAGATACTGTAGGACTATCAACACCTCTTAGATGTAACTTCAGCCAAATTATGTGGGATGGCTGAGAGAATTACCCTATGTCACCCCAAACTGGGGCAAGTGGTTGGGAATAACTGTACCCCTATTTTAGCTTAGATACCAGACATGAAATGTTGTTCCCTGTTTCACTGTGGCTTTTCCAAGGTCTTCCTCCACCAGAAGGTATCACTCTCTTTCCAAAAAGTATGACATCACTGAATTTATCATGGCATCCCTTAACACTGAGGACAGAGGATGATATTCGTGTTGAAGTGGAAAGGAAGAGCGTGAATGACAACGGTGACGAGAGCAGTGTTATTACTCAAGTGCCAGGAAATATGTCCACCTTGATCATTAAAGATCTTGAGCCTAGACAGCAATACATGTGCAGGGTACGGGTGAACACCAGGTCCCAAGGAGAATGGAGCAACTATCTGTATGCATGGACTTTCAGTGACAGTAAGTGCTGATTCACATCCTTCTGTTTAATTCTTCATGTTACCCCCAGTGATCAGACCAATAGTCACTTGATGACTACATTAAATGTAATCCTTTATTTTGGTAACGCTTAGTTCCTGATGATCGCTTATGGTTGTTATTGCTATATTCAGAAAGCTCAGCATCCAAAGGAATTCTTCTGCTGGAAATTGTCAGGAACTATTAAGGTGGGTTTCTTTTAAACAGAGAAAAACAAGCTTGAGAATCCACATCTTCATTTCTGTGCAACTCATGCTTCTGACACAAGTAGCGTTTTTTCCTCCTCAGAATGATGAGCCATCAGAGTTCACTACTCCAAGCTCTTTTGTTACTCAATTCGGCTATGACAATAGAGAAATAGTCAGCACTTAAAGAAGAGAAGATACAATGCAAGGTAAAACCCCTGTGAGCAAAGAGTAGTTAAGTGTGCTACACTGAAGATCACCCTTGAGCTCTCTGAGTGTGAGCACTGTGCTTTCACAACACCACAACAAATGCCCTATCTGAATGAAGTACCATCTGAACACTGTCCATCTGAATGGCTGAGGGGTGACGCTGCCCTTACCACACACTGGAAGGGTGGGCTTCTTCCTCCTTATAGGTCATGTAAGGAGGCCCTCACTGAAATCCTACACATGTTAGTGGAAGTATCAATGGCTGTCATGGGACTCTCCATTTTCCTGAGCTCTGACACCAAACTGCACTAAGAAACACAAAAGGGTACTGTTTTCCAGGAGAAGGTACTTAGCTTAATATTCATGGCTGCATCTGCAAGTGTAGCACTCACCCCTGCTGGTAGTTTTCTGATTAGATTTTTGGAAGTGTTGGTATCAATTTCCTTTCTTTCTAACAGCCTGACAGGTAATTGCTCTCTGAAGCAGTGAAAGTACAGGACATGGGAATTACAAGGGAATGATGATACAGTAAAGAAGGATATTAATCCTTTTTGCATTAATCTGAAAGGAAATATGGTGTGCTTGCATACAGCTCAGAGGATGTGAATCTTCATCCAAGAGAATATGTTGAATGCCACTCCAACCTCTGCTGGAAGTATGGAATACTGCTACAAGGATGACAGCACATCAAGATCATAAAATTATTGCATTCAGTTACCATAGCTCATCAACAAATTGTGTTTAGAACAGCAAAAGCGCCAAGGAAAATGTTTTGCTCTCTGTGGAAAGGAGAAAGAGGTGGATGTACAAGCCAATGCCTTGTGTGTTTGTGTTTGTTCTCAGGAATCCCTCCTGCACCGAACAACATCAGGTTTTCCAACACCACAGACACATCTTCAGTCATCTCTTGGACAGCTGCTGAGGGTCATTCTATCTCCTCCATCATCATCAGCTACAAAATTTATGGCAAGGCTGAGTACAACCAAATTGATATTATCATAAAGAACACCAGCATTACTCAATATCAGCTCAAGGGCCTTGAGCCAGACACTGTGTACCAGGTTCAGATTAACGCTCAGAACAACATTGGCTTGAGCAACCCGAATACATCATTTGAACTGAAGACCCTTCCAGAAACAAAAGGTTCGTTAATCCACCACACTGGATTTGCACACACCAGGACTGGTTGTATAAACTAGTTAGCTAAGACATTATCATAATACTAAGGTTTTAATCTGAGTTTTCTTTTGCTATTAATTCTGACACACAACACAGCGCCACCAAAATTTAATTCTTATTTCACTGCATGGTATTGATGAAGTGACGACATGCACCATTTCTGTATATCCACTAAAAAGGGCCCAGTGACTCAAAAATTGAAGAGCTGCATGCAGCAAGATCATTAGATCATTGAATGTGGCCTCATCTCTGCTCTGACTGAATTAAATAGAATATTGAGGTGCTCATACACCTGAAATTCAGAGCATTCAATGTTTCTGACATTTTTGGAAAACAAAAGGATGTATCCCTAGCTCTTTAAACAGTTTACAAGAGAGGAGTATTCAATTACACATTGCTAATGTATATTATTGCTAATAATTCAAAATAAGCTGAAAATTATGATGAAGTTTTTTGTCCTTCCTCAACAGCTACATATGAATCAAAAGGAGGCAAAATGCTGCTTATTGCTATCCTTGGATCTGCAGGGATGACCTGTGTAACAATTCTCCTGGCCTTTCTCATCATGCTACAGTTAAAGCGAGCCAACTTCCAGCGTCGAATGGCTCAGGCTTTCCAAAATGTAGTGGTGGGTTTCCAGCTTTCCTGTGTCAGTTTGATTATTGAATTTAGCTCATTTTTTCCTGTATTTTCTTCCAATTTCTTTTTCCTGGCTTTCCCAAACACTGTCTTCTCTTTATGTGTGCAATTAGTACTGTTGTAAAGCTTCTCTATCTGTGACCCCAAAGCTAAAGCTAGTAGGCTACAGTTATAGGCTAGGAGGTAGAAAACTTGACTTGAAAAAATGTTTGCAGACCATTTGCTGTGCTCCCTCTTCTGCCTTGTCACACTTGTGTATGACAAGTACCAAGCCAGACAGAATAGAGGAGCCTGTTCTGCCTCTATGAAGTCATGCCTGATTTTGAAAACTACCAAATATTTAATTTTGCTTTTGAGCATCAGCAGCTGCTCATACATGCTCATCCATTTTCAACCTGGGGACAGTACACCAGGGATCTATCAACAGCAACATCAGAGTTTAAGCTGTGAGGAAATTGCTGACGATTTTAACATCGCATGGAGATATCTCTCTATACACACATATTTCTTTGTATCCTGCTGCAGTCTCTAAATCACTCTTCTTTCTGTTGCTTTTTTCTGCCTCCAGAGGGGAACCTGTGGGGCAGAATGAAGCTGGCCCAAATAGCTCCTTCATATCTAAATAGATTTTTTCAGAAACAGGGGTGAGAGCCTCACCCAATTCTATGATCAGTCTGCCAGCCAAACAGAATAGCTTCGTCTCCTAGTCCTAAAACTTTTCCCACAGCAGTATTTCATGAGAATGTGTAACTGAAGAGGAGATGTCTCCTTAAGCATGGAGGAAGATAATTTCCTCTCTCTTTTTATTTTCTTGCTTCTTCTTGTATCACCTTGCCTGCTCAGCCTGACCAGCACAAGATTTAATTAAGCCTAATATGAAATAAAGCTTAAGCCTGAGACTTATAACTGGTTTTGAGATGTTTTATCGCATTATTTTTGCCCATGTCCTTCATCTTCAAAATGATTATAAACTGTTCAGGAGGCCCAGATCTAAAAGGATCAATTTAGAAGTCTGAATTATTTTGTGGATCTGGGCAGAACTGCTTGTTGCAGGTAAAGTAGATGTAACTGTCTAACGTACTCAGTCTGCTGTACGTGTACAGCTCTGTATGTGTGTGTGTGTGTGTGCGTGTGTGTGTAGATGAGTGAGCATAGGCATTTTGGAAATGTAATCAGGGTGTTGCTCAGTGAAGTAGAAATCTCAGTTAATGTCATTCTTAATTCTGTTGCAGAGGGAAGAGCCAGCTCTGCAGTTTAACTCAGGTACTCTCACTCTGAGTAGGAAGGCCAAAAACAGTCCAGATCCTACTATTTATCCAGTTCTTGAATGGAATGACATAAAATTTCAAGATGTGATTGGGGAAGGTAACTTTGGGCAAGTCTTGAAAGCACGCATTAAGAAAGATGGCTTACGCATGGATGCTGCAATAAAAAGGATGAAAGGTAGTAAAGACCAGGGATTCTGTGACTAAAGAGTTTTCTTGATTGTGTATTTCAAATGTTTCTCTGTCATACAAAATGCTTAGCAGCCCTCTTTTAAAGCTAAAATAAATATTCAAAGTTGCTAATTAAATTGTATCAGGTGTCACTAGGCCAAGATTTGTCAGTGACTGTATTTCTGATGGGTAAAGTTGGTTTCCATTTCTCCTCAGTGGTTGATACCATTAACTATCGTGTATTTTTCAATTCATAGACCTTTTCAATTCATGAGCTTCACATGAGTTCATCTGCAAGGCAAGATGCATTGGATATACAGGAGCAGAGAGCATCTCTTGGGGCACAGCATTAGTTCATCTTGTTCAGTATAGCTGTTCAGACACAACTGCACCTAAGCATTCATATAAGCACACACCATGGGCATCATTACCTTTCTTTTTCTTCACTGGGTATGACAGCTACATTCCAGGCAGAGCTACAATGTGTACAATACTGCAAGAACGTACATGTTTTATTGTAATTCAGCAGGTCATTATCTAGGCAAATTGAAAAACACTTTTAAGTGTGACGATTAATTTAAAAATAGCCAATGTCTGCATATCGGCAGAAGTAATCAACAGCACACATATGGAAGGATTTTTAAGCAGCTCCTTTTCATAAGACCTGCTACAATATTTTACGCTGTCAGGTAAGAAGGAGAGTGATAGGGTGTGTTAAGATACTTCCTTTCTCTGCAGATAGCTTCTAGGGACACTTGTTTCTCACAATTTTTTTCCTCTGATTGAAAAATCCTGGTTTTTTCTGTAAATACTAATGTATCTTACAGTTTTTCTCTTTCTACTGGAGTTGAAACAGTAATAACCCAAGCAACATGGAGTCTTCATAATTAAAAAAATGCATTGTTATAAACTCAGTTACAACTAAAACATAAATGTGTGCTTTTTTGATTTTCAGAGTATGCCTCAAAAGATGATCACAGAGATTTTGCTGGAGAACTTGAAGTTCTTTGTAAACTTGGTCACCATCCCAACATCATAAATCTTTTGGGAGCATGTGAACATAGAGGTAAGATGCTATCGAATGCATGTACTTTAAAAATTAGTTTAAAAAACCCCTCTCACAATATAGCCCACACAGTCCAGAGAAACACTAGCAGGCCCCTGTGCAACATTTGTTAAAAGGTCAGATAAACTTGTGTTTAGATCTACAAGCCCCCATTAATACTCCAGAAATTATGTTCAACATTAGCTCTAAATTCTCCTCTACTCCTAGAAATTAGCCTGTTTGACATTTCACTCCAGTGTTTATTTCCTTTTTTCACTCAAGGTAGTGTAAATTTCCCAAAATTACAATTGACCATCTCTTACTTTGTGATATGCTCACTATCTGATGTTTTGTTAGGATATCTTTACCTTGCTATTGAATATGCTCCCCATGGAAACCTACTGGACTTCCTTCGGAAAAGCAGAGTACTAGAGACAGACCCAGCATTTGCTATTGCCAACAGTACTGCATCTACACTTTCCTCTCAGCAACTTCTGCATTTTGCAGCAGATGTTGCCAGAGGGATGGACTACTTGAGCCAGAAACAGGTCAGTCTTCAACTCTCTATGCACTGAAAGCATGGAAAATACTTTTCCAGGGAATATGCCCTTTAATTACATTAATTTTTA
Source organism: Camarhynchus parvulus (assembly GCF_901933205.1). Taxonomy (NCBI): domain Eukaryota; kingdom Metazoa; phylum Chordata; class Aves; order Passeriformes; family Thraupidae; genus Camarhynchus; species Camarhynchus parvulus. The sequence goes on along the minus strand of NC_044601.1, from coordinate 14,267,108 downwards.
ATTTTACCTTCTATAGCACACACTGAATGAGATTTATTTTGTTGTCTCTATTTAAACTTATCAAATATTATGTCATGGAGAATCATGGAAGAGGCATTAAAACTTAAAACAACATGGTATTTAACTGCTTTCATTTTCAGATAAAGTTTAAATGTTCTTGGTAGTGACATACCAAGCCACTTTCTTTGTTTTATGTTCTTATTCCAAAAGGTTGCAATTTTCAATATAGCAGTAAATGAATACATGTAAAACTCAATTATACTGATTCCCTTATTTTGTTACATTATTACATTATTATTATTACTATTATTATTATTGTTATTACTATTACTATTAGTATTATTGTTATCATTATCATCATCATCATTATTTTAGTTTATTCATCGAGATTTGGCAGCAAGAAACATCTTGGTTGGAGAAAATTATGTTGCAAAAATAGCTGACTTTGGCTTATCAAGAGGTCAGGAAGTTTACGTTAAGAAGACCATGGTAAGGATCAAAACAAATTGATACAGACTGTTTTCTTAATTTTGCTTTCTTATTTCTTAATCTGTGTTTTCATATGAAGAAAAACACAAATTTATGGGTATTATAGAATTGATTATTTAAATTTTATTAATTACCATGTAAAATATGCATGCTTATTAATATACATATAAATACATCTACTTGAAAATAAATCCTATACCATGTCTATAATATAAAATGTAATTTAAAATTATTTATATGAATATCAATGACAGTAAAATAGATGAGTCAAGCTGGTCTAATTCTATTGAACAAGGCCAAAATTAGCAAGAAGGTAACCAGACGTACATCAGGATGTGTCCAGAACTAGTGCTTTGGAAGATCTGAAAGAAGGTATGTAATAAGCATCATGTAGCTAAAGACCAGAAATAGCACTGTGTTGTCAAGGCAACATGATGGCCAGAGGCATCATCTGAGGTATTATTTACATTTCATCTTGATGCTGATTGGATAATTCTTTTATTAGCTTTCATGTGAACTGTTCCTTTGGGAAGCAAATCATATAATCATAGGATCATGGAATGATTTGTTTGGAAAGGTACCTTCAACACCATCTAGTTCCAACCCCACCTTTCACTACACTAGGTTACTCAGAGCCCCATCCAACTTGGCCTTGAACACTCCCACATCCACAGCTTCTCTGGGAAACCTGTTCCAGTGTCTTACCACTCTCAAAATACAGAATTTCTTCTGTAAAACTGCTCAAGTTTAGTAAGTTTATTTACTTGATAAAGTTTACTTGCATAAAGTCAGTTTTCACTAAGGCAACACAGAATGACTGTTGGCATACAAACTGCAATATTGCTATACCAGCAAGTGAAAAATAAACTTTCATTAAATAATTTCTAGGGACGGCTTCCAGTGCGATGGATGGCAATTGAATCTTTGAATTACAGTGTTTACACCACAAATAGTGATGTGTAAGTATGTGTTCAAGTGGCATTAAAAAAAAATATATATTTTTCCATAAGAAGGAAAGTTTGAGAACTAGCATGAGACATCCACACTTAAAATACTCAGTAGTAATGTCACCATAAGTAAGCAATGGAAGCAAAAAATAAAACCCATAACAAAAAAGTTACTTTTATTTCTTCCTCAGAGTCTGATCAAGTTCTGTGTTCACAAACTACTTGGATGTGCCCTGCTACTTTAGCTGTACTTCTTATTCAAAATTTGAGTCCTGATGAATATCTGGGAAATCCAGAAGAAATTTGTATTTTATTTAGGAAATTAGAAATTGTATTTGGAAAAGAAATTCTGTCATTTCAGTATTTGCTGAAAGCTCACAATCTGATAAAGGTCTTTGGTTGACTCAGAATGAATTAATTTTGCTAATTTTCCTGTTTTCTGATTCTACAAGCCCCATCATTATACAACACTTTATAAAAAATACAGAAAAACATCACACTTCCCTGTGTTCCCTGAATACTAGTAAAACTACTTACCATTTTAAAATATTAATTCTTGTTGCACTTCATAATATCCCTTTGTTGCAGATGGTCATATGGTGTCCTCTTATGGGAAATTGTTAGTTTAGGTAAGTACCTGAATTTTGTACTGCACAAATAAACAATCTGCAACAAGGCAGTTCTATTCACTCAGTCTTTTAAAAAATATTGTTTCACAACAGATTTCAATTTTCTTTCTGTTTTATTCTGCTACATTTTATTTAGGTTCAGTATGCTTGGAAATGCAGTTGTCAAATTTTCAATCCAGGTACCACTTTAAATAAGAAAGAACCATAATGACAGCATAAGGGTTTTCCTTACGCTGTAAAACCCAGGCCATACCTAAATATAAATTCCAGGATATCATATGATATATAGACTTAGTACAATATGTTTTGAGTTTGAAGGGTGGCTTTTCCTCAGCCTTCCTGCATTTCAAATCAAGACTTATATTTTAATGACATTGCAGGGTGGGGAAGTAATCACCTCCTACTCCAAATATTAATGAAGAAAACTTTTGATCATTAACCTTCAAATAAAATTTAGAGTTCATTTCTGCAGATACCACTACCCATCATGATTGTGATACAGCCTTGCACCACTCAAAATCACTGTGTTACACCTCTCTTGTGATTTGCCCTGGAGATGTGCCCATGGTCTGCTGGCCAGGAGAGGCCACTGACTGAGGCGCACATTGCCAAATGGACTCTGAATTTCTGATTTGTTCCTGGCTTTCTTTACTAAATGAGTTTGCACTAGATATGGATGCAGCGTGGAAAATCAAGAGTCCAAGCAACCAAATACCTACAGAAAGGGGCAAAACCAGCTGAGAGTAAGAGCTCCATGAGTCCATAACAGATCTTATCATTATGATGCTAATGAAGGAATGACTTGCCCAGTGACGTCAACGCTATTGAAAAAATATTTTGAATACTATCAGATCCTGGCCCTCAGACTTGTAGAGAAAATTAGGCCAGCCACACAGATGAGAAAATTGACGCTTAATTTTACTTTTCTCCTCCATATTGTGCATCAAGCAGTAAGGAAGCATCACAATAAAAATGTAGCTTCAAAATACCTCCTAATTTTGGATTAATTTAGCTGTTACTATGTTAGTAATTTCAATTTCTACTATGAAATTAAACTTTCTTTTTTATTAAAAACTGCTTCTATTCATGACAATGGTTAAACTTTAGGTGGAACACCATATTGTGGAATGACATGTGCAGAACTATACGAAAAACTCCCTCAAGGGTACCGACTGGAGAAGCCTCTCAACTGTGACGATGAAGTGTGAGTATTGCCTCAGAAAAAAACCAAAAAAGAAATAGAATAACAGCAACCTCAGCTATAGAAAATAGAAGATTTCTACAAGAAACTGGCAAGCTTTTTTTTTTTTACTGGAAAATTTTAAAACTACATTAAAGATTAAAAAAGCACACAAAACATAAAAACTACATTAAAAAAATTTAAAAGGGCATAAGTCCTTTTGTATACAACATACAATGTTAATTTGCCATGAATACTTTCCCAGGCTCTCTGTTCCAGCCAGTTATCCTGTTCTTTACATAAAACACTAGGGTTTTAGCTCAAAGAGAGCTTTTTGATTATTCCAGAGTAAAAGAAAGTGCTTTTGTGACAGCAACCAACTATGGAAAATGTAACTTCAGCTATGTAGAAAACCATTTCCCTCTGAAAAGTGGAATGTGCACAATCTTTAAATTATCAAATATTTGTAACTTTAACCTTTGTATCTAAACTATCAAATGCTGGTGTTGGATTTTTAAAGGTATGACCTAATGAGACAGTGCTGGAAAGAAAAACCATATGAAAGACCATCATTTGCTCAGATACTGGTGTCACTGAACAGGATGTTAGAAGACAGGAAGGTAAGAATAAAACTCTATTTTATGTAAATATATATACTTACATTTATATAAATAATTAGGCTATGCATAATTTCAATATTATTTAGAGTTCTTGAGGTAATGCACCTTGCATCACATTTTCTCTGCTTATTTCCTTTCCAGACCTATGTGAATACTACGCTATATGAGAAATTTACTTATGCAGGCATTGATTGCTCCGCTGAAGAAGCTGCTTAAGACAGAAAAAAATCTTCATTCATCAATGATGTATTACAGAAAACCAAAATTCAATTTGCTGGAGCCCAAAATGTGATTTGCTGTGTAGAACTGTGTATAGCTCTAACAATATATAATACAGCAATACTGTTTCACCACAGTTATGCGTGTGTATATCACACAGTGATATACACCTCTGCCTTCACAGGCTGTAGAAGTGTATATACTGTCCAAAGCCGGTATAGACTAAAGTCATGAAATCTGCTGTTTCCTTCACAGGGTATTCTTTTTTCCTAGATATATGTAGATATAATGTCTACATAAATATTGTAATGCGTTAGGTATTGACATCTTAGAGGGTTTTTCATATTTTCCAAGAGCTACTCATAGCAAAGTGGTAACTTACTGCAGTATTCCATATACATTTCATTGTGTTTGAAACAAAAATACTGGGCAGTTGCAGTGCAACAATGTTAATCTTAATCCAGTGTGCTCAAAAAAGACAATTAAGACAGACTCCTGTTTGAATGCAAAAGTCAGCTAATAGAAGTAATCTAGTCAAAAGCTCTGTCGTAAGATAAAAGGCATTCTATTGTTCTTTCATTGCCTAGCATGACTATCAGTTTTTGCCCATATACAAAGTATACATATATTTTGAAGTGTTTAATGTTATCAGAGGCAGCCATACAGCAATACTCATGAAGCACAGTGTTGAGGAGCATACTACATATCGTAAAACACATTTTTACAACTCGCCTGGATATACATGAGACTTATTCAATTTGTATGTCATTTAACAATTTCAATGCATAATTATAAATTACTACCTGTTATATGCAAGTAGGGCTTACTTACTTTTGTTTATTTTACCCTTTCATTCTGTAGTATGGTATGGCCTCTTACAAAATGTCATACTCAAATGCTTCAAAATAGTGGTATTTGTCCTGCCAGAAAGGTCCCAATCCTTACGTAAGACAAATAACGGCAGGATTGGTTTGAACTTCTGGTGTCAAGCGAAGCACAAAGGTTTTGGTGGATTTACCCTATCCAAATTTCACATAGTAGCCAACTTCATGTTTTGCACATATGTCCCCCTCTTGCCCTTGACTTACCGGCTCACAACTGTCCATCAGACCACAAAGATGTCCCAGTTGGGTGCAACATGTCATCCCCTCAGACTTGGAGAAAGATGCTTGAGAGAGTGCAAGATTTCTCTTTCTGATTCTTTGTGGATGGCTATGTGATTGGTTACAAAGTGGGGGTATCACAGCAGAATGTAGAGTAACATTAATGACATACACCAGACTGACTCAAATAGAATATTCCCTATTAAAATGGAATAGGCCAACAAACAAGGGTGCTGAGATGACTTGTGTGGCCTTGAGATAGGCAGAACTTGCACTGTAAACCAGGTGCTAGATGTAAACTAGGAGTTTATTGTTGGGGATTAAAATAAGTTTACTTATAGAATATTAAAAATTATCTGTGTAGGTATAAGTTTAATTGTAACTTGCTTTCACCTCAGCATGAGAGGGCCCTGCTCAAAACTTAACGTAGGTGAACTTTAAATGAACCCTTATCATAATGGCTAAGCAGGGGAGAAAACAGAGAAAGACTAGTTATCTTCAGATAAGAGCTGAGACCCTGGAGGGTCCCAAGACTGCCTCAAGCTGGAATATAAGAGCAGTTAATGGCACACGAACCTCATGGAGAATCCAATGAGGTGTTAGAAGACCCCAGACCATAAATCACCATAGGACTAAGAGGCTCATGCAGGGCACACGACAAGTGCGTGAAGGTCGGGTGTACAGACTGTAAGGGTATAAAGGCCCAGGAATTTCTTTGGTCAGGGTCCCTCCCTGGTGGCACCCAGCTCAAACTGAAATAAACCAACTCTGCCTTAGAATCCAGGGTCCGATCTCTTCTTTCAAGTTTACACAGAGCAAAGAGATTCACTGGACCAAAGCGCAGCTCCAAAAATAAAAAGAAATTCCACCATATTTTTCAAAAGAGACTACTTAGCCAGTGGTTTCTGAAGCATGAGCATTGCAATTTGCAGTTGAAGTACATTCTTACCAATCAGTGAGGTGACTGGTATGAATGTACCTCCAAGGGTGTTTTCTAGACTTTCAGGCAAATGTGGCTAAAACCACCTGCTGGAACTGCTCCAATTTCTGTACAGAATTTTTCAGAGGTACAAAGAGATTCTCATCTCATGCTCTCACACATTTCTAACAAGCAGACACAAATGACTATTTTGCTACTTGATGTGAACATCTCCATCTGTGGCAATTTTTTACCTGGAACATTATATCACATAATTAAAGCATCAGATGTCATTCATCAACTCAATAGCTCTTAATACTGCCTGCATTTTAAGTGCTTAAGTCTCACTGTAAATTGTCCTGAAGGACAATTAGGTCTCCTTATAAATATTCTTCTTATATTCTTTTATATTGTAGCATGTAACAATTTTCTACATTTCTTCCCTGGACATATATGTAGGGAACTGGCTGTAATGGATGTAAAGAAAGCAAGACAAAACAGTTTAAACAGAATGTGGAACTTAGTAAATGGTGGTGGCCGGAAACCACTCATGCAAAATGGACAAGCCCCATCAGAAATGGGAGATGTGAGGCAGAGACTAGTTAGACAGGCTACAGGAAGGAGGGCGTAGGGAAACAGAAACCACAGCTGTTCCAATATTTGGAACCATCATTCCCTGTTGTCTCACTTTTTAACAAGTTTTTCTGTCCTTTATAAAAAGAAATTCCTCAGGATAAATGGCAACTTATCAAACCTGGTCAGCTGAGAGGCTTTTTCCCCTGCTGCTGTAATGAAGGCCAATTTAGCAGCATTACCTAACACAGAGATACAGAGTGGTGCCTAATGAATTGATTTTGTACCACTTAATCTCAAAGATGAAAACTCTCAGCTCACACAGATGGAGGAGACTTGTGTATTCCCTATTTGCTGTGTTGATGCACACTTGGCTGGCACAGCTTTCCCTGGGTGAGCAATAACAAGCAAGGACAGTTCCCTCCCAGTCGTGCAGCCCAGAGATCTGTAGGGCACCAACGGCACCCGGCTTCGTAAGTGACCAGTTCTGCTGGAATGGAAACCAACCACCAAATCCTCGCTGACCGCAGCAGCAGCAGTGCCTGCATCTGATCCCCAGGTCTGGGGCTGGGCTGGACAAAGGACACACACGGCACATTGCCCCTGCAGAATGTGACTCTGGAAACAAGTACCTGCCACTGTCTCTTGTTATTTGCGCTAGGGTCACACCAGCCTGAGGCACTGGGCAGCCCTCAGTGCCACCTGGGGCAGCAGATGACAGGCCCTGGCCTCTGCCACCAAACAGAGGGGAGAATTCACTCTCCAGACCGACCTTCCAGATGGAAAAGGTTGACATATGAGGCTCTCCTGCACATTAGCTGCGCCAGTTACACAGCCCTGGGAAGCAGCCGCCGAGCACTGGGACAACAGAAGGAACAGAAAGAGGGACAAAACCAATCAAGCACAAAGGCTTTTCATAATTGCTGAGCCCCAGATGGTCCCCAAGCGTGGTGCCACCCACCAGTCCTTATCTGATGACAAAGAGCCAGTCCAGCGGGTGCTGTCCCTCCTTGGCCAGGCAAAACCCAGGCTCTTTGCTCTCACCTCTCCTGTAGTGGCAGCAGACATGCCCACCTTCTTTGGTTCCACTTGCAGAGCCTTGTATCTATTCACCATGGCCACCTGGGAAGTGGGAGCAGTCACAGGGGAGATGTGCCATCTGCACCAGGTGGGAACCAAGGCCTCTGTGTGCACAGATGAAAACCTGTGTCCCCACAGGATGTTTTGGCTGCCCTGCTCCTCATTGCCTTTTGGCTGGAAATGCAATTGTGTTTTCTTCCTCATCCAGAAGTCCTCGCCCGGGCAAAGCTGGGGCAGTGTGCTGTATTCCAAAGGCAGTCTATGTTGGAGTTGATTAAGGAAGGAGACTGTTCCAAATTCCAAGCCACACCAGAACAGCCACAGGAGGAACTTTCCATCTTTAAGAAAGAATGGACAATTCAGAAGTGAACATAGGGCACTGTTCCCTGGGTGAAAAGGAAGGGAATCTTTCTACCTTTTGAAGGTTTCTAGAATTTTTATTCTGTATCTGGCTCTGAGCTGGCATTGGAGAAAGTAATCCTGAAGCGCTCCTGTTCATGTGCTCCATCTCCTTGATTGCTTGGCTTTCCTTCAGTTTCCTGCCTTTTAATTTGAAAAGCACCTCAAGTAGAGATTTACATGGTGGGGACCCATATGATCTGTAGAAGGAATAGTAGAAGTGATACCAGTCATGAAAACACCACCAGTATGAAACCAGCCCCACAGCCAAACAATCTCTCTGAAGTGTTTTGTCTCCAAACGCAGTCTAAAGGCAATGTAGGAGGCCAACTAGTCTGATCAATATGGCCAGACCAGCACACACATGTTGACTCAGTCATTGGCTAGGTTGCAGCATTCTGCTGCTCAGGAAGCAATCCCTGCTTTTGCCTTCACTGCACAGGGAAGCTCAGGCAAAGCCCACCCACACCCAACTGCCCTCAAAGGCAGAAGGAGTGCCCCAAAATCAGTCCCTGGCTGCCTCCAAGCACAACAATGGCTTCTGTAGGGAGTCCAAAATGTCTCCCTGACACCAAAGTCAGGAGGAAGATGTGCTACAGCTCATGCTGAGGCACACACACAGTCCATATCCCCAGAAACATTCAAGGTCAGGTTGGCTGGATCTCTGAGCAACCTGATCTACTTGAAGAAGTCCCTGATCACTGCAGGGATGGTTGGAGTTTGTGACCTTTAAAGTATCTTCCAACCTAAACCATTGTAATAGTCTACTTTATTTTTGTTTGAAAAGCTATGAGATCAGAGATTAATATGAGTGGGGGCCATCTGATGCTTTGGAGTTTAGTGGATGGGCAGTTGTTTTATTTGCAGCCTCTTTGCATTTTGCCTCCAAAAGATCCTTGGTAAACCCTCACCTACCCTTGTCCATGTGCAAACAGCAGTTCAGAAAGTTGTGGAACACAAGGATCAGTTGCTTCTGCATCTTTGCTATTTCTTCCCTAGCTTTGAGACTCAGTGACTAGAGAAAAAGCAAACTTGAGATTCTACCTGCTTTTTTCATATCCATCTATGCTCAACTAGACCCTGTATTTTAAGCTCCAGTCTGCAGTGTCAGTTTCTTCCCTTGCAGAGGCCTAGAGGGGATTTTTCTACACCAAAAACTGACTCCAATGCAGACACAGCTATTCAACATCCAAAGGATCTTTTCTGATTTTATTGGCTGACCTAGTTAGTAGGAGCTACACCATCAAAAGCACATTTTTCTTCTTTGAGGAGTGACACCAGCTTTACAGCTATTTTAAACCCTGAATTTGGTTCACTATGCTGTTTCCAAGAATTGTTATTAAAAATGCATCTCTGCAGTGCTCACTGGCCCCTGAAGTACAGCGTCCATTTTCTGGCACTGAGCTTAACAAAAATATCTTCCTCATATCTTTATATTCCTCATAAAAATCATAATCACATGAAAAAAGTGAAACCCATCAGCTGGTTCCTCAGATAAAGAAACAAAGATATTTGGAACTTCATGTTCATTGCAGACTCAATTGTATGCACAAATGTAATGAGATGAAAAAGCAAAACTGGGCAGATTGCAGTCACCTGCAACTATGTGTTTCAGTAGCCTCCAAATTCTAGATAAGCCTCATTTACATACACTTTTCATCCTCACCTATTTTTTTTGCTTGACTAAGCTACAATTCTTTCAACCATCTTAGTGATTACAAAGTTTTTTGTTTAAAGATATAATTATTTCTAACCTTAAAAAAAATTTAAGATAATGCAGAGTGTAGACTTTAAGTTATTTTTGCTGCGGTTAACATTAAATGAGCTACCTGGGAAATATATCCTATTTGTAGTCTGTAACAGTCTGCCAAACTGACTAAGTGACCACCCCTGTGCCGGTACACTTTAAAGAAATTTTAAGGCTGGAGAATGTTTCTAGCTTAGCTGAAGTGAAAAAAGAGCAAATTCAGATCTGAAGCTACATGGCTCCCTCTGCTGACTAGAGAAAGACAAGTCAGATTTTTAAAATATAAACTAAAAAAAAAAAAAAAGAGAGTTGCAGAACAAAAATATGAATAAAATCCAGCAGCTGAGAAACAACATAATTATATTGGGACTATAGAGAGTTATAGTTTTTAAATATTTATTTAATCAGCACTTTCATTAGCTGAATTACTTATGTGTATAAAGTGAGTTGACTCACTTTATACACATAAGCAAGACTTTAGAAGTTGACAGAATAATGCAAAGACGAGAAGGAGGAGCGTTTCTGGTGTGGCACACTTGGATCCAGTCTGCAGCCCTTGTAAATTCAGTAAAATGGCTTTTGACTCAGTGAAATGGACTATGATCCTACGGCCATCTCCATTCCCAGAGATATTCACTTTTGGTTGTAACAGTCACTACTCCTCCAAATTTTACACTAGGGTATGAGCACTTGAACTCTTCCTGGTGGAAAATGTAACATCTTTTTTATCATTGGAGGTGAGCGCATGTCTGTCTGGAGGAACAGAAGGCTGCTACCTCTGACTGAGGTAGACTGAATTCAAGCGTTAAATCCCTTGCTCCAAAGGAGAGGAATGGCACAGAGGCACCTGGCATGCAGTCATCCCCTCCACAACCATTCCAGGCAGTGCACAGACCTGCGCAAGGAATTCAAGCTAAGATTAGGCATAGTGTATGTGACACTAAAGATTTGGGTTCATATTCAAAGCAGTCTGGGAATGACTGATTGACTAATGAATGAATAGGGGTATAAAGCAATGTTAAAGAGCTGCCAGGGAGTTTGTACTGCAAGACATGAGAAAATGGGATTTTGAGCTGAGAGGCTAGCAAAACTAGACACATGGTAAATGCAAGCTGTGGAAAAGAACCCCCACAACATGACACTGAAGTTATCCAGATTGGTTATGGGTATATTTTGCTTCCATACAGTGAAAATTAAGATATATATGTGCGCATCTGAATTGCACAGATAATCTATAAAAGGTTTAATTTCAGGCTACTAGTTCTTAGCTGTTTTGCAATTGATCTACAATAATCTAATTCTCTTATTATTTATTTTTCTCCTTTTACTACATATCACAGATTGTCTTCCATTTTCATTTTTCAACAAATAATTATACTGCCTGACATCTTAATGAATAAGCATTGCTAGAGGAGCAAAGCTAATGAGATCTATCCTGCTAATTTCCTGTCATGGTCTTTGAAAAGGCTTTACGTTCCACCCATAAACATGTATTCTACTTAGGATTATCTCCTTCCCTCTTTGCCCTCATTAAGTGCTCCAGGAGGGAACCAGTTGAGTGTACCAGAGCCAATACCTCCTGCCCGTGGATATTCTATTACATCATTTTCTATGATTTCTTTTCTTGGTTTTTCCCAAAACAAGTACCAGAGGAGGCTGTTACTAACAAAAAAATGCCCACAAAAACACACACAAAATCCCTAACAACACCCCCAAAAAGTAAAGAAAGAATTAAACACCAGAACAGAATAAAATATGAGGCACTTCATACTAGTCTAGAAACTAATTTCTCCTCATGAATTTATCTCTGTCCATCAACTACAGAATTAGTTTTTTAGTTAAAGCTAGAAAATGTAGTATGTTGCATTCCACTTGTAAAGAAAACACAAATTTTTCCATCTCATAACTAAAAATATATGTAGTGCATTCCTTAGAGAATGGAGTCCCAATGCCATTTCTAACATGATGATTCCTTGCCACAGCTTTACTCTGAACAGAATTTTAGCAATTCACTTTTATGCACTTGGGTTTGACATCCAAGAAAAAGGCTTAGTAACTTTAGCCTACAGAGAGAACAAGACAAAAGGATTTGGACATTTCCTGATTTTTTTTTCCCTCCTCCTAGACATGGGACAAAAAGCCTAAGGCAGAGTAGCAGAGATGCTTTAAAAAAACCGAAAGAAAACCAAACCAAACACTAAGCAACCCAACCAACGACCCATCCACCCAACCAAGGAAAAAAAAAAAGGAAACCAACCTGAAGAGCTTAAAGTCATACAGAAGAGACAGTCTTGTTTTCCTTTATTTAAATATAAAAGTATGTGGGCAACAGCTGATATTTTTACTTTCACATAGGAACTAGAAGAGTAAAAAGAAAATACTGTTTCAGTGTTTGGGCTTGAAAATATTTAACCACTAATGGTTTCCAGACCTTTCACTAGGAAAACTAAAATACCCAATCTCTGTTTATTGTCTTTTATTGATTCAAACAAACACTTTTCTCGTTCACTCACTCGTACTGTGGGTTTCTCTGCTCTGTACATCTCTCTCCGAGAAAAGGAGAATGTCCCGTTCCACTATAAAAGGGGAAGTCGGGGAGGATTCTTTTTGGCAGATTTCTCAGATGAAAATAAAACGCAAATGCAGCAATATTATATCTGAGAACCGTTTATTGATGCAAAAAGGTAAGTGTTTCTACTAAAAAGAGGATGGAAAAAGGAGCAAAGAGGGAAAAAGAGAGAGATAGAGAAAGAAACAGAAGAGAGAGACAGCGTTACCATAAGAACGCTCTGTCAGCATCGGCACGGCAAACGAAGCACGCATGCTGCCAGCCGCGGTGTGTCTGTGGCGGGCGGGGCACGATTTCCAAGCAGCAGCGGTCTGTGTGTCTCTTCCATAGGCGACGGGCGGGCTGCCGTGTCTATGGGCGCGCTCCTAGAGAGAACTGCGGGTTCTCGGGTCGGTCGCGGCACCACAGCTGCGGGCACGTCTAAGAGCAGGTGGCGGCGGTGGCGGAGCTGCGGCTGCGGTGCTCTTGGCGGCCACAGGCAGATCGCTGTGGGCCAGTGCTGCGGCAGGCCGTGCGGCGGGCAGCGCGGAAACCCGGGCGGCGACGGCGGGGTGCGCTGGGCTGCGCTGGGCTGCGCTGGGCTGCGCTGGGCTGCGCTGGGCTGCGCTGGGCTGCGCTGGGTGCAGCGGCCGCGGCCGGGAAGCGCAGCGGGAGTGCCAGCACCCCCTCTGCTGGGCTGGCAGCGGAGCGCGAGGTTGTCTCTGTGCTGAGCAGGTTCGTGGAAATGGTGAAGCAGGGCAAAGCAGGTACGAGTAGGGAAGCAGGACCACAGCGGGGAAAAGCGAGACGGGGGATGAAGGGCCAAGGTGACCCTCGGAGTGAGCTCCCGATCCCTCCAAGAAACGGGAAGCAAAAATGGCTGGCGTTGTCTCGCAGCTATTTGCTTTAATGTGCTAAGGTTTCTGCCACAGCCCGACTTCACGGGCGTTTTTGGGAGGCTTTCTTTGCGGGCACCCGGGCAACTGGCCCCCCAGCCTGTGGCGGGTTCTCTTGCAGCAGACCCTGGAAGATTTTTCTGCCCTGATGGGCTGCCAGGTGAAGCCTCTCCAGGGACAGGGCTGTCAGCACGTGTACAGCCCTGATAGGAATCCTTCGCCTCATGTATACCATGCGTTGAGACATAAATAAAAATCAGATTGGTCCCTCTCAGGGAAGTTTATTTCATCCCTCTGAATATGTCTCATAAGTGGGCTGGATCAAACAATGAGCCTTTGGCTGTGCCACAGATGCAGGAAATAGCCAACGTGTTAGAGTAACTGTTTTGAATGAATGCATTAAGTCCACCTTGAATCCTGCAAAACCACCTCTAAACTAAGAACAGGAAATGGCAGCAAAATTCAGTGCCATTTGTCATTCCAGTCACTGAATGAGTGAATGGCTCTAAGAAGGTTTTTATAACGCTTTTGTTAAGGTCAATTTTTCAGCCATGAGTTTGATCTCAGGTGTGAGTTTTGAGTTTCAGTATGTTCCCATTACAATAGTTTGATCAATTTTCAGAGACCAGTTTGGATAATGGCAACCTGTGGAAATGCAAGAGCTCACAAATCAGAAGAAACAAACTAAAGACATTTTTTCCCCCAGCACGTGAAAGGGCAATGTCAGAAACAACAGCAGTACAGTCTGGCCTTCAACATCACACTCAAGGCCTGCAAAGTCCATCACCTTGTTTAGTTGTTTTGCTCTTTTTTTTCCTCTGCTGTATTTTGTATTTTGGAATTGTTTTTTTCCAATGGGCTAGTATAAAGAATGATTTATGTAGGCCCATTTAATGAAATCAGCTTGTGAAACGCTGGCTAGTAGCTACAAAATGCTATGTCAAACTAAGGTAGTGATTTATCACAGTTCCTGCTCATTTGCAGGAACATTCAGGTTGTTTGAGATAGAAACCCTGGCAGACACTCGACATTCATCTACCAGTAAAATTCAGTTTTTGGTGTGTTATTTGGAACAGACATTTTGAGGGTCAGCCATACATCACAAAGCTCAGGATCATGCACTGGTGATTCTAAAAGTCGATTTTTTTGAGTAAACTCAGACTCTTCCTTTTGTTCAACCTTCTTCCCATTTTTATAACTATATGTCATGTCCAAGTAACTCTTGAGGCAGAAACGCAGACTGGGCGAGTCTGATTTCATTGCCATGGATGATCATCTTAGAAGAAAATGATCAGCAGATTGTTTGATCATTGCATTTCAAACACCACTAAACCAAAACAGTATTATTTCTGCAATTTTCTTTTTTTCATACTGATTTTTTTTTTCTGCTAGGAAAATCTAGTGCAGGATTGCTTAATGAAGCATGTCCTCTCAGTGAGACCTGTTATTTAGGGGAATTAGCTCTCCTTCCCAGGTACATGCACTCCCTCATAAATTGATTGACAAAATCATAGGACCATGGAGTGGTTTTTATTGGAAGGAACTGTAAATGTCACCTAGTTCCAGCCCCCCTGCCATGGGCAGGGTCACCTCCCTCTAGAGCAGGTTGCTCAGAGCTCCATCCACTCTCTCCTTGAACAGCACCTTGGGCAACCTGTTCCACCACCTCAGAGAGCTCATAGATCCGCCTTCTTTCAGTTTAAAGCCATTATTCCTTGTCCTATCACTACAAGCCCTTGTCAAAAATTTTCTTGTAGGTCCCGTTCAGGTATTACATACTACCCTGTTTGAGAAGGACAAATGCAGTATATTGGATTATTAGGATTTTGGGGGTGTAAAGAGTTTTTCAACTAGTAAATATCATTAGTCTCTTCACACTTTATCATGTCATAGCTCCCTGGAAATTAGGCAATCAAGTAGATAGATAATTTGCGATTGTTACGGCTGGGAGTGGCAACTGGGGGATCAAGTGACTTAATTCTTGGACTTAACTCTGCAGGTCTTACCTGTGTGTGTCCCTGAAGCTACTGGTTATTATGAGAGGGTTTGGACTGCACTGTTAGCTTATTTCTCTTATTATTTTCTAAGATAAAGCCTCAGAAAGTTTAAACAGGAGGTGGAACAGTTTTCTTTATTTTGTTAACATAGTATAAAGTGCATGTACATTTAGTTTACTGAACACTTGTCTTCTGGGACCACAATGGAACAATTTGTGGAAACATTTGATTTTTACAGCTTGAGACCAGGGAAGGCTGAAAGACAGAGACCATGAGTGAAGTACACTCATGGTGAAGAGACAAGGCTTGGATAATCACTTAGAGCTGACTTTAGACCTGACTATCTGCAGACTCAGGAGGTCTTCCAAACCTGGGCCAGAATTCTGTAACTATCACTGCATCCACTGATTCTGTTTTTAGTAATGAACATTGATGCCAGTGTGTAGAAAACAAATTGACAATTTGTCTAAAAGGACAGCACTGCTGAGACAGAGACCACCAGCAATATTGGACGCAGCTTTGTTCAGTTTGTTCCCAGCCATTTTGATGTTTTGCTGCTCCATCCACACAGGGCTAGGTGTGTTCAGCAAGAGCCATCCTTCATTTGGTGAAAAATGATGTCACTTTTTAGAAACCAGTCGCTTGCTATGAGACCTTTCCAGTGCATGAGCTGGTGGCTGTTGCCCATTGCAAGTCAGAAAAGAACGTGAAATGCAGGATGGGTCCCCCTCACGAGAGAACGTCCTGTGTGGGTGCAGGCAGATCGCTCCTTCATGGGTCCCGTTAGAGCAGCTCCATCTCTTCCACGCGTGCACAGTCCCAGATGTATATCAAACGCGCAACCAGGGAGAAGGAGGACTCGAGGCACCGGTGCAGATCCAACTGGGTTTATTAGCGGATGGTCCGAGGGTTTAAGGAGAGAAGGAAAGCAGGGGTGTAACCACAGTTGAAGGGAGCTGGTGTTGGGGTGAGCTCGAGCCCGAACTGGCGTGGGACCGGGGTTTATAAAGGGGAGAGGGTAGGTGGGGTCAGGGTACAATTCAACCAGTGGGGAAAGGGCTCAGAGGAGGGGACAAGGTGGGGTGATTGGGGGTACACCTATAGGAAAGTGGGGAGAGGGTGGTCTTGGGGCAAGGTCCAATGGGGCAGTGGGGAACAGGGAATGTTCCAGAAGGGAGGGAGTGGGCTACAGGTGATTGATGTTAGAATCATCCCAGGACGCTCCCACCCCATCTTCCCTGTCCCCTCCTCCCACAATGAAACCTGCTTAAGACTGAACAAAACAACAACAAAAAAAGCATCCTGATTTGCAGAGCTGACTAGCCTGACAAGATTTTGTGATGCTCTAGAAGTACTCTTTGACACAGTTGATAGGTTATAAATGCCAAATTTCATAACTAGTGTGGTTTTGGTTTTATGCTTTTGTGGTTTTTTTTTCACTTTTCAATGGATAGAATGTGATTACACCCAGAGAACCCTATTGTTCATGCACCTCTCTTCCTAACTACTGCTACCCTTTGTGCCATATTTATTCCTGAATGGTTAGTAATTACCTACAGTGTGGCTTTTAAGGGTGTGAGTAATCTGTGGCTTTTACTCTGCCAGAATGGCTCCACTTCCCAAAATGCATGCATCAGGTGGGTGACATCTTCAGATGACCTGTAAATTTACTTTAACTGCTTTAATTGCCATGACACATTAAACACAAGCTAAGGTTTCAAACCATGAGCATAATCTGTTCCATGTCAGATGTAAATTTTTTTTAAATCAGGAAGATTGGCTTGTTTTTCACCCCATCACATGCTAGGTTTGTCTCACTTTTGTTTTATGCTTTCTCCAGGGACTGTGAAAAGCAGTTTGGAATAGAAAAGGGAGGCTGGATGCTGCTTTGCCATCATATTGAGCAGCAGCAGGAAAAAAATCATCCCATTTATGGTGGTAATGCATAGCTGAGACAACTTGTGTGGTGCAGAAAGGCATGTGGGCTGCAATAGCCAGTGTTGCTTCTGCCCCACTCCTTCACTTCTTGGCTGATGCAGGGAGGTGCCTTCCTCTAGCTGCTAGCTTTCACTGCTGCGTGGAATCAGGATAGGAAGGCATGCAACAACATTCTATAGGAGGGTTTCCTACTGTGCTTTCCAATCACAGGCCTCTTCTGGCCTCAACAAGGGGATTGCAGCAGCGCACTGAAGAGCCTTATCACTGCTGGACAGCCTAGATAGGCTGCTGTGATAGCAGGCCCACCACAACCCCTGGACTGGAAGCACTGCTGACAGTCCCTAGTCCAATGCCACTCAGAGCAAGGTCACTTTCAACAGGTTTTTCATGTGTTTAACACAAGTTTCCTGTACTTTATGTCAAATTGCTTCTGTCATTGGATACCACTGAGAAAAGTCTGATTGTTTTCTTCACTCACCTCTTTAAATGTTTATATATAGGGATGTTGAGGAATGGTTACGTGACCAGAGTCACATAGGCATAGTCCAGGTGGCTGAAGCTTGGAAAGTACCGAACTCAGCTAATCTGAAGCTTTGGATGTAGCAAGGCCAGTGTGTCCTTGGGCACAGATAAGGTGGTTAAGAAAAGCATGAGAAAAAGAGAATGTAATTTTTCAAGAACCAAGGTGGAGCTGATGTGTACAGAATAACCAATAGATCGCTTAAGTTACAGAATATGCATTCGCTTATTAATTTACTGTATAAAGGTCTGATGCTCTAATCAATAAATCAAAGCTTGCTGTTCTCTCATATTGAGAGCCCAAGTTTTTCCCCCACCGGACAAATGGCCCAATGCAACATAGGGATAACAATCCCCACTGGGCTTCTACAGGATAAACAGTCCCATCTCTTTCAGTTTCGCCTTGTGTGAGAGATGCCCTTGTTCATTCATCATGCTTGTGGCCCTTTTCTGCATTCCTCCAGTCTGTACTGTCTCTTGTATTGATCCGTCCAGGAGTGGACTTAGCACTCCAGGTATGTCTCACCGGGGCTAATAACAGAGGAAACATCAGCTCTTGAACTGCTGGTAACACTCCTCTTAATGCAGTCCAGGAGGCTATTTGACATGTTTGTCATGAGGGCAGATTAGTGGGTTGTGGTGAGCTTGGTGTCTCCTGGGGCCCTGGGTCCTTCCTTGTCAAACTGTTTTTCAGCTGGGTGACTCCTGCATATATGGGCTGAGCCTAGTCCTCTCAATTGCAGGACTTTCCACTTCCTTTTATTCAACATCATGAGCTTTCTCTTGGCATTTTTCTACAAACTTTTGAGGGCCCTCTGAATGGTGGCACAGCCCTCTGGTGTACAGATGTGCACATGCTACCCTGCAAAACTTCCTGCTACTCTTGCCATTGGGCTTCTTTCAGCTTGCCAAGTTCCTCAGCTTCCCTCAGCAGCTGTTTTCCAATTACTCCATTAGTCTCAGCATCTCTAATCTTCAGATCCTCCCCATGCCAGAGAGAGACATCAAAAGTCCAGCATCAGCTCTCCTACTGGGTGTTGTCGCTATTGTGCCAGTTCTTAACCCCAGTGCTCCTGCTCCCCTCGAGCTCCGTACCTGACTTGTATTAGGTATAGTAATTTCAGCATGTAATTATGCACATACATGTGCTTATCTGTGCTTTAGGAATGAGGACAAAGAGAACAATGCAGTGAGTGCCCCAATCCATATGCTGGAGATAATTTCTATTGCCCTATTAGACCTCTTTTCCCTGTGTGGCAGCCAAATTCTAATTGAGGCTCTTGAGTTTTGTTTTTAGGAGACAAAACTTTAACTGGCTTGGTGCTACTTAGCCGTCACTCCTGGAGGCTCCTTGAAGTGTCTCACCAGGACTCAGGTAAAGGATATGATGAAGCCCATGAGTTACCCAAGCTCAAATATTTGACAGGCAAAAATGAGCAGGCCAGCTTAGCTGAGGAACAGCTACTCACATGCTTTGTTGGATCCCGCAGTGTTGGTGAGAGGCTGGCCAGTTGCATCCGCATGACATTTGGTCAGTTTTTCTTAGTATCACACTGATGATGGGAGGTCTGTGAAGCTGGTGCATTGGCAGTGATGGGTCTCACTCACCTCTGAGTCCAGGGTGTTGTGGTGCGAGTGCGAGTTTTGTTTGTGTAAATTTTATTCAGTTTTACATATAAGTTGGTTGTTTTATAAGTACTTAAGATGGCGTTTTCAGGTGCTGTTTGTAGGGCTCCCTCCCCCTTCTTCCCCAGTCAGTTAAGTGCCAATCATAGACCACCATGGCAACTCCCGCCTTTTTGTTTCAGTTTTACTGTCCATCCATGTAACCCCTCCCCATTCATCTCATTATTTCAGTCTTCCCCCGCCTTGTCTCCCCGGCTACCCCCCTGTCCGTCACTCTCTGCCCACTCCCCAGTCCTAGAAGCTTCTTCCAAGGGCAGAGGGTGATTGGAGCAGGGTGGGAAGTCACTCCCATGTAATGTTATGATTTGTTCCTGTGCTATGTCTATCATTATGTTATGTATTGTCATTGGTCATGTATGATTTCTCCCTCCCCTTGGGGTTTCTATAACTGCCCCAACCGAGGGGTGGGACCTGGGCAGTTATCTGCAGTCCTCGTGCTGTCTGTACCTTCCCTGCCTCAATAAACCCACCCCTGCTGCGGATATCTGCTCGCTTCTCGTCTCCTCTGTGCTCCGCCGCCTTCTTCGCTGCTGCCGCGTGTCGAGTTTGCCTCTCTGGGTCGCCTTCCCCTGCCTTGACGCAGAGGAGGACCCAGGAAGCCGGCTGTTCGCCCTTCACGTCCCCTGCGAGGACGCAGATCGTGGTGGCCACATCAGCCGGCCCCACTAGGCTGACGGCTGCGCCTTCTCCCTGCTGTGGAGGTCGCCGGGCTCTTCAGTGCGCAACCGCACCAGGGAGCAAGGCCAGAAAATTCTGCTCTGTGGTATGAAAACCACATGCATTTTTCTTGCTGAAGAGTTAGAAGGCAAATAACTCCACAACACTTCTGCATTGTTACGTTTATTTTATTTATATTTGTATTCCATTGCTTCATCCATTATGACTGGTTTGAAAAGTAAACTTTCCTTTTCTTTTAATGACTGCAGCAGTTAATGTTGGTCTCTCTTCCCATACAGTTGAACAATTATTTAATAACAAACAACTAAAAAAGTCCAGGACAAATGTGACAGAAGTAAAAAAAAAATTAACACACCAAACAGAGCTGATGCATGGAGGAAGAAAAGGAATCAACCACTTATTTCTCAGAAAGATGCATTGCCCTAAAAAATTACCAAAATTTTAAAAAAATGTATTTCATGGGAAAGAGCAGGGAATGTACATGTGCATATGCTGATGCTTCCACATCCATATCCCCAAACACACAACAGATATGTATATATACACACACATGCACATACACAGACACACATGTATTAGACTGGAGAATCTTTTTTATCTGTGAGAAAGTTATTATAACTTTTAATTATATTAATTATATCTGTCTTTAAAACAGGAAAACTTATTAAAACCCAGAACAGAAACCGCTTTAAGAGCTCTAACATATTTAGCTAAACCTTGGAAATCACCGCCTATTTAGCATAAAACACATTAAAAAATCAACTTTGATAACTTTTTATTTAAACGTACACCATCACCAGGTTCTTAGTGCTGAATTGGCTTGCTTTGACTTTGGAATATGGCCCATAATTATTAAAAATGTCTTTTATTAAAAATTTCTTCCAATAGGTAGGAAAAATATCTGACCACTTATACTGGATGCCCCAGTGTTATCCCCTTTCCAAAGCCCATAGAGCATGCTTTACTATAGCAATCATATTTCTGTTTTACATGTAGTGA